>NW_028258414.1:5541071-5851428 GCF_053883595.1 Heterocephalus glaber | reverse complement strand
GGGAAGAGCCAGTGTCAGAAGGATGCTAAGGATTGAGCCAGCAGATGCTTGTGTTGGACAGGTGATGGAAGAAGAGCCAGCATGGACCAGAAAATCCTAGTGTGGAGAGACAGACTGGGGCAGGCCTGGATGGATTCAGTATTAGGCATACTGGGGACTTTGGGGAGATGTCAAAGAGATCACCCAGAAAGAATGCCTAGAGCCTTCAAGAGAAGGCAGATATTATGGTTTGTGTTTAGATGCCTCCCTCCCCGCCAAGCCTCACGCATATGAGGTGAGACTTTCTTTTTCAGAGGTAGTTGAATCTGGAATGTGTGATGCTGGGGTTAAGGGTTTGTGATTACTAAGCCACTACACATGAGAGGTTTGACAACACCCTCATCCCGGTAGTCCTAATATGATAAAAGAGGCAGAAAGATGCCGTTAAACCCTTTTATTACCAGCAGGGTGTTTTGAAATGTTTGGCCAGTGGAGAGGCTCCAGTGGAGATGTGGATTGCATGGATAAAACAGAGAACATGATTGTTGAGAAGGAATAGGACAATGGAAAAGTGGCCTGAGAACCTTTACCAGAAGGGAAGAATGGATTTGGAATGCAGGAGATCCCTTGGGACATTTTTTAGTGTTGCCACACCTGTTGTCAAATTTTTCATTTTTCATTTTTTGGTATGAGGGATCGAACTCGGGACCTTGCACTTGTGAGGCAGGTGGAGGCACCACTGAGCTAAATCCCCAGCCCCTTGTCAAATTTTGTTTTCTTTTTTCTTTATTAAGTTTATTGGTACATTTTAGGTATACAATACAGTTACATTCATCACTGGGATCGTGTACTTTTACATGATGTATCTTGGTTCTTATTTTTCCCCCTTCCCCTGCCCTCCCTTTACTCCCTCCACCCTTTCCTATTTACAAAGACTCTGTGTCGATTTTTTCCTTTTCTCATATTTTTTCTTTTCCCTTCTTTTCTTTCCCCTACCCCTCCCACTTCCCCTACTCCTTTAGACCTTTTCTTCCTATTTCACAATATCAATTATACATTTTGATCCTTATTTACACTTTTAGTTTCTCACACTAAAGAAACTATTTGGTATTTACACATGTGTGTCCTATTTATTTCACTTAAGAGTATCTCCTCAATGTGCATCCACTTAGCTATAAGTGTCTCTAGTTTCTCATTCTTTATAGCTGAGTAGTACTACATTTTATAGAAAAACTACATCTTTATCCACTCTCCAGTTGATGGGCATTTGGGCTGTTTGCAAGTTTTAGCTATAACAAACTGTGCCACTATGAACATGGGTGCACATATATCACTGTGGTATGATTCTTTTAATTCTTTGGGGAAGATACCCAGCAAGGGAATAGCTGGGTCAAACAGGACTTCTAATCCTAGTTGTTTTTGAGATATCTCCATATTGATTTCCACAGTGGTTGCACCAGTCTGCACTCCCACCAACAATGGAGAAGGGTTCCTTTCTCCCCACACCTCTGCCAGCATTTGTTATTGGTTGATTTCATGATAGCAGCCATTCTTACTGGGGTGAGGTGGAATCTCAGTACTGTTTTCATCGGCATCTCTCGAATGACCAGTGATGTTGAACATTTTTTCATATGTTTATTTGCTGCTTTTACTTCTTTGGGAAATGTCTGTTCATTTCAGATGCCCATTTTTGAATTGGGTCTTTATATTTTGGGGGTCTGATTTTTTTTAGGTCTTTATATATTCTAGATAGTAGACCTTTGTCTGAGGAACAGCTGGTAAAAATTTTTTCCCACATTGTAGGCTGTCTCAGCTCTGTTGGTGGTTTCTCTTACAGTGCAGAAGCTTTTTAATAAGATGAGATCCCAATTATTGATTCTTCCCTAGTCAAAATTAACGGGAAGCAAGGATTGTGAGTGTAATAGCTCTCTCCTATTATGATTTTAATGTAGTGATATGACCGTGATGTAAGACTGTTTTTAAGTATTGTTAAATTATGTATATAAATGGAAACCCAAAGCATTTTAAAATTTGAAGTCATAGGGCCAGTGATTTAGCTCAGTGGTTTCACTGCCTGCCTCGCAAGCGCAAGAACCCAAGTCTGATCCCCAGTACCAAAACAAACAATCAAAGCAAAACAAAAAATTTGAAGTCATAATGTGCAAATGAGTGCAATAAGAATTGTATATAACTGTTATATTAATATAAATCTGGAGAGATCAAGATATGTTAATTTTTCACAAATCTGCTACTAGGGACTATGATTTAAAAAAATGTGTCTGGTTATCAAATTGACCAGGGGTGGACTCATTAATGGTCAACTTGTAACGTCCACCTGAACTGGTCTGGGCATAGGAGACCCACCTGAGGATTGTTGCCAAGAGCCATAAAAGAGAACTAAAGGAGAAGATCAAGGGCTGTTGATTTTCTAGGAGAACCTTTCTGTGGATGGTTTTCCTGATGAGAATTTGGCTCTTCTCACTGGATGAGGAGCTTGGGGCCTCACTGTGGCTGGAAATGGCTCCTGTTCTTGTCAGGGGAGCTCTGATCTTCACCATCAGTAGCACTTCCTGGCTCCAGTGTAGATCCCTCAGCCTGGTGGCACAAATCCTTTATCCGACTGGTGTAGGTTTTCTGGCTTCCACCACTGGCCTTTGAGCCTTCTGGGTGCAGGTCCTCAATATGGACAAGCACGAGACATTGCCGTGGGCTCTAGGCCACTGGCTGGACTCGTTGAGGACATTGCCTTGAACTCTAAGCCAAGGGGACACTGTTGTGGGATCCAGGCCCTTGTGTGTGGCTAATCTCTTGCACCCCTCCATATTTGACTTTTTGGGTAAATATAAAATAATCCTATAAATTATGTGTCCTGTATTAAATGTATTCCCTTGCCGAAACCCTGACTGCAACAGCAGAGGAAGAGGAAGGGGAAGAAAGTAGGGGAGACTGGGAAAGATCAGTTAACTTAATAAGGTTATTTATGAACTTAGCAAAGAGAAAACCTCCTTATTATTGGGGCCTCCAGTGTCCTGGGTCCTTAGCCTGCAGTACCTCTTTCTTTTCCCTCTCCTTGCATTGACCTTTCCTCATCCTTTCTCCACTGCCCTCGTGTTGACTGTGGTCACCTGGCTCCGGGGGGGAGATTGGCTCTAGTTCTCCATCCCTTGATGTACACGCGAGCCATAAGCAGTGGTGAGTCTTGGCTCAAGAGGGTGATGGCAGAGTTAAAAAACCTCCTGAATGACCCCTCGGATCTTAACTTAGCCTCTTTTAACTGTTCAGCTCTAAAGAAATCACACTGCCTAAAAGGTGTCAGTGTGGGATAGTGTTTCCTAGCAGTAAGTACCCTATTAGTGCCTTATTCAAACAGAGATGCATGTGGGGAGTTTTTGTACTCGGCCTGTAACAGGATGGTCTCAGAACTTAGCACTGAGCTCCTCATGGGGACAAAGTCGGGACAATGCTCATGAACTAGTTAATGGATGGCAGTCTTAGCTAGAAGAGCCTACCCTTGAGCCCTCACCCTGTTCAGTGTGAGAATCTGGACCAATGTTTGCAGGCTCCTTTCTCTATCTGGTGCTGTACTGGCCCTGAGAATGGGAAATGGTCTCAACACTCTAAGGAGAGGAAGGCAGAGGCTTGAGGCCTGCACAGGGAAGTCTAGCCCATCCCAGAGAGGTACAAGTAGTCAGCCAGTGGGTGAATCCATCCCACAAAAAGAAAATAGCAGAAAGAAAACCACTGGAAAAAAGTTGGGATACTGACCTTCCTTAATACCCTTAATTTTTATACCCTAAAAATACAAACATAACCAGGAAGATTTTTTTACACTAAAAAAAGCAAATCAGAAGCTTCCTTTCAGTTTGTGTTTGAAGGACAACCTATATTCCAGTACAAGGGAAGAATCAAAGGATAACATGAAACGCACCGCATGGAACTAGATAAAGTGTATATTTTAAACATTTTTACATTGTTTATGTGCACTTAAGTTCTGTTTAAAAATTGCACATTTTTGCATAATAGTACAAAATTTATTTGTAGTTGTATATTCTCTATTTTCATATTTAAAAATTGTATTTCTATAAGAGCATAACTGAGTATGCTCTTTAAATTACTGATCCATATGTAAAGGAAAAATGTCCATGACATTTAAAGGCTACTCATAGGCTACTCACTGTTCAGCTAGTAAAAACTTATCTGAGTGACAAGAATAAGAAAATGATCAAACAGCTATTAAAGCACATGTGCGAGTATAATTATCATCATACAGTATTCTTTCTAACATGGGGAAACTGAAAACAAGCTAAATGTATGGGTATAATGATACAAAGTAATTTTTTTCTGCAGTGCTTGGAATTGATCTCAGGGCCTTCACACTGAGCTACATTCCGAGCCCCTTTTGTTTTTTATTTTGAGACAAATTCTTGCTAAGTTCTTAAGTTTCTCAGGCTAGACTTGAACTTGTGATCCTCCTGTCTCAGCCTCCCAGAGTGCTGGGATTATAGGCATGTGCTATCTACACAAAGTATACTGACATTAAAAATAATGATAATAAGGATATTTCTAGGGACTTAGCTGTGTGACTGGGTGTAAGAATTTAACCACTTGCCCATCTTTCTTCCTAGCATTCTGGCCAAGAGAAAAATTCTAGGCAAATAGTTTACCAAAAATAGTAACTTCACTACTAACCACACAAGCACCAACAACCCCCAATGTGGGGTTACTTTGTCTGATCAGACTGCTATAACAAAATGCCATGAACTGTGTGGCTTATAAACAACAGAAATTCATTTCCCATGGCTCTGAAGGTAGAGAAGTTCCAGATAAGGGTGCTGGTGCCATCAATGACTGCTGAGGACTCGTGTTCATGTAGATGGCATCATCTCATACCAACCTTACTTGGAGGAGAGGCAGAGGGTCTCTCTGATAAGGGCAGTAATCTCACTTGTTAGGGCTCCCTTCCCCAAGGCACACCTCTTAATGTATCACCTCACCTGTGAAGGGGTGGGGCATAAGCATTCGCTGCATCACCAGGGCTCTTCTTAGTCTCCATGTAGGAAGGACAGGACTGGGAGGGGAGGCCAGAGCACAGTCTCCCACTTCCCTGGATGGAGGCCCTGGGACCTGACCATTAGGAGTAGGACAACCAGACCTCCAGAACTGACTCTAACTCTTGAAATGCTTCCTAGAGTACTAAGTATTGCAGAAGGGAAAGAATAAAAGCAGCAGCTTCTCAGAGTGACCCCAGCTGAGTGAGGAAGCCAAGCAGAGGCCGAGGCAACTTAGCAAGACCCTGTCTCATAAATAAAGTAAGAAGGGCTTAATGTTCCCTGGGTTCAATCCCCAGTACTACAAACAACAAAAAACAATAAAAAACTAACATTAAGGGAACCTGGAGTTGGGTGTGGTAGCACAGGCCTGTGATCTCAGCACTCAGGAGGCTGAGGCAGGAGGATTGCCATGAGTTCCAGGCCACCCTGAATTACAGAGCAAGACCTTGTCCCAAAAAGGGGGAGGGGGGCTGGGGGCAAGTTTTGCTGGAAAACTATGTACTATATTTGTAACTTTGCTATTCTTTTAAAATTATTTCAAAATAAAAAGTTTAAAACATGCTGGTCTTGCAAACACTATAAGATGATGGGAAGGCAGTGATGTCGCCAACATCTGTAGGCAAATTCGGTTTACGTTGCTATCTATCCTGGCTAAGACAGAAGGGAAGAAACTAAATTTATCCATCTTTGAAACAGCTACAAAGCTGGATAAAGTATATGAGATGATGCTTTTCAGGACACTGAAACAGCAGGCAATGAAGGCTATGACCCAAGAGCTATGACACACGTGGAGGGAGACTGCTACTACCCCAGCCTCCTGCACAGAGAGAAGCTCTCCAGATACAAGGGGAAAACACACACACACGTTACCTGGATGGCTAATTTATTAGATTTTTTAATTATTTAAACCTCTTATGTGTATATGCCATCCTACCCTGAACATACCCAATCCTGTGAGTCTCTTTAAAAGAAGTCTGGCTGTTTTGAACACATATAACAATGTAGTGCAGAGTTTATAAAATATGTACAAGTGAGCTGTATTATAACAGCACAATGCCCAGGTGGAGAGAGAGGTGCTCTTCTTTGAAGTCGGCATACCAGCTGCGGAGTGGTACTGTGTCCCCTGGAGGCAGACTGTGGTAAGTTAAGGGTGTGCACTGTGTCTTTTGTTTTCCCTGATGGGTCTCTTAGAGGGGAAAGGACAGAAATGGGAAGATATGAATCTCTATGGTGCTGGGCCCCTGGGCAGAGCGTAGAG
The DNA here is from genome assembly GCF_053883595.1 of Heterocephalus glaber. Classification (NCBI taxonomy): domain Eukaryota; kingdom Metazoa; phylum Chordata; class Mammalia; order Rodentia; family Bathyergidae; genus Heterocephalus; species Heterocephalus glaber. The sequence continues at coordinate 5,845,140 of NW_028258414.1, read as the reverse complement.
GATCTGTAATATGAAGACTTTCTTATTCAAATGTACAAAGTGCTGCACAGACACAATCTTATTTCTAGGAAAAGTAACTGACTCAGCTATACGTGAGAAGGGCCCGAATGTCTCAACAGAAAGAATAACTTGAGAGAAGAGACCAGGACTCACACATCTTTGCTTGCTTCATGGTGCCCAACACAGTGCCTTGCACACAGTAGGTGCTCAATAAATGTTGACCAAGGGAATACAGTCAAAGTAGTACTGATTTTGAATTGCTCGTATCACATCTAGCTCAAAAGCCGGTGCTTTCTAAGAAGGGAAAACAAGATAAATATATAATTGGGTAAAAAAAAAAGTTGGAGGAAAATATGCATTAATGTAATCTTATTCATGAAAAACATTTCATGTAAGGAAAGCAACCTCACTGTTTTATTATTTTTCAGCCTCTTCTCTTAAGGAGAGAATCCAGGATTTCTTACCCTAATCACAAGAAATATAAAACTGAAGAACACATAAAAACCAAGGGCTGAAGACCAAGTTTTATTCTGCAATAACCAGATGCAGGGTGGGGATGTAGCGAGGCAGCAGAACACTTGCCCAGCAGGCACCAAGCCCTGGGCTCCATCCGCAGCACCGCCAAATCAAATAAACAAAAACAAAAAAACTACATGTGTACAAGACTCAAGATCCTATTTCATTAACATCAAAGACACACTGCTTTCTCTGAGAGACGGCTATGGATCTGGGATGTCTCCCACAGGCCTGTGTGTGAAAGGCGCAGTGCCCAGCTTGGAGCTATTAGCACATGGTAGAAATGGGTCCTGAGCCATGGGTCCAATCCGCCATGGAATGAAACCTATCAAACTGTGAGCCAAATTCATCCCAGGTATTTGTTTTAGTGACCGAAAGCTGACTGCCACTGAGATCCAAGATAAGACTCAAAATGAAAAGCAGCTGTTGGGGTACAGGACACAGTGGATGAAAGGCTGGTCCATGGGCCACCAGCCCAGGCTCAGGTTTCACGGTACTGAGCCAGGACTTCTCTGTGTGTAGCAAGGACAGGCCTAAAGTCAGGGCTGGGGCACAAGGAAAGAGCTTCTGGAAGGAAAGGAAGGCTGAAAAGAGACCTGAGCATGTCAATCTCTCAATAGACTCCCACTCCCTTCCCCAGGTAGATTGGGAGCAGCCACACAGACAAGTGTGTTTCTGCTGAGAGTGACACAAAGGAAGTGGCTTTTGTCCATTTCAAAACCAGATAGGATGAAATACAACCTTCTTTAAGTTGCTCAGTGGCACATTTTGACACCTCACAGGAAATCAAACTTCTTCCAAAGAAAAGCAGAGTTTTTGGTCAGGACCCAAAGGGTCCTCTCTAACTTCTCATTAGCAAGTAAAAGAGTAATATGGGGTTTCTAACCCACTCGGCCAACTGCAGTAACCCCGCGCCTTAAAATCGGGAACTTTCTAAAGGGAAAAGGGGCCCAAACTGGACCATCACAGCTTTCCTACAGCTAAGGCGAGGACAAAGACCCCTTCTCCTCTCTGGCCACTGCAGTCAGGCAAGGCACACCCTGGCTGCTGGACTTCACAGAGAAAGGGAATTGGGGACCAGGCTGGGGACACAGGAAGGGAAGAGTGGTAGGGAAAGGAAGGGGAGCTTAGGGAAGTGCTGGGAAGCTCAGAGGCAAAGAAGAAAACAGACATTAATGGAGTATCTATTGTGTGCCAGGCTTATTTCTATAAACTATCTCATTTGATCCTTAAAGCAACTCCTCAAAATAGGTCATGTTCTTCCTATTTTTAGTGACAAGGAAATTAATGTTTGCCTGAAATCACACGACTAGGACTCCTCACCCTGTGGTAAGCGGGGTCCCTGATGTGGGCCCCAGGCCCGGAAGGGCTTTGCCCTGGCCTTTCTCTGGCCACACCACTCTCTAAGACATAAAGAGTCCCAAGCACAAACAGATGTACTCAGCCAGAGCCTGTGTACCTGGAAGCCCACAATCTCCTGCCCAAGGGGCCCTGCATCTTCTTTCAAGGCCTGTGTGGGCTTCTTGCCTGGGTCCACACTCCTAAGAATGGGTGAGATGTTTCTGTGCACACCCCAGGCTTCGGGGCAGTGAGGGATGCTACTGGGATAGGTGTGGGGCTGGTGGCCTACACACAAGCAGGAGAGGCCCCATGGCACAGGTCAGAGCTGGGGGACAGGAGTGGGAAGCAGAGGGAGGGTCGGCCTGCCTAGGAGGCCATGTCTTCTTGTTCCCTCCTATGGTGTAGAATTCCAAGGACTCAGTGCTAACTGAAGGTATTTGCCAAGGTTGTAGGGTAGGACTTGTACATTTAACCGCTTGTTACATGTTTTTGTAACTTTTCAGTATTGAGAATATGGGCTATGGTCTTGCTGATGGTGGGGGGGAGGGCCTGTGACTGCCGGTAAGAGGTGGAGCTGGTGGGGACCAAACCCAGCTCTGTCCAATATCAAAGGTGATACTCTCGTCTGCCCCAAGAAACCTGACCTCACAAAGAAGCCAGGCATGGAACAACACTAAGTGTTTTATGGAAATCCCTTTATGGAGATTGCCCTGATAATCACCTATCACCTGTCTAAAGCTGCTATGAACTCATGTGTGACCAATGGAGGAGAGCTATCTCCCTCTCTGAGCACAGGTGCTACAGGAAATGAAAAGACTGGATGACCTCTAAGGCCCATTCAAGCTGAAGACACAGTGAGTCTAAAGAATAATAAAGACTAACAGTATTGGGGTTGGGGGGGTCTCAGCAGAAAGCCTTTTAAGATTGCAAAGTTCAGCCAGATGTGCTGGTGCACACTTTAATTCCAGGGCTTGGGAGGCTGAGGCAGGAGACCCTACCTCAAAACAAATTGTAAGATTAAAATTTTCAAAATAATAGCCAATAATGATATAAAGACCATGATGATAAAGGGGAATAAAATGAATGGACCACTCTGGACAACTGGAAGACCTGAAAGGTGTCTTTGGTAATCTGTGTCCTAAAGGACAGGAACCAGGGAAAGCACTAGGGAGGGGGTTAGAAACTGGAGTTTCTGAGTGATAGAGAAGAGACAGCACAAGAAAACTTCTGTTGCAGCCAGCAGAGCCTGGCCCTGACTCTGGGAGGCAGCCAGCCCGTCTCTGTGTGTCCTGGAGAGGGAGGAGGTGGCCTGGGCGGACCCTGGACAGGAAGGGTGCACATCAGCCCCCGGCCAGCTGGAGCCCAGCTGAGAGAAGGGAGGGCCAAGGGTCAGGATCAAACCCTAAAGGGCTCACCAGGGACTCCCGGGTACCCATCCTCCCACGGGGGGCTGGGAGCAGTGTTTCTGTCCCTTTACAGTTGTTCCCTGTCTTGTGGAAACCTGCCTCACCTCCCTTTGGTCTCAAGGGCTCTTCCCATCCCGTCAGTGGAAGGCACGTCTCCCTGCAGATGCCCGACCACCTCCCATCCTCTCCTCCGAGCCACTGAGATACTACCCACCTCTGCACAGACTCAGTGCTGAGGTGCTCAGCAGTCCCCGCAGGACTGTGTTCCACCCCTTGGCTGTGCCAGGATGGGGCGCATCTGGGGACCACAGGATGCAGGGAGCGGGATCAGAGGGTCCCAGATAAGACTTCCTGCTTTCTGTTTTACTGCACTTGGCAAATTTCCAAATCATTATTGAGCTTTGATTTTTCTCATCCATAAAACTAGGATAGTAATTTTCTACCCCTTAGGATTGTATGAAGACAACATGAGAAAATACATTTAAAATGTCTACTCCAGGGCCAAAATGGGGATTTCTTAAATGTTACTGCGTATTTCAAGCGCAAACTGCAAGACAAACTTCCTTCTTGAGGCCAGCGCTCCTTCTCTAAGAAGTTTCTTGCTAAGTTCTTTGAAGCATACAGTGCAGAACTGAAATACACATGGATTCTCGTATTTACCATTAGGGTCAATACTGCATTTTTAAAAGTCAGTTTGTGTATGGGTTTCTCTCCCTACACTGCCTAAAGTCATTTATACTTATGGGTCATCCCGTAAGAAGAACCAGCTAGAGAAAGAGCAGGGGGCTGGAACTGGGGGTGACCTCCTGTGTGCTTGGTCACCACCCACTCCCCTCCAATGATCAGGCATGAGTAAGGCTGGGTGAAACACACCCAGATCATAACTTAAACTCCTTGTCATGAAATTTGACCTTACACATGCCACGGCATCTAAGCATTAGGTTGAAGAAAAGCAACACCAGGGGACAGAGCAGGGCAGGGAAGGAGGATCTGTAGGTTGGGGAACACCCCTGGCTCAAGTGGGCAGCGCCCCTTCTGTGATAGCCTTTGCTAAGGCCACTGAGTCAGGTCTGGTGATGAGAGTAACCAGGTTATTAGAGCAAGACTTGCTTAAAGTGGAGACAAGAGAGACCTGGATTCAGTGACATCTGGAAACAATGAATGTCTGGTGGGTGATTTCCTGCACATAAAAATGATAAAACGCAAACACATCATACAAACTTCTAGTGAATGTGAGACCTAATTATTTGCCTCCATAAAGACTCAAAAGAGGGAGATGCTGTCCCTGACTTCTCAGCGACAGCTCTACACTGCGGAAGGGCAGCGTGACTTGCGTTCAGAGACCTGTCTTGGTTCATCATGACCTCCAATCCAGGTCACTTCTATTCAGTGAAGGGTTGCACTCTACGGCTTGTACTTGATTTTAGTACTTTGGTGTGCATATCTGGTTTAGGTTTAGGAAAATGCTAAGAACAGCCTTAAGATAAAAAGAAATAGCATCCTCAAACAGATGCCAGTAAATAGCTGTTAGACTCAGCATGATTCCAGCCTGTGTCCCAAAGTCTTTAAACTATGATATGGGGAGATTAGATATGCAGAGAAGCAGGATTTTCACCTTTGTTGTTGTTTTGTTTTGTTTTTAATCAGATACCAAACACCAACTCCAAAATGATTTTTGGGAAATTCTTCTAGTCTCCAGTAGAGCTAGAATATTACCTACTATCTCTATCATCAGATCTTTCTCTGTGCCATGGTTAGTGCCAAAAGATGTAGGAGTCAGTCTTTGGTCTACATCCTAGCTCTGTCTTTTACCAGCTGTAAAACCTTGAACAAGTCCCTTAACCTCAGTTCCCTCTTGAGTGAAATACATCTAGGTCCTACCTACTGAATCATGTTATGAAAACGAAATAAAAGAAAGTATTTATCTTGGCCTTTTTTTTGTAGATGCTTACTAAAAACGTGTTGAACTGAATTGAATTCCCTTTATCTAACAGTAGAGGAGTTAGTTTCACTTGAGCATTTAACCTCCCACATCTATATGGTTATATCAATATGCAATACAAATTCTTTGCTCATTATTCATATAGGATGCACATATTTATACAAATGACTTTGACTGTATTTAATTTCTTTTTTTTTGAGACAGGGTCTTGCTATGTAGTTCATGCTGGCCTTGTACTTACTATGTCATCCAGGCTGGCCTTGAACTTGTGGTGATCCTCCTGCCTCAGTCTCCTGAGTGCAGGGATTACAGGGGTGGGCCACCATGCCTGGCAATTTCATACTTTAAAGAAGAGGTTTATTGAGATATATTTCCTATACCATAAAACTGACTTTTCTAAGTATACATTTTAGTGACTTTGAATGGATTAAGTATAGTCACGTGCAACTACCACTGTCATTTAACTTAGGTCATTTCATCACTCCGAAGAGAAACCCCAAGCCCATCAGCAGTCATTGGCTATACACTCCCAACTCCCTACCAGCCCTAGGCAACCACCAGTCTACTGTCTCTGTGGACTCTGTATATCAATTTGCAGAGTAATGCTATCTCATCAATATTAAGACTTGCAACCCATGAACAGCGGACATTTCCCACTTATTCAGACCTAATTTCATTCAATGGTGTTTGATGGTTTTTAGTGTACAAGTCTTGTACTTTTTTTGTTGTTAAATTTCTTAGTTTCATTTTCAGATTGTTAGTATAAACTAATGCAACTGATTTCTGTATTTTAATCTTATACTCTATAACTTTTTGACCTCATTTAATAGTTCTAATGGTTTCTTTGTAGATTTATAGAATTCCTATATACAAGATCATGTGATCTATAAGTAGAGTAGTTATACCACTTTCTTTTCAATCTGGGTACTTTTTACTTCTGTTTCTTGATTATGCTGGCAAGAACCTTCAGAATAATGTTGAACACAAGTGGTAGGAGGAGACATTCTTGTCTTGTTATTGATTTCAAGGGGAAAACTCCATTTTCACCTTTAAGCATGATGTTAGTTGTTTCCATAAAAAGCTGCTGAATTTTGTCAAATACTTTTTTGTGTCTTTTGAGAAGCTCATGTGGTATTTATTCTGTAATAGTTTGTTCTTTATTTGATTGCTTTTATATGTTAAATCAAACCTGTTTTCCTGGAATAATTCCTATTTGATGATAGTATATAATCATCATTATATGTCACTAGATTAGATCTGCTGGCATTTTGTTGAGCATTTGCCATTTACACTTGTAAGAAATAAGGCTCTGCAGTGTTCTTACAATGTTTGCATGTTTTTGGTATCAAGGTTGTACTGACTCTGTGGAGTGAAGTGAGTTGGGAAGGATTCGCTTCTGTTTTGTTTTATTTTGTTTTTTGGTATTGGGGATTGAACTCGGGTCCTTGAGCTTGCTAGGCAGGTGGCGAAACCACTGAGCTAAATCCCCGGCCCTCGCTTCTGTTTTTTGGAAGATCCTGTAAAGGACCAATGTTAATTCTTCCTCAAATATTTGACAGAATTCACCAAGGAAGCCATCTGGGTCTGGGCTTTTCTTTGTGGGGAAAATATTTTATTACTAAGTCAATTTCCTTATTTTTAGGTCTATTTAGATTTTTAAACTTCTCCTTCAATCAGTTTTGGTAGTTTCTATGTTTCTAGCAACTTTTCCATTTTATCTAGTCTACTGAATTTGTTGCTTTACAACTGTTCATAGTATTCCTTTCTAATCCTTTTTATTTAAGACATCTAGCGATTTTCCTTTTATTCCAGATTTTATTAATTTGAGTGTTTTTTCCTTTAACATAGCTAAAATTTTAATTTTATTGATCTTTTCAAAAAGAGGTTGTCTTTAACCATAGCTTAGTTAGCTTATTTTTGCTAAACACAACGTATCTCCTCTCCTCCTCCCTCCACACCCTCTCCTTCCATAGTATTCCATTTGCATTTCATTCCATAACATTTAGGAAGGCTGTATGGTGTAGAAGCACCATACGATAAGCTGTGGTCCTCCAAATGAATAAGACAGTGCAGTCACCATTCTCACCAGTATAGCCTCAAGTAGAGTGGCAAGATGGAAGCTGGGGTCAGGCTGGATGGGACAATGAGACACAGTGTGGCCATTAACTATGGCTGTGCTGGCTGCCCATTCCATAGCCTTCCAGTCATCTAGACTGTGGGACATGGGAAGGGTATATCTGAAGTTAGGCTACGCAGTGGACCTAGGATAAGTACCAAGACTAAAATATGCAAAAAGGAATCTGGGGACATGGGTGAGAGGGCCATTTGCTATGTCTGTGTGTGTGCACACACGTGTGTGTGGTAGGAGATAAATATGGACATTTACTCCACCAACACTTTCATTCTGTACCTCCTGCCTCTCTCTCTTTGGCAGAAATTCCTGCTGTTAAACTGAGCGTCACAACTGCTAGAATGGTCTCTGGCCCCACCACTCTTTGACGTGTATAAAGACTTGGCAGACTCATAGGAAAATGAGGTCATTCTGCAATACCTTACAATGATGGAAATGTGCACTTTCTATGGAGGGAGGTAAGGTGGGTGTAGCAAAGGGGAGAGTCACCTGAGACATCATGACGCAGCACCAAGATCTAAGCTAGAAACTTCTCTTCCCTCAGGAGATGTGACGGACAGAGACGCTTTGCTCCTGTGAATAGGTCTGTGCTGCAGATGATGTCTTTCACCTCCACACTAGAAGATGGCTGGACTGGTGGCAGAGCTGTCTGTGATTCCCCGCTGCTCTGCACATCAAAATTGAGCCATCTTATTTTAGAATGGCATTTAACACTAATGCTAAAGGACTCCCTCTCCATGGCTCACACATACCTAGGACCAGGACTGGGGTGGACCCATCACAGGCAAGAGCGCAATCAAAGCTGTCCTGAGTAACAGGAGCTGCCTGGTAATGAACTTGAGAGGGAGCCTGCCATCCTGACCTCGGGAGCAGCCAATTCACATTCTTGCGGGGCAGCAGCAGATTAACAACTGCAGTTTCTCTCCACTGAGACGCCTGAGATCGGGCACCTTCTGTCAGGAATGCCTTGGAGAAGTACGGGTTTTCAGCACTCCAGGAGGTCTGGCCTTAATACAACAAACTTCTCCTTGATTAAAAAAAAAAAAGGAAAGGAAATTTCCTTGGGATTCTAATCCTTCTTTAGGCGAAGTCTGCCTTTTCAGTGCCATGTATAAAAGTAGCTTCTTCGTGTGCCTCTAAAAGCATGTTGGGAGCTGCAGTATAGCTCAGTGGTAGAGGACTTGCCTGGCACGCTCAAGGTTCTAGGTTTAATCCCCAGTACCTGTCCCCCAAAGGGTTAGGTTAGGATGATGTGTGCTATAAAGATGCAGAACTGAGATATCTTTTTGGTCCATTCAAAAGTTTTCTATCACAAAGTAACAGCTCTGAGGTCCTTCCACAGACCAGGTAACTTGTCTGTCTCAGCGTTTTGTCTGTCACCCCAGGAGCTAAGTTTGCTACCCCTCAGGGTTGAGATGAGTAAGATAAGTTACCTGTAGGCACTTTGAAAGCTAAAGGTACATTACAGGAGCATTATGAGGGGCTAGTGTTATTTTGCCATATGGACAATGTGAGATTGTTCTTCTGTATGAGCACTGATACTGTTCGTGAGGATACACATGAAAAGTCCACATATTCATTCACCTAGTATCTGTTAAGAACCTGCCAGGAGTTGTATTAGTCACTGAGAAATGAAAATATTATATGATACCTATTTGCAAATTTACTAAATTTTAACTGTTTTGAATGTACTTGTAGGACATGTATTGCTTATATTAGAAATTAATGAGGGCCAGGGATTTAGCTCAGTGGTGCCTCCACCTGCCTCGCAAGCGCAAGGTCCCAAGTTCGATTCCTGGTACCAAAAAAATTTTTTAAAAATTAATGAAACAATGAACACTGTCCTTCTACCTGCCTTTGGAATCCAGGAACTTATGACACAAACACACATGGCCCTTCTCCTTTCCAGAGTGGACTCCCCAGGTGTTGTTCTTCAGCCTACAGGTGAGGTGCCCTAGGCTGGGCTGTGGGTGCCACCTGCACCTGCCCAGCCAGCAGTTCTTGCATGTGCTGCCCTGCTGATGGGAGGGTTAGTACTGTCCTCACCGTGCATCCAAGGGCATGCCAAGGTCACTTGTGTGGCTCAGTGGGGAACGGAGAGAGACAGGCTTCCAGTCCCATCCCTGCCAGCTGTTAATTTCATTGACTAGTGCCTTCAGCAAGGATGAGCTGCATGTTTTCTGTGCACCTTACTCTTGCCTTGGGTGCTCTTGAAGGACTAAATGACCACAGTGTGGAGGGCTGGATGGAGGAGGAACTCCCTCGATGTAGGCCCCTCCTCTACCCACCAGGACATCTTAGCCACCTTACAGAGAACCGCGGATATGAGCGCTCATGCATTCACTCTACAAAAGCTTCCAGAGCACCGGCTATGTGTAAGCACTGTTCCAAACGTGGGAACACAGAAGGGAGCAAGGCCAGAGAGGTCCCTGTTCTTCCGGACCTCAATTCTTTCCACCGACACACAGCACCCTGAGACCCCACATGGCCACACTGACTCAGCTCTGCCCTCCTGCTATACAGAGTTGACTGAGCTTGGTTTTATACACCCTGTCTTATTTTGACTTTCACTGGTTCCACCGACCCTAGAGTTTTTATAAGGGCCAAACAATCCAACAAGAGGGTTCCTGGAAATACACACACCCCTCCACACAAATGCAACACTTAACTCATAACAACGTCAGATTATTATAGACAGCTAAGTTAGGTAAAAGTATTATAGGCAGTCCGACAAGGCTAAGCCCTTGAAGTAGTACAGAGGATGAGAACACGTTACAACTGTGGCTGGAAGTGCATTTGTTGACAGTCAGGCCTTAAGATAAAGATGGAATGACCAGGCCTACATACCTCCCCAAAGGATAAGTGGTATACTGAATCCTATAATCTACATAGACATCATCACCCAGGTGAGTGACTAGAACCCTCCTGATCCATCCCTTTCTAAAAAGGCCCTTGTTCTTTCCAGGTACACTTGCTACATGACCTACTTTCCCACTGGATCAATATTACCTAAGCGGCTATACTTGTAATCCTATTGGTTGATCATAGTTCTGACCCACGTTGTACCCACTTGGTGATTTTGTACTCATCTCATGATTTTGCTCTATAAAACTTCCTTTGAGAAGTGATTTGCGTGGCAACCCACTTTCTGGTTCCTGCTTGTCTCTCAGGAGCTATCTCAATAAATTCTTCCTACTCCTAACCTCCATTGCTCCTTAGACTTCATCAATTTTGGGGAATGTAAACTTGGCATATCTGACATCTAGCAGGTTGGGGAATTATATTTATTCCCCCTATATTGGGATCGTGGGACTCCAGCTCAGGGCCTGTACCTGAAAACACTGTTGTCTCCTTTATGTTTCTTTTCACCTATGCTCTCACCTTTCCTCCATATGGAACATGGCACCTACTGCCAGCTCCAGAGTGTGTCTCTGCCCCAGAATGGAGCCGCTGCGGGAGCACAGCAGTTGGTAAACACATCTGTGGGCTTGGGCTCCTCCTTGCCCAGCTGGGTAGGTGTGGATGCAGACACTGGACATAAGTTGTTTCTAAGCAAAGGGGAGCTCAGGGCTGGCTCTCTGTACCTCCCAGAAGGACGGTAACTGCTGCAGAAGGGAGTGCTCACAACCCTCAGGTGCCAGGAGGACAGAACTGAAACTTGGAGCCCTAGACGATGTGAAGGATGAATCCATTCCTCTCAAGAATCCAAATCCCGGGGAAGAGAGCATGACTGGCCTTTTGGGGTCACCCAGCTACTCCTTGGGTAAGAAAAGATATGAGACAGTCCGACCATGACCATAAACAGCAGGAAGGGGATTGTTCTCCAGAACAATGCTGGGGCACAGTACCAGAAGAAAGTGTGAATACCAAAGTGGAGGCCAAAAACATAGCAGAAATCCACCTCACAGGACAATCATACCCACTACAACGATTGGTCGCCATGAGCAAAAAATGGGATCAAACAGTAAAGCCCTTGCATGATGGCTCATCTGACCCGAGGAAGGTACACATCCAGAGAGGGAGGGAGTGACAAGGTTCAAGATTCCATCATGCTACAACGAACGGCATGCAATTTAAAACTTAAGAATTTTTTTATTATGTTTATTTATTGGTACATTTTAGGTATACAATAGTTACATTCATCATTGGGATCTTGTACCCTTACATGATGTGTCTTGGTTCTTATTTTTTCCCCATTTCCCTGCCCTCCCTTCACCCCTTCCACCCCTCCTTATTTACAAATAATTTGTTTCCATTTCTTTCCTTTTCTTGTATTTTTTCTTTTCCCTTCTTTTCTTTCCCCTACCCCTCCCACTTCATCTACTCCTTTAGACCTTTTCTTCCTATTTCAAGTTATCAATTATACATTTTGATCCTTACTTACACTTTTAGTTTTTCACACTAGAGAAACTATTCGGTATTTACACATGTGTGTCCTATTTATTTCACTTAAGAGTATCGCCTCAATGTGCATCCATTTAGCTATAAATATCTCTAATTCCTTCTTTTTTATGGCTGAGTAGTATTCCATTTTATTAAAAAAACACATTTTCTTTATCCAGTCTCCAGTTGATGGGCATTTGGGCTGTTTCCAAGTTTCAGCTATTACAAACTGTGCTGCTATAAACATGGGTGAGCATATATCATTGTGGTATGATTAAAACTTAAGAATTTTTTCTTAAATTTGCCACTTAATATTTTTAGACATCAGTTGATCACAAGTACCTATCAGGAACCATGAAAAGCAAAACTTCACATTTTCTATTTTTTACCTGGAAAACTGGGCTTGATCTGGTGAAAAAGAATTGCCCAACTCTGCCTATGTGGAAATAAGATCCTGATCCAGCCCCACTGCCATACCCAACCACCTAAGTTGTAGGGCCTTGTGTGAAATACAAATAAAGAGCCCTTGTTCAAAAGGCAGGAAGAAATCCTGTGAGCTGAAATGTTAAAGCTTCATTCTTTCTTTCAGTGTTTCTTGCTCAACTGCCTTAGTGTTTGAAATTTGATTCTAAATTTCATTCTAAGCACAGAGGTACCTTGGCATTCTCCATTAATTGGTTCCAGCAGGTGTGACAAATACCAAAAAAGGTCAGTACCAAACAAACTGTTTTGGCTGTTCAGGGGCAATCCACACTGCCAATTCCAGCTTGCAAACTGAGTATCAAATGACAAAATTTTCGCATCAAAATGCATCAAGTACCAAATTCAATGAGTTCCAAAATAGCTGCATACCAAGGTCTAACTATGCAGAAAAATTAAAAATTTAGATAATTATCAGTAATTTTTACACTCCTTTTGATCATGCAATGCATATAAGATCTGTGTGTGGAATGGCCCATTGTTTTTGGTGCAAGCAGTTGGCCAAGACATGGAAGTGTCTGGTGTAAGGCAGGCTGTGGCAGGGTCGCTTCCACGCTGCTGCTTCTCATGTTTGTACCAAGTTCTGATCAGATCAGAAAGCGCAGTTTCTTGGGATTTTCCACATCATAGACATAACCAGCTTACCTTGCATCCACACTGGGTCTCGAGGATCACCCTCACATCCCATGTCTCTGCATTTCTGGAGGAAGGAAAAGAAGTCACAGACAGAAAGCTGCCTTGTAATAACCATGATGCTCTTGAGTGTCAACAGCTGTGCTGAAGCCCATCTACAGGGGACCCTTGAGTTGTGAACTCATTTCACTCACGAGGGCTGGTTGTGACTCACATTTGTTAACTGAAGGCTCAGGCTCCTCTACACAACCTTCAAAGTCTCTCTCCTGTACACACGAAGAACTCACTGTCCTTAAGAGAGTCACTGGTCTAGGATTTCTCAAGTAACCCCACACAGGAAAAGATGTTGTCAAGTTCCTTTCAGAACTCTTTAAGGGTTAAATCTGTATCTGAGACCATCTGGAAGTATAAGTTGGAACTCATAACCCAAGTTGTTTGCATGTCAGGCCGGTCTTAACTCGAGGGCCCACTGTACTTGGCCTTGTGTGAGCCCTGCACTGCTCTCCACCTCACATCTGTAAAACAGATTCCCTGTGGGCTCCAGGAAGGATTAAAATCCCATGAAACAGATGGAACCAAAGACAAAGCCTCATAAATACAAGTACTGCGTTGTTGCTCTTGTTATAAATGGGTTTGAAAAGCAGCTGGAAAGAGATTTGCCTCTTTTTAAGCAAACGGGATTGACAGAGACAAAAACCTTTGTCTTCACCAGTTTGGAATTTTTTGTGAAAGAAAGTCCTATTGTATTAGAGAACAGGAAATAAGATCTGACACACAAATATTTCTTCTTACCAACTCTGCCTCCGAGAAACTTCTTGGTCAACACTGTTTTCCTCTAAAACCTTGTGGGAGCTCTGAAATCTTCCTGCACACCTGGAGACAGCCTTTGTTACCTGACAGAAATAGGCTCTATCCCGGTCCACAGCAGAACTCTGCCCTCCCGGCTCTGCAGAGCAGGCTACAGCTGCCAGTCACCGGCACAGTGTTTTTTAGGTCTGGGGCCACTTCATGAAATCCCACTTCTGCCTGGATAGCAATTCCATATATTTTTCACTTAAAGTCATGCTTCTACCTTTCTCTTTGTCCGAAAATACACGCTTGGGCCCCAGAATGCTCCGCGTTCCTGGTGGACCAGTCTCACTACCGCTGCTGGGGCCTCTCTAAGCGCTGTGCCGCTGCGGTAGCAGAATAAACACATCGAGAGCTCCAACCTGGACCCATGCGTAGTGAAATCTCCACTCTCTGGCCTAGCTGTGAAAGTAAACGTGAGGAAGGAACACACGGCATGGCTGTCCTGAGCTGAGAAAGGAGGCGTGATAAAATGCCCAAACACATGCGCAGAACAATTCTCAGAGCCCTGCTTGTGGACTTCTCGCGAGAACTCAGCGACCACGTATAAATAAGGAACAGTGGCCATTAAATGCTGGCCACTCTCTCTCTTCACCTTGGGTCACTGTATGCTATAAGGTATATCTTTTTTTTCTCTCTCTTACTCTTATTTCCCTACTTTTAGCCAGTGCTCACTCTGCACAGTCTGGTTTTTTTCTTAGTTAATTAATGTAAAGCTTTGCTACTTTTTATGCTTGTTTCATCCAGTTCTCTGTTCACCTCTAGTAGATGACTACAGCACCCCAAAGCCCGATGACAAAAGGAGAAAAACTCACTATCATGAGCACCTGTCTACACCCCTTGCTCATACTAGAAACCTGTGTACTTGGTGGGCTGCCCTTGGCTGACTGACCCACCCAGTAGCACACAGCGCCCCTCTTTAAACTGCTGCAGTACAAGCTGGTGCTTGTTTAGTGGAAGCAATGGCTGCATCTTGAGCACAGGTGTCACTAGCCAACCCTTTTTCCTATGCAGTGACTTCCTGCCATTCCACTGCAGGGTGAGTCCAAGCCAGTGAGGCCTCCTCATGACTCTAGAGCAAAGGATACAGAACTTGCCACAGGCCAGGGTCTGGATCTTGACCCCCACCCCCACCCCCCTCCCCCCCAGTCCTGGAAAGCTCCAGGATTGGAGGATCTTAGATCAGTGGAGTCAGGAATGTGTCAAGCATAATAAGTGAGATAGATTAGGGCAGAGCAAACTGGTTGAGCAAGTGGGCATGACCTGCCAGTCACAGGGACCCACAACACCTAGGACCAATCAGAAAGTGCTATCTTCAATTCTTCATTTATGTCTGGTACAAAACTAAGTGGGCCTTTGATAGGACAGTTTAGATCAGATGTCAGGCCAAATGAGTTACTGATACAAGGGTCCCAGTGCCTTGTTTGCATGAGAGAAAAGCAATCTGGACAAACCTCCTGTCCAGTGTGAACCAACCTGCTCTCACTCTGCAGAGCATATTTCTTTTCCAATCTTAATATAAATCCTCAATATCTTTCCACATACCTTGGAAATATCTTCCATATATCTTGTCCAACTCTTTGTTCAGGACACCAAGAATGTAGAAGGAATTTCTTTGGGACCCAAAAGCTAGTAACATAACCACGGCAGAGGGCAAATAGATCCGGCGCTTCCATGGAGTACCCTATCTGGCTCCCATCCCACCTTCTCCAGGAAGCCTTTCTTCATGTCTCCAGACAAGATGGATTGAACCTTCTTGGAAACTCATGTAGTATCAATAATCTGGACCACATAAGTGTACCCATGGTTAGAAATGCAATATTTTTTTCTTTTTAATGTCTATAGAAAGTTCCTCAAATGAATTTGGAATCAACAGCATTAAAGAATCCTACTAGTTCCTTCATTAATGAGTTAGACTCAGACATGAGTTTATTCTATTTTTTGTGTGAGTCCCATTTTTAACGTTTGAAAATTATACTTTGATGTCATGAAGATCATAAAAAGGGGACAAGTGGATAGAGTGGGTTGAGCGGTGACATTTTAGACTGAGTGTTCTGGGAGGAACTCTTAGAGGGGGTGAAATCTGAGCAGGACCTTGGATGATGGGAAGAAGCCAAGCACCTCGATTTCTGGGATAAGAGCAGGAAGGGCAAGGTGTGCTTCTGGACCTGGGAGGGACCAGTGTGACCAGGGGAGCAGGCAAAGAGAGCGGAGGGGTGAGGTCTAGAAGGCGGAAGATCAGACCCTGAAGAGCCCTCGAGGGGTGGAGACCGGGAGAGCAGGGCCACTTTGATGCTGTCACTGAGGAGTATGCTCTGTCCTTATAACAGGCAAGTAAGCGCCCTTGGGAAGATGTCACACTGCCACCCATGTGTGACACGGCAAGGGAGAGTGACTGGTATCCCTTCATCTTGCCTTGCACCCCAACTTCTGCAGCCTGAAGCCCATTGTTTGTTCACTGTCAGACTTTGGTTTAGGTCAATGATGGGAAAACTTTTAGAGGCGAGTGCCCAAACTGCAACCCAAAACACATTTATCGCAAAGTGCCAACACTGCAGTTAAACCTGAATACTGAAGTTTTAGTTTAGAAAACACAACTCATACATTTAACATCTTTTGTCTTAAAAGAAAAACAATACATGTGTCATAGGTTTGCCACTACTGGTCTAGGCCCTAGCTGGGGACTTTAGGACTGAGGAAGGGGGCACCTTCAGGGCCATCATGGGGAGGGAAGGTCAAGCAAGAAACCAGGCAAGGTCCTTGCTGATGAAATGCAGGTGACACCTTCCTGTCTTAACACACCCTAGGATTCCCTGGATGCCCAGCAAGCCCTTGGAATCACACCTCTTCCACAGAATTGGGTCCCTGGGGCTGCATTACTGACCAGTGCCCCGTAGTGAAACTTTGTGTTCCTCTACTACCGCTGGGGAAGGGACTGTGGGGCCACCAGGGAGAAAGAATTTTCTGCAGAACTCTGCTGGGCTCCTGCTGCGTTCCTGCCACTGTCAGCTACTGCCAAAAACTGGCAGCCATGTGAGAGCCAGGGCTGAGTTGATCTGGGTTGTCACTGGGCCTTAACATAATGTTGCCTGGTGTGTACTCGACATCCCCTATTTTCCTAATGAATGAATGGAGAAACGAGGAAAGACTGAGTTGCGGGGTGTGGAGCTCAATGAGCTCAATGCGGGCACTGTTCTGTCACTTCACAGCACTCCCGTGAGCAGGAGTTTATTTACGTCTTTTCAGCGAAGCTCAAGTGAACAGGGAGCAAGATAGGGAGATCGGGGCAGGAACTCTGGAGCTGGGCCAGCTGGGTCCAATGCCTGGTTCTGTCACTTATCAACTCTGTAACCTGGGGCAAGGAAATCATGCCTCTGTGCCTTATATCCTCATCAGTAAAGTAAGAAAACCTCATGGTGTTGTCATGAGGATTGAAATAATATTAAAATTTGTAAAGCATTCAAGAGAGAACCTTTCATATATTATGTGTTAGGGCTGGGGATTTAGCTCAGTGGTTCTGTCACTTGCCTCGGAAGCGAAAGGACACGAGTTTGATCCCTGGTACAAAAAAACCCCCCATATATTAAGTGTTATGTTAGGATTTGTTAAATAAGGGGAAACTTGCTAAAAATCATATATCCAATCATCAATTGGCTGTCTTATGAGGTACAATAGTTCCTTTTCCATGGTCTGTAGCCAACAGAGGTCTGAAAACATGAGACGGAAAATCTCAGAAACAAATCATAAGTTTTTAAATTGTATGCTATTATGAGTAGTATAATGAAATCTTGTACCCTCCTGCTCTGTCCCACCTGGAATGTGAATCACCTCCTTCAGTGTATCCATGCTATATATGCTACCCACCTGTTAGTCACTTAGTGGGGAAAAAAGCACATAGAGGATTCAGTATTTATTTATTTATTTTTTAAATATGGAACACTTCATGAATTTGTACAGGGGCCATGCTAATCTTCTCTGTATCATTCCAATTTTAGTATATGTGCTGCCGAAGTGAGCACCAGTATTTTGGTTTTGTTTTTGTTTTTTTGAGACAGGGCCTTGTTATGTAGTTCAGGTTGGTTTGAACTCACCTTATAGCCCAGGCTGGCGTTGAACTCCAGCCTCAGCCTCCTGAGTGGTGGGATTGTAGGCATGCACTACCATGCCTAGCTGGGGTTCAGTATTATACATGGTCTCAGGCATCCACTAGGGATCTTGGAATGGCCATAACCAGAAGAATAAGAGGATGTTTAGTTCTTCATGAGAATTAATAAGAAATATTATCTATTGAGCACTTTGATAAGCACCTTACATTTGTTACCTGATTCTGAAATTACAATAACTGTGGAAACACAGAACACAGAGGTTTTTGATGACCGGAGGTCCCTCAGTTTGGACTGACAGACCTAGGGGTCTATGGCCTCCAGAGCATTGTCCATGCGGACATGAGTCATGCTCAAAGTCAGGGAACACCTGCGTGGGAACCCTGGAGGAAAGGCAGGTGAGCAACTTCGGGCCAGAGCCTGGGACTTGGTGATAAGAAACCCATTGTGCTGGGGCTTGAGGAAAGTGGGCGGGAGTAGGGAGGGAGAGGCAGGTTTTTGCAGCAATCAATCAGTCAGTCAACCACCCAACCAGCCCACCAGGCCAGGGACAGGCAGTGTCAGGCCACAAGGGAAGGAGGCGTTTGAAGGCGGCTTCACCAGCCCCAGGTGCACGGCAGGTTGGCAGGTGGCCAGGCAAGCTCCCCAGACCCGACAGCATCCCTGGAGGCAGGAGGAGACGGAGTCCTGGGGAAGGAGGGAGCAGCGGTCCATGGGCTGGAGGACATGGATGGGGCTTCCCCTGGGAAAGGGAGCAGCAGGGTAGAGATGATCTGCTCCAGAGTGAGTTTGAGGACTTAGTTCTGTGCTTCCAGGGAAACGGGGACAGATAAAGTGAGCTCTGTGACTTCATTTCTAGTGGGGCAGCTGCTGTGCAGGACATTCCTGCTCCAGGGCCTGGTGGTAGGGCTGCACCTGCCCTGCCCCAGCCTGCAGGCCATTGCTACCGTTGCCCTCACTGTGGGCTCCAGGTGATCCAGGGTGGGATGGCAAACTCTAGTGATGTGCACATCTCATCTTCCCCAAATCTGGCCTCAAGGACAGTTAGCAGTGATCTCTACCCAGTGCTCCAGGCAGCAGCATGAAAGAGTTTCTGCTGGAGCTGGAGGGGACCCCTCTTCCACCCCAAATGCAGGGTCTGGAGCTCCAGCACCCTGGCCCCATTTCCATGAAGTAGTGAGAGGGCTTCAGGGAAACCCAGAGGTATGGGGTGTCCCTGGCAAGGACAGGAGGAGCAATGGATTCTGGTCACTTAAGAGCAACTTAGGGCTTCAAGACTATTTTCTTCCCTGTAGGGGAAACAAATTATATCTACCTGCAGATCCTTCGATGCAGAATAAGGTCATGAGGGGAAGTAAGGAAGTAAGTAAGAAATTGTGTGATTCTTAAATTGCAAAAAATTCTGCCAACCTAAGAATTTCTCACTTCGAGTCATCCACACAAACCTCCCAGACTTCTAGAGGGGCACAGGTCTCTAATCCAAAGGGAATAACCCTAACACAGGAGCTATTTAGGGACAAGCTAGGCCTTGGGGTCCCCTCCACATCCACTTCGTGCTGCAGCAGAAATTCGTTTGTGTGGCACTTAGCACTTGATGAAGGGCCTGTCACTCTCATGATTGCTCTGTGGCTATTTTAGTGGCATCACCTTGCTGTTCCTGTGAGGTTTTATAACTTTCCTACCTGGTAGGAACTGCAAATGTTTTTCTTTCTTTTATTTTCTCCTTTTAAAATCAAGGGCTCATGATAGACAGTGGCTTGCTGGGCAGCAGAATGCAGTGGGCAAAGGGACAGTTTAGGCTGAAAATACCACAAGATGGGAACATCAACGTCCTCATCCTTGTCCTCACCAGGCAGGGAAAGGGCAGCCAAGCTGAACCGAGGGTTATTTTTAATCCCAAAGATGCAGTGTTTGAGAACAAATAGCCCAGCCCCAGAGGACCTGCCGTGTGAGTTCAGGCCCCTGCAGAAACTCAAGCTGGGTGGAGCGGGTATTTTTACACCGCTAACTTGTGGAGCGCTCAGAGGCACAGTGCTCCATGAGGATGGGTGGGAGCCCACAGCTTGTCCTTTCCTGCAGCCCCGCCCACCGTGCAGGGCCTCGCCCACATCCATTGCACAGATGATGTGCGGAATTCCCAGCTGGAAGGTGATGGGGACAAAGGGCTGACACTCATTGGCTCCTAATGCCAGCCTGCCCGTCCCTGTGCACTTCTTGCATTGGCTTCCAGCCCTCATTCTGGGTTGTATTTGTCCTATTTATGTCCATGCGCAGCACTTGAGGTGCCCCATTAAAACTCCGGGGACAGAGATATCCATCAATCAATCAGGACTTCCTGCATCCAGGAGAGGGGTCCCAGGTGTTTGTCCCCTCCCTCTTTCAGGCCACTAGGTGGCTGCCCACCACCGTTTTCTTTCTCGTCCTGACAGTCCCTCCAGACTTGACAACAACATAGATGTCACATCGCTGTTTGTCACAGGATGGAGTTCACCTCGCTTTTTGTGACTGCTCATCCAGAGGTTTGAGAGCTTTGGGGTACTGTTGACCTTCGTCCGACACAGCCTGTTCACTTAGCCACATGGTGGCGGGGGGGGGGGCTCTGCCAATGCCAGCGGGGATTTTGGAGTCAGCCCGTTGCTGCTGAGAACCTCCTGCTCTTAGCTCTGAACATCGAGAGGTGCACACAGGCACACGGACACCCCAGGCACTGCCTCTTTGGTCCAGTAAGGGCAGGCGAAAAGGGTTCCCAATTCTAGTGATGTCTACAGCTTCTACTTCTAAGGTGACCTTCGCCTGTGTCACAGGTCAAGAGCCCCAGGCCGCAAAGCAACCAAAGGCCAACCCAGGAGTCATCAGAGGTTCCCACACGACCTCCCTTAGGTGCAGATCTAATCACATAGTGTTTTTAAAGCCTCATCTGGAGGTGACTTGGAATTTAAATCACCAGGGTAGGATTTTTTTTAGCCAGAAGGACTTGAAATAAATTCTATCAGTTATCTATCAACCGTTTCCAAAGGACATGTGAGTGTGTTTCTGTGTTCGTGTGCATGGGTGCATGTGCGTTGGGGACCTTGTTTTACTCAATACTGTATGTTAGAGACATTTCTTTCAGGTTTTGGCTATTATTAATACCATTGGCATAAATTGCTTCACAACTTATAAGAAATGACACATTTTGTAAATTTTCTAAATGAGTAAGATCATACTCAAAGTCTACCTGCAGGATCTCAGGACATCCCATGGCAGCCACCCATGGCGACTGTTCCCATTCCTCCCTTGCAGAACCCTAAGACCCCCATCCCTGCTGGGTTGTTCCTTGTCCACACCCTGGTGTCCATTAGCTGGTGGCTGCTGCTGCTCACAATGACCTCTCCAAATGCCAGGCTACGGTGCACGTGTCCAGTGCCCAAATGCTTCCCTGTCACTGGCAGCCACACCCCAAGCCCCAGACACTTCCAGGGTGCTGGCTGGAAGGCCCAACATTCAAGGGACCTCCCAGCCCCTTGGCCTCCTCCCCAGCTCTGTCCATGGCTAACAAGTAAAGCTAGGTCCCCGGATACTTAGCAAATAAGCAGAAGAACCTCTAACTCTCCTTTGGGGCAAAAGAAGCCCAGCCTCCAAGACACAAAGGACCTCAGAGAGGAAGAGGGAACATACTTCACATTCTTTTCCAGTGAGTCTACACACGAAAAACAGACATGGTTAGTTTCTCAATCACTGCAGCCTGTCACTCAGTCAATAATTACCTGATTTACTTTGTAATCTTTGCTCTTGGGGGAGTAGATAGAGCTATGGTCTCCACACAAAACAAAATTCTTCTGTGAATAAAGATTATAAAATCTCTTGGCTTCTGTGAGTTTCAGAGTCTCTCTAGAATATTCTTGTTTAGACAGAGTTCAAATCCCACACAGAGAAGCCACTGAGTAGCTTGGCGTCCTTCTCACTGTGCATGGAAGAGTTGTCCCATTTGGGGGACTGAGTGTTTGAGCTGAGCTAAAGGTGGGCTAGCTCCAGCTCACCTCCAGTACTGCACAATTGGTCAAGCTCATGGTTACAATGGCTGTGTGGTCAAGTAAACCACAATTTGAGCTTTAGTTACATCACTCTTTAGCTATGTGATTTCAGGCAAACTACTTCCCCTCTCGGAGCCTTGATTTCTTAACTTCTACGGTGGAGTTGATAGCGTCCCTCATCAGAGTTTGTGAAAGGGAAATGACAGCCTAAAAGGTGGTGTAAATTCATGTTGTGAAGAGTACCCTCTATTTCAAACACACAACAATGGCATATAATATGAAAGAAAAATTAAAACGACATAGGCACACTCACAAAATAATATTAGCATTTGTGTAGACAAGGCTGAGATGCATTCTACCCATCTCCTCCTAGGGCCCCTAGCGGGATGGAACCTATTTGCTCACAGTGGGGATCGGCTTTGCCTTCATCCTAGACTCTTAAAATCCCATTTCCTCCCCCACTTGTACTTTCTTGAATCAGTTCCTAAAATAATCAAGCTGAAGATAAGGCCTTATCTCAGAGTCTGCCTTTTTAGGAGGAGTGGAAGCTCAAACAGCTAGAAGGAGGGGGGAGTGGAATAAAGAAAAGAGGTGGCAAATAGAACATAAAATATGACAGAAATAAGTCCAAATATATGTCATCATAATACATGTAAACAGATGATCTGTTAAAAGATGGGTTATCAGATTAGATAAAACAAATGAACAAAGTTTGAAAGAGGTACACCTGAAGAAAATCACAAAGACTGAAAATAAAAAGCAAAATAAAGATATACCAGTCCAATTCTAACCAAAAAGAAACATTATTACACTTTGAATTGTGTTCTCCCAAAAGATAGGTCAAAGTCCTAACCTCTAGGACCTTACAAGTGCTCTTATTTGGGAAAAGTCATTTTCAAATGCAACTAGTTGAGGTCCTACTGGAGTGGGGTGGGCTCTTAATCCAACATGGCTGGTGTCCTTGTTAGAAGAGGAAAGATGCACAGATGCACAGGGAGGCAGCCATGATCTGGGGAGGCGGGGGTCAGTGTCGTGCTGTCAGGAGCCAGGGAATCCCTGGAGCTGCCAGAAACTGGCAAAGACAAGGAAAAGAATTTGAGGGAGCAGAACTCCACTGACATTCTGATTTTTAAACTCTGAGAGAATAAATTTCTGTTGGCCTAAACCACTCAATTTGTGACAGTGTGTTATGGTGGCCCCAGGAAATTAATACACAAGTTGAGCAATATTTATATCAGAGCAAATAAAATTAAAGATTAAAGCATTATTAGAACTGATTGAGGATAATATAAAATTACAAAAGCAACATCCCATCAAGAATATACAACACTGCAAGTGCGAGGTCCTGAGTTTGATCCCCAGTACCAAAAAAAAAAAAAAAGAAAAAAGAAAAAGAATATATAACAATCATGACTTTGTACACAATAACATGACTAAATCATAAAGAAAAACTGATTAATTCATATTGACTGTGGGACATTTTTGGTATATCTTTTTTTTTTTTTTTTTGGTACCAGAGATCGAACTCCGGTCCTTGTGCTTGCACAGCAGGCGGCAAAACCACTGAGCTAAATCCCCGGCCCTGGTATATCTTTCTCGAGACTTGACAGACAAAGCAGATTTTTTAAAAAAGAGCAAACCGCCAGTGCCCAAGAAGAGGCTTCCAGGCCACCAAAGCACTGTTTCTGGCGCAGAGGAGGTGAGCCCCTCCCAGCACCCAAGAGGAGGCTTCCAGGCCACCATAGCACCGCCCCCAGCGCAGAGGAGGTGAGCCGCACAGGTGCCAGCTACACCCCCGCTCCCCCCCCCCCCCCGCTTGAAATGACAAGACACATAAATAAGCCTCAAAACCAGACTTCCAGATCACCTTCAGCAACCCCAAAGGGAAACGAGATGGAACACTCTGATACTCAACCACCGGGACTCCCTAAACTGGCAACAAAAGAGGATCTGGGAAAAATGAAATCAGAAATAATTTCTCACATAACAGCAGAGATTGTGCCCATAGTGCAAGACATGATCTAGAGAGGACACAGATAAAAAAAAATAGAAGAGCTGAGGAACATGATGGAATCCCAACATAGGAAACAAATGGAATCCATAAAACAGATGCAAACAGATTTCCAGGAGATTGAAAACTCCATTGAAAGCTTATGCAGCAGAATGAGCCAATGTGAGGATAGAATTTCAGATATAGAAGATAAGATTGCAATTAGTGACCAGGAAAAGAAAAACTTCTTTAAAATTGTAAGGGACCACACGAAATCAGTTCCAATGATCTATATGTCTTTCCTTATGCCAACACTGCCTTGATTACTATAGCTTTAGAGGAAGTCTTAAAATTAGGTAATAAATGTCTTCCAACACTGTTTTCTTTTCTTTTTACTTTTCTAGGTCCTTTGTACTCCTACATAACTTTTAAATTTCAATATCCAGTTCTTCATTTATAGCAAGTATATGTAGACCTGAATTTTTATATATACCTTGTGTTTTCTAATCCTGCTAAATTCAAATATAAGTTCTTGGAGCTCCTAGAGATTTCTTAGTATTTTCTCTGTAGATGATCATTTCATCTACATATAAAGATTTTACTTCTACCTTGCCAATCCTATGCTAATTATTTCTTTTTATTCCCAGGCTATTTTGGTTTGGGCCTATGTTTCAAAGTTTAATGGACAAATGAAGAGTAAGCATAGCTGCTCTTATTCCCCACCTTAGGGAGGAAGCATTGTATCTTCTCCATTCATGTAAGGCATTTTTGCTGGAAGTATGGAGTACATGTCTTCAATCTGTTGAGAAGGTTCTGTTCTACTTCTAGTCTCCTGATAGCTTTTACCATGAACACCTGTGGAATTTAGTCCGATACTTTTTCTCCAACTAGTGACAGGATCATATGGCTTTCTCCTTTCCTCTGTTAAAATGATGACTTTTGGGGGTGGATCTTCCAATGCTGAACCAACACTGCCATCCCTATAACAAAACCACTTTCTACATCCTGCCAGATCTGACTTCTAATAGTTTGTTTTGTTAAACAAATTTTTATCTATGTTCATACTTTTTTCTTCTATTATCTTTATCCAGTTTTAGGATTAGTACAATGTTGATTTCCTAAAATGAGGGTAGAAGTGTTCCTTTTCTCCTCTGCTTTAATTGTTTGATATAATTTATCAGTTAAAATGTATATGAGCCTGTTGTTGTCATATAGATAGGTTTTCAAGCTAGGAATATACTTTCTTTAATAGGCACTATTCAAATTTTATATTTCCTTCAGAGTCAGTTTCATCAATTTGTCTTCCAAGGTACTTCTTAGAAGTTGTCAAATTTATTTCAAAAAAGATTTTTGTAATATGCTTTCTATATTCTTTTAAATTCTGTAAAATTTGTGCTAATGTCCTCTAAGTTTTGATATTGTAATAAAAATGTATAATTGATATTGTGTAATGGGAAGAAAAGATAAAAAGGAGGAGGGGAAGTGGGAGGAGTAGGGGAAAGGAAAGAAGGGAAAAGAAAAAATATGAGAAAAAGAAAAAAATGGAAACAAAGTCTTTGCAAATAGGGAAGGGTGGAGGGGGTGAAGGGAGGGCAGGAGAAGGGGAAAAAATAAGAACCAAGATACATCATGTAATAGTACAAGATCCCAATGATGAATGTAACTGCATTTTATACCTAAAATGTACCAATAAACTTAATGGAAAAAGAAATCTCAAAAAAGAGCAAACCACGAAGAGCTAGTTTAGTAAATCTGATCTGTTAGTCAGCTTTCTGTCACTATGGTAAGATACTTGAGGTAAGCAAACTTTAAGGAGGAAAGATTTATTCTGGGCCATGGTTTTGAAGATTTCAGTCCATAGTTGTGCAGCCACATTGTTTTGGGCCTGTGGTGACAGTCTATAGTGACAGGAGCTCATGGTGGAAGAGGCAAAAAGGAAGGAAGAAAAAAGAGAGAGAGGAAGGAGCTAAACTCCATTGTACCCTTCAATGTCATAGCACCAATCACCTAACTTCCTCCCACTAAGCCCCTCCTCCTAAAAGGTCCACGACCTCCCAGTAGCACCACAGGCTGGTGGTGACCAAAGCTTTAGCATATGGGCTTTGGGGGATATTTAAGATCCAAACCATAATCTGATCCAATATAGACATAAGACAGATTGCACCCAAAGAGAGAATACATACTGTTTTCAAACACATGTTGACCATTTTCAAGTAATGTGTAGCACACAAATTACATTATCTATGCAAAATTCTGCTAAATTTGAAAAAAAATATGTGGCCCTAAACATATTGTTGCCTAAAGAGAAATTCTATTTTTTTTTTTTTGGTACCGGGGATCAAACTTGGGTACTTGCACTTGTGAAGCAGGCAGCAGAACTACTGAGCTAAATCCCTGGCCCTTTTTTTTTTTTTGGTACTGGGAATAGAACTCAGAGCTTTGTGCTTGCTAAGCAAGCACTGTGCTACTGAGCTACATCCCTGGCCCTTAAAGGGAAATTCATAACAAAAATGATAAAATGTTTAGGGTCAAACAACTATGACATAATTGCATAATAATACTTACGGGATATATGGGAGTCTGAAGCAGGAGAATTGCAAATTCTAGTCCTACCTGGACAACTTAGGAAGACCCTGTCTCATAATAAAAAATAAAAAAGGACAGGGATGTAGTTCAGCACGAAGGCCCAAAGTTCAATCCTCAGTACCAAAAAACAAAACAAATAAACAAAAAACTTATGGGATGCTGCTAAAATAGTACCTAGATCCAAAAGTATAGCTTTAAATTGCAGTCCTAGAAAAACAAGACTGAAGACAAATGATTTAAATGTTCAGTACAAAAAACTTGAAAATAAAAGAATGAGATAGTGCATTTAAAGTCCTTTGTAGAATGCTTCTTGCCCAGTAAGTAGTCAGTAAAAGGAAGTGCAGATGCTTGTTGATTTACAATGCGCTTCACCCTGATAAATGCATCATAAATTGAAAATATTGTTAAGTCCAAAACACACTTACCACTCCTCACCAATTGAATGTGCACTGTACAGTTCCGCCTGTTTACCACGTGATTGTGCAACTGACTGGTAGCTGTAGCTCAATCTCCTGCCTGGGAAAAGATCAAAATCCAGAATTCAGAGTGAAGTTTCTACTCAGTGTTATCACTTTTAAAAAATATTTTGATTATGAAATATCGTATATTTTGATTGTACAAATTTATGAAATATAGTATAATAATCTAATACATGTATACAATGTATAATGATAACATCAAGGCAGTTATAGCCAGGTCTGATGGCTCATGCCTGTAATCCCAGCTACTCAGGAGGCTGAGTCAGGATGATCACAGGTTCAGCAGCCCGGGTTCAATCTCCAGGTGATAGGTGGGAGAAAAGAAAGAAATCAGTCAACATTTTTATCTCTTTAAACATTAAAAAATATCTGATTAACATATGATCCTTGTCCACACTTATGAGATACAATGTGATGTTTCAGCACAGGCGTATAATATACAATGATCAAGTCAGGGAAATGAATGTTTTCCATCTCTTTATCACTATTTTGTGTTTGAAGCTTTGAGCTCTCCCAGCTATTCATAAAACGGGTAACAGATCATCCTGAACTGTAGTCTCCACTGTTCCATAGAATCTGGAACTTAATACTTCCATTTAAGTGAGTCTGGGTACCGCTGGCTCTCACTATCCCTCTACCTCCCCACCCTTTCCAGCCTCTAGTAATCACTATTATGCATTCTAATCAACTTCTTATTAGCCACGTACAAGACAGAATAAGAGGAATTCTTCCATGCCTAATTTATTTCACTTAACCTCCTCCAGTCCATCTATTTTGCTGCAAATGATATCACTCTTTTTTAATGGCTGGGTAATACTCCATTGTGTAGGCACACCACATTTTCTTTATTTGTTCAGCCACTGATATGCATCTCATTGGTTCCATCTCTCGGTTACTGTGAAGAGTGAACGAGCATCACTTTTGCATCATTGCAAAGTTGGAAAATCTGAGTCAAACCAGTGTAAATCAGGGGCTGTCATACTTAATAAGTGGAAATTGCAGTTGTTGTTCATCCGTACTTTTCCAAGTAGAAGAGCTTTTCTAAAATTAAGTTCAAACTTCATAAACAACAATGGCATACCAAAGCAGATAATGCTGGGCTTCAGAAATTAATTTTTAGGCAGTTTTATATGATCCAATATCGCAAAGGGATAAAGTCTCTGTCCAGGTTGGTGTTCTCTGAAGTCATTAAATGTAGACACACTCTTTACCCACTGCACAGGCTGGAGACTGAACACTGTGCCTTGAGAGCTAACGTTCACCACACAGGATGTCCCAGCACTGAGCCTCTTTTTGGAAGAAAGCAAAGATTTAAATAGTCTGAAGAATCACTTTTCCTAAAGGTGCTGTTGATATGCTACTTCCTTAAAATTATTCTTCCAAAAAGGAGATGTGGCATTAGACCCTTAATTCCATTTTTTTTCTCCATAACTGCTTTTAAGCTACACAATACTATTTGAGAACTATGCATAATCCTTCAAGGAACACAATCAATGCTATTTTTAGAGTGGTAAGTCCATCACTGGCAGAATTTCTTTAGAAGGAAGCCAAGAAATCATTAGTTGTATTTCATTAGTGGAATTTGACTTTTATGCCTATCTGTTAAAGTTTGTATGTTATGGCTGGGGATGTAGCTCAGAGGTAGAGCATGAGCTTAGCATGCACCAGGACCTGGGTGCCATCACTACCACAAAAGAAAGAAAGAGAGAAAGAGAAAGAGAGAGAGAAAGCGTGAAAGAAAGAAAGAAAAAAGAAAGGAAGGAAGGAAGGAAGGAAGAAAGAAAGAAAGAAAGAAAGAAAGAAAGAAAGAAAGAAAGAAAGAAAAGAAAAACAGTGTATATGTTCAAGTTGGCTCCCAAAGCCTTTTTGTTTAATCCTCTCAGTTGGAGAAAGAAAGCTTTACAGCCTAGTTCTCAAGGTTGACTTTTACTCAGGCATTTGTATTACTGGTATCTGTAAAAGGACAGCTGGTGACAGGGTCCCTTTCCCTGACACCCTGGCCAAGCAAGCCCATCTGTGCATAGGGCACTCAAAGACACAGACTCCTTTACAGGAAGCCTGTCCCTTATAGTTCCTTGGATGGGTGTGTTCTTGGCATTCAGGAGTGTGAGCACACTGAAGAAGTGAGCTAGCTATGTAGGAACCATTTCCCTCCTTGACCAGTAAGCAGTAATTGTGGGCTCTGCCCAAGGAAGTCGATAAGGGTACTGGGCCTCTCCCGGCATAGATCTTGGTAGGGGGTGGTTCTGTCCTCAGAGGAAAGCCACACCTGGCCTCTGTGCAGCATCTGTCCTTGGTACTTACGTCCTGGCTCCCCTTGAGGTAGGAAGGGTGTGTTCTGTGCAGCCCCTTAGGAAAGTGAGGAAACCACATGCACTCAGATTAATGGCAAGAAAGGAGATTGGTCCTTGGGGCTCTTGCTCATTGCATCCAGCTTTCTTGAGAGTCCACCAGGGCTTTGGATCCCTGCTGGGCGCTGGAGCTGCCACCATGAATGGTTCAGATGCTAACCCCAGGCTGAAAGCCAAGCCTGGGCCTGCTGGGCCCGCTGGGCCTGCAAAGGCATGCGCGCTGTAGAGGAAAGGACTGTAGTAAAAAGTTGGGATTGGAATGATCCATCTGGTGGCCCCTCTGGAAAGAGCAGAACTGCTTTTCTCTGGCTGTGGCTTCAACAGACCAAGTCAGGTAGAGAAGCGACTCCAGTTAAAACCATGGGTGTGAAAGGTGCACCATGGGGCACCCTCTATGGTTATCACAGAAGGTCTCCAAGAATCACGGAAGACCAGGGGTGCTCTGAGACATGCAGCCCCACACACTGGTCTCCAGCAAAACTCCACCAGGGCCCCCGGGAGCAGCCTCCCCAGTCCCAACCCTTCCCAGCTGCCAACACTGGCTGTAGATAATGCAGCCAGTTTTGCTCCAAAAGAGAGTATAAATTACCCCAGCTCATTTCCTGTTGGTGTTGTTTTTCAGCTGTCTTACAGAGTTTTAAAGTGCTACTTTCACATCAGGTAACCATAGCTTTATCCTTTCTGAGCACAGGGTTGCTGGTGGAGCATGGCTGCAATCCCAGCACTCTGGGAGGCTGAGTCAGGCAAAGCTCTAGCTTAGCCTGGGCCACTTAGTGACTTAGCAAGACCCTGTTTCAAAACACAAAAGAAAAAGGGCTGGCGATGTAGGTTAGTGAGAAAGCCCTAGGTTCCATCCCCAGTACTCCTTCTCCAGGAATCTCCCCCTTTAGAGTAATTCAAAGCCATTTTCCTCCCTGCTTATTTTGCTAGTGAAAGTTGTACATCGTGTTTTTGGAGCACTGGATGTAACAACAAACTTTTCTTTTATGATATCTACTAAAAAATTTGCCTTATAGACCCACATGACTCCCAAAGCAAGCTCTGCCTGGTGAAATGCTTGTCCTCTGCCGCTTCCGACAATGCTGCTCCCCACTGAGATCTGTACAGGAGGTAGAACCATTTCTGGGTGCTTTTTTCAGGGGAGGAAGGCTGTTGCAGGTGAGCAAGGCTGTTGCAGGTGAGCTCATGAGCCAATCCGAAGGACACCAGGTTGGCCCACTGGAAAATTGCCCTGAGAAGCAGGTGTGAACCACCATGATTGCAACCCATTTGCATCAAGGCTAACTCCCCTTCCCTCAGCGCTTCACCACACAAGTGAGTGGAAACCCTCAGAACTCTCACAGGCCCCTGGCTTGCTCTCTGCAGGCTGTGGAGAAATCTTCCTCCAGAGGCTCAGAAACCCAAGCTGGAGGAATTCTGGACACGTAAACACAATGGTCTCATGCTCTGCCCTCCCTCAAGCCTCCACTCCTTCGGTCTCAGCTTCTAGGACACTGCCCCTCCCCTCTTCCCACTTGGCCGAGGTGTGGTCTTTGTCAAATGGCAGCCAATGTCTGGCAAGTTCATCTTGAGGTCAGCATTGGGAAAGGCCTTAAATGTCACCTAGTTCTATGATCTTCTCATTTCTAAAATTGAATTTCTTCTACTAGTCAGGTTTTGTTGCTGTGACCAAAATACCTGACACCCTCAACTGAAAGGAGGAGATTTATTTGGCTCACAGTTTCTGAGTTTTCAGTCCATGGTTCCAAAACAGAAACATCATGGTGGAAGGGTGTGGTGGAGCAAAGCTGCTCAACTCACAGAGGCCAGGAAGCAGAACCCATGGGAAGAGCGCCAATGAGAAATACCCTCCAAAGCTATGCCCATGGTAACCCACCTCCTCTACCTGGGCCCCAGCTCCTAATTGGACATTCAGCTATGGACATCAGCCAATCAATCCTCTGATGAGTTTAGCATCCCCATGATCCAGTCACCTCTCCTGGAGTGTCTTAATTTAGTTAGATGATCGGAGACTCACATCCTCTCTGAGGTCACCCATTCTACCTCCATATAGCTTTATTTTTGTTAATAATAGTTACTATTGATTGCTTGTCAACTTACGCCTGACAAGTGCCATGTGAATGTCATTCTCATGACAACCCTGTAAGAGTACAGTCATACCTTTGTACTTGAGCAAAGGTGCATGAAAATGCATGAAAGTCTATGCATTTTGATGCACAAATTTTGCCCCAGTAGTACATTTATTAATAAGGTAGAACTTGTCAGTGTTGGCTGCCTCAAGGCTCAGTACCCTTTCTCACCAAAACAATTTGTTTGGCATTTATTATTTCTGGTACTCATCAAGCCTCCTAGAACAAATTAATGATGAGTATTGTGTCTCTGTTATTGTCTCATCCCATTTTAGAGAAAAGGAGATCCAATCAGAGGCTCACTGACCTGTTCAAGGTCACAGGGTTAGGAGGAGGCACAGCCTGGATGTAACTCCCGAGACTGTGCCCTCCACCAGGCACCCATCCTTAAGGGCTTCCCGATGAACACATATTTCTCAGTGCATTGTAGGCTCACTCGGTGTAGAGTTGCAGCATTGTGTACAATTGGTCAAGTGTCCTCTCAGAATTTGCAGGGCTTGTAGAGTCCTGTAATCAGTGTGGCATGCAATGGTCTGAACTTGCAATCTTTCATTAGTCACCATTTCAAGTATTTAATTTTGCTTTCCAACAAAACTGTCAGTTCTTGTAAGGTAGGATCATGCCGTATGTTGATGGTGCATACTTAATTTTTGAAGTGTTTTGTCATTTTGGAATCTAGTATGGACAGTTCTGACCACATACCAAGTGCTGATCACCTTCTGATCCACTGAGCAGAGATTGTGACAATATCAAAGAAGCAAGAGCTCTGGATGCTGGTTCAGTTCTGCTACCATCAGTCTTTCCCTCCTGTCTGGCCTCAATTTCCCCATGTAAACTTGATGAGGTATGCCACGACCATCTTTGGATACTGGCCAGAGAAATGCTGGAGCTCTCCCAGGCCACAGGAGCCAGACCAGGGAGCAGGAACCCATAACTCAGATGGAATCATGCCCTCAGGCCACTACCCAGGAAGCCTCCAGCCCACTCATCTGGCTCACAGCTTGAAGTCCCCTCTGCAGGCCCTTCTGGGCTATGTGTCCATTACATTCCCTTAGCCAGCTCCAGCAGAAATCTTGCATGATCCATAGTCTTCCAGCCTGTAACTGTTTAGGAACTTCCTCAGTGTTTAGCAAAATGTTTTCACATACTATCAATGAGAAACATAACAGAATCTGCAGAGATTTCCTTAGGAGACCCCTCACTAGCTCATTCAGCAACCAAGGAAAGAAGGTAGTCTGGGTTCAGCCAGCACCACTGTGTTGGGCAGTGATTCATTTACTTGCTCATTTCACGTGTGTGTGTGTGTGTCCATCCTAGCACTGTGCTGGTGGTATATATATAATGATGAGAAGGACTGGACATAGTTCCTGCTCTCAGGGGACTTAACATTTTGCTGGAGGTGAAAAATACTAAGCACATCATCACACAAAACTCGATTAAAAATTGAGATGAGAAAGTGTGCAGCATGCTAATCAACTATTTTTCATTAGGATTCTCAGTGAAGCATGTTAACGTGTAGCTGAAAAGAAGGGAAAAGCTGGACGCCTGGTGAAGGTTGCTGCATGAACCCCTTGTCCCTTCTCACGTCTGTTGCCCCCTGCCCTGGTCATCTGGGACCTGGTTTTTTGATCCCTCTGCTAAATTAGAGAGACATAAACTAAGCTACAGGTGGGGATGGGTCAGGGAGGGCTTCCAGGAGGAAACAGCATTTAGACTAAGACCTGACTCATCCAAGAACGGCAACACAGTAGGGACTGGGCAGTGGTCTGATCTACAACCTCCTGTAGTACACAGGAATCAGCTCTGGCTCCCACTGGCTATAAAACTTTGGGAGAGTCACGCACTCTCTCTATGTCTCTGTTTCTGTATTGTTCTTTGTTGTTATTGTTTGTTTTTACCTATCTGTGCAACGAAGATCTGGTATTGCAAGCAAATGTCATGATGTTCATATGAAAGCAATGACCAAGGCATGGCCGTGAAAATTGTGTGTGCGCAATGAATCTGTAGGATCCTTATCACTCCCCTGGAAATCCACTGCATCTGGGAACTGAGCTGGTCCCAGGGAGAATTTTACCTGATATCTAGAAGCAGGAGGGTGAAATAACTTTTCCTTATTGGGATTCCCCACTTTATATGCAGTCTATCCAGATTATGTGCAGACACACAAGGGGATATGGAGAGACTGAAAAGGCTCCTCCCAGATGACATGCAGGAAGGCGAGCCGATGGATGTGCAAGGCGAGAGGGGGCTTATGAAACAAACCTCACTGACAGCCTTTCTCCCTTCTTTTCCAGATGTGCCTCAAAAGGCCTTGCCAAGAATTCTAATGAGAAACAGACTCTCCCGTGCTCTGTCCTTCACCTGCAGATTTCTAAGCAGAGATACTACTGTCCACTTCTGCAGAGAGGCCAAGAAGGGTTTGTTTTAAATTCTCCCCTGTAGGAATCAGGGCTTTGAACATTAGGGAAAACATTTCAGATTTCCCTTCCTTTATACTTCAGCCAAAAGCATGGGGTTAAAATATGAAAGGGAAGAAGCACAAGGCCATTCCGTGGAGGCTTAGGGCTAAGTCAGCCCTGGTAGTTAATTAGCAAAGCTCTTAAATTGAAAGAAAGCAGAGGGATCCCAGCCTGCAGAGAGAGCTGTTTACCCTGTAGACATGGTCTGCAATCATCCCACCACCCACCACCCACCCACACTGACTCACTGGCTTTGTCCTGGGTCAATGAATCCATTGTGAAGCACAGGCAGCCAAGCCAAGGTCTTGGCCAGAGAAATGTGAAGGTGGGTTTTGTCCTTTTCACCTGAAATACAGGCTGTTAAAGAGATTTGCCAACTTCTACCATCTTGGATCAGGAAATGGCATGAATTTCACAGCTGCAGAAGGTTCTAAGAGAAACGTGGTATCTGCTCTTGTGGCCAGAAGCCAGGCCTCCCATGCTTCTCCATAGCTCTTCCTTGGTCGCGTTTCTGTCCCTTTGGTTTGGTTGCTCGGCTTTTCACAGCCTGGGCAGTGCAGCCCGCAGGGTGGGGCCCCCAGGGCGCTTCCTCCTACGATCCAGCAAAGACCCCCTGCTCCCTTCTTACAAGTTTATATGTAACGGAAAGGTCATTCTTTTCTATTTCCCATGTCATCCCATCCCCCGCCCCCCAAGAGCCTTGGCTTTTTAAAAGCTTCCCTTCTTATCAGCAATCAGGATATAAGTTTCTTTAAAACACACACACAACAACTTGGAGTTGCACCCTTCCACGTAGTGGGAAAACCCAGTTTCTTGTTTCCTTTTGGCTTTGCTGCTTCAGCCTCCACTCCCTTTTACCCACCCCCTTTTCAGATTTGCTCTTTGCACCCAGTTTTGTCAACAGCCAAAGGTGCCAAGGCAAACCCTACCTGGGAGGAACTCCCTTAAAGCTGTCTGCCAAATGAATGCTCATAGGTTAAAAGCTAACTGGATAACTGTTTTATTAGAAAGATTAAAAAAAAAAAAAAAAAGGAAACACAGCTGGATTTTTCATGTGCTCAAAAGTATGGAACCCAAACATCTCATCAAAAAAAGACTTGCTGGGGCCGGGGATTTAGCTCAGTGGTTTCGCCGCCTGCTACGCAAGCGCAAGGACCCGAGTTCGATTCCTGGTACCAAAAAACCCCAAAGACTTGCTTAAGAAAAGAAAGTCTATAAAGAAATATTCCAAAATGTGTTATGGCCGCTAAGTGTAATGGGATGAAAATGAGCTTTAGGCCTCTATGGAGTTCTGTGGACATTATTTAATGTCCTGAAGCCTCAGGGTCCTGGTCTGAAAACAGGAAAATGCCTCTCTTTCCTGAGGATTAAACGAGGTGCTGCATAGGAAAGCATCAATGTGGTACTAGTCATGCAAAGACTTCCTTAGCCTCATGTTGGACAACTGTTCTGCATTTCTCTAAAATTGCCATGATGTGTATTTTACCTCATAATAGCAAAAACAAAGCTTAAAATAGTTACCCTATTGGTATGGCCCATATAATAAGGACATTTCAAACAAGGTAATATACCCAGATTGGATGTCTACCTGGGCTGGGAAAACTAAAGGGATCCTGAAGCTTTAGTAATGACTAGCCTAAGATCCAGTCGTTTTTATCTGCCAGGAATTCAGACTTAGACCTCTTTCTGCCCTGTTAGAGAAAGTTCCATGTCTTAGAAGCTAGACACAGCACCTTTGAGGATGCTATTGCCTCCCACAGTAAGACAAAAATCTTTACTTTCTGCTTTGAATGATTCCCCAGCAGGTCACGTCCCTCTGAGAAATGGGAGTTCCACCATTGTCTCTGAAATGGCAACATTCCTCTCATCAAACTTTTCTCATTAGCATCCCTTTGTAACCTATTAAGCAACAGCAGCTTTGAGAAATCCCACCTGTTTTCCATCAGGATTTCAACTGTAAGCCAGCACAAACATGGGTGATAAGTTGATGTTAAAATACCATGACACACTCCTTGCATTTACTAGTCCACAATAATGAAGGAGAAAGCTTTGGCTTTTATAGCCCTGAGCCTCTCAGTCTTAAAGCAGATGGGGCAGCTGTCTCCTTCCCATCACATATTACACATCACTTCCAAATCCAGGGAACAGGCACCCCGAACCACTGTGACTAAAGGGAAGGAGGACCCCTCTTTTTAGAAGTAGTAGGTCCATTGTTCTCAACTTTGACTATAGTTCAATATCAAAAATAGCTCCAACCCCCTCCCCAGAGAGTCACATTCTCCTTGGGGGAGCCCAGGTAACCATAATTTATCACAGCTTCTACAAAGGCCTCTGTATGTAGACAAGGTTATATCTGCTAAAAATGATTTGGACCATAAGCAGTGTGGTGGGAAGAACATGGGCTATGGAGATAGCAAGTAATGGATTCAAATTTACCATCTGAAAACACATGCTGTGTTAGCTTGGACAAACTTTTCAAGTTCTTTGAACATCGGGTTTTTTTAAATTTGAAAAATGAAGCTAATAATATCCGTCTCACAAGGCTGTGTAAAGATCAAATGAAATAATAGATGTGAACTGTAGAGTACTTGGTGGGAGGGCTTTATACACAGCAGGTGATTCAATAAGTGTCAAGCATTATTAGCGAGAGGAAGGTAAACAGCCTTCTTCTCAGAATGGAGAGTCCATAGAATATAGTGATTCTACCATCAGCTAATGGAAATGACAAAGCCTTTCTTCAAATCAATCATATATAATGGTTCACCATCGCACTGGCAGTTCTAGGCAATGCGATAGAACAATAAGAAGAAATGAAATACACAGATTGTCTCTCTTTGAAGATCGCATGAATGTCTACAGAGAAAATCCCAAGAAAGCTTAAAGAATGCTGTTTAATAAGTTTAGCAAGGGTTGGAGGACACAGGTCAATACATAAAAGCTAATTGCATTTCTATATGCTGGCAATGAACAATTAGAAATTCAAATATAAGAAGCAGTGCCATTTATAGAACAACTATGAAATACCTATGTAACTTTTTTAAAAGCTATGTGCAACATCTATATATGAAAGGCTATACATCATTAATGAAAGAAACAAAGAACTAAATAAATGAAGCTATATCCAGATTGGAAATTTGAATGTTATTAAAATATTAATATCGCTCAAAGTGGTTATCAGATGAACACAATGCCCATAAAGCTCCACCAGTTTTCTTTCATAGAAACAAATAAGCTGGTTCTAAAATGTGTATGGAAAGGAAAATGAACTAGAATAGCCAATAACTGAAAAAGAAAAAATGAAGTTAGAGATTTATGCTACTCTATTTCAGAACTGTATTTACTATGATGCTAATGTAGAGGAGAAAAAATATGTTTTTTTCTACCCATCCTAGGTTAATTGGCATGGCCCTCTGTAACTAAAGACAGACTAACACAAAGTTTTCTACCTAGGGGTAAATGAATAAATCTCAAAGTGGTAACTCAGAACTCCACCTTACATAGTATTTCCAGTGAAGAACAGTACGTTTTCAGAGACGGGACAGAGGGAAGGACTTTGAATTTCTAGGTGGGCAAATTGTGGGAAGGCAAACAATAGCAGTTTGTTAGGTTGATTCCTCTTGTGCCTGGTGCTTCTCAAGACTGATGAGGTCCTAAAGCTATCTTCAGTGTTTACCCTTTACCTTTTCTGACAGAGAAGTGAGGGACTCCCCGTGAAAGTTCATGTCCTGCTTTTCCACTATCTGCTTCTTTTCATTTGTCTTCACCTCAAAATAAACCTTATGCAAAAGTAGCATATTTGGGGGCAGCATATTCTAGACTCCTACACTAGAGTAATCAAGACAGAGTGGTGTTGGTAAATGGGATACAGAAGGAACCCTAGATACATATATTTGATCAATATACATGAGCTCGCTCACATATACAATCAGTTATTTTTGACAAAGGTGCAATAGCAACTTAATAGGGAAAGAAAAGTCTTTGCAAGAAATTGTGCTGGGACCAGTGTATATTCATTACACCAGACAACAATAACAAAACAGTAAGACTTTGGCCTTCAATATCCCCTATCCTTGTACAAAAATTCATTCAAATGGCATCATAGACCTAAATGGAAAAAAAAAAACCCTATAAAACTACTGGAAGAAAACACAGGAAAAAACCTATGGATGTTGAACTAGGAAAAAAGTTTTAGATATGCAGCACCGAAAGCACAACCTCTAAAATACAAGTAAACTGGATTTTACTAAAATTAAAATCACCTTCCCTGCAAATGACACTGGTAAGAAAATGAAAAGACAAGCTGCAGACCAGAATATATTTGCAAAACATACATTTGATAAAGAACTTATATTCAGAATATACAAAGAACTTTCAAAACTCAGCACCAACCAACTCAATTTACATAGTAGGCAAGAGATTTTTCTTTTTGGTACCAGGGGGATCAAATTCATGACCTTGCACTTGCAAGGCAGGTGCAGTGTCACTGAGCTAAATCCCCGGCCCCAATAAGCAAGAGATTTGAACAGGAAACTCACCAAAGAATATATGTAGATAGCAAATAAGCATTTGAAATATGCTCAGCATAATTATTTATTAGAGAAATGTGAAAGAAAACTATTAGAATAGCTAAAATAAAAAATAATATGAAGTCCTAGTGAGGCTGGGGACTAAATATAACTCTCCAATGGGAGGAAAATGATAATAGTCACTTTGAGAAATCATTTGATAGTTTCTTATAAAATTAAACATGCACTTATCATATAGCCAATAATCTTATATCTAGGTATTTATCCAGAAGAAATGAAAACGTATTTTCAAACAAAATATTATATGTCAATATTTATATTAATTTTATTCAAAAATCACCAAATATGGTATAATCCTAATGTCCATCAACTGATGAACAAACAAACACACTGTTGTATATCCAGACAATGGGACACTACTTAGAAATAAAAAGGGAAAAACCCAAAACTAATATATGTAACAACACGAATAAATCAAAGATGCTGCTTTACAAGTAAAAGAAGCCAGGCTTGGAAGGCTATTATCTTTTTTTTTTTGGTACCAGCTATTGAACTCAGGACCTTGTGCTTGTGAGGCAGGCAGTGGAACCACTGAGCTAAATCCCCTGCCCCAGGAAGGCCATTATCTTTATGATTCTACTCATGGGACATTATATAAAAGGGTGAACTTTGGGGACAAAGAATAGATCAGTGATTGCCAAAGGCTAAAAGGTGACTGGGAAAGATTACCACATAGTGGCACATGGGAAGTTTTGAGGATAATGAAACTGTTCTATATCTTGGGGCCAGCTAACCATGGACTGAAACCTCTGAAACTGTGAGCCAAAATAAATCTTTCCTTCTCTGAGTTACTAAAGTCAGGGGGGAAATTCATGGGATGAGTTTTTAGTTTTTAGTTTTTAGTGGTGAAAAGTCTGTGATTGTCTAGACTAAGCCACACTTTGAAGGAGATGGAACAACACCATTCTCTGCGAAGGTCTGAAAACAACCAAGTTTTTACTCATCCAAGATAATTCAGGCCAAGATTTCTATGTAACCTTGAGGGGTGGCCTCTCCCACCTTTACCCCAAGGACCTTCAGGCCATTAGAAGCAGGTCAGAACAGACCTGTGTGCACAATCCCTTAAGGTCTATCAGTACCTCACAATACCCCTACCCCAGGTCTCCAGCACTTTCTCCTTCTCGGATAGAACTTTTTTTTTTTTAGATAAGAGTATCACTGTGATACATAGGAGGTCTCAAATGAGCTTTCTGCCTCAGCCTATCAATTGGTGGAACAGGCACACACCACAACATCTGCACCTTCCCCTGTTAGCATGCTGAGAATCAATGCCCTTTTTAAAAAAAAATGTGTTGGGGGCTGGGCATATAGCTCAGTGGCACTGCACCTGCTTGGCAAGTACATGGTCCTGAGTTTGATCCCTGGTACCAGAAAAAAAATTTTTTTTAAATGTATTGGGGATCAAATAGGACACTCTTTCTGTTTTTTTAATAGTTTTTTTCATTAAGTTTATTGGTACATTTTAGGTATACAATACAGTTACATTCATCATTGGGAACTTGTACCTTTACATGATGTATCTTGGTTCTTATGTTTTCCCCATTCCCCTGCCCTCCCTTCAACCCCTCCACCCTTCCCTATTTACAAAGACTTTGTTTCCATTTTTTCCTTTTCTCATATTTTTTCCTTTCCTTTCTTTCCTTTCCCTACTCCTCCCACTTCCCCTACCCCTTTAGACCTTTTCTTCCTATCTCACATTACCAATTATACATTTTGATCCTTATTTACACTTTCAGTTTCTCACACCAGAGAAACCATTCCGTATTTACACGTGTCAAATAGGACACTCTTAATGAAAAGAAAGTCATTTCTTTCTGGGCATGGTGGCACACAGCTGTAAACCCTACTACTAGGGAATCTGAGGTGGGAACATTACAAGTTTGAGCCCAGCCTTGGGCAACAGAGTGAGACCCCATCCAAAAAATTCAGAGATACACACACACACACACACACACACACAGAGAGAGAGAGAGAGAGAGAGAAAGAAAGAGACAGAGAGAGAGACAGAGAAAGTGAGAGAGAGATCTATTTCCAGGGATGATACCAGGCATCTTTGTTGACAATTAACACATCTGTTTTATGATTTTTCATCATAACAAAGTGTTAGAGTTGTGCACAAAGCAACATCAGAAAAAGCGACAGCGAGCCAAGCCCAGGCTAATGCAGGAAGATGGCGGAGATTATAGAGCCAACCTTAGACCACCTGCACTCAGGCCAAGGAATATGCCCGCCCCTTCTCAGTTTACCGGAGCTCAAGGGAGCTTAGCAGGATTAGGAGTAAATTGCTTGTTACTTTTAACCTAGCTGAACTCTTGTAAATCTCTCCACTGTTCTTGCCAGCATCCACACTATAAGACATAACAGGTAGGAGTAGGAAACATTTGTCTGAGGTCTTACCCAGCAGTGACCTAGGACTTTGGAACAATAAAAACGATAAGAAGTTTATGGGTTTGGAAGTCAGAAGGACTTGGGTTTGAATTTTGATTATACCACTACAAGTGTTGGTCAAGATATCTTGCCTCTTTTGAATTCTGTTTCCTTTAAAATGAAGAAATTGCCTTCCTCACAAATTACTGTAAAGATTAGAGCTAACAGGGCTGAGGATTTAGCTCAGTGAGGATTTTCTTCACCACGCCTGCTTCGAGAGCACAAGGTCCTGAGTTCGATTCCCGGTACCAAAAAAAGAGATTAGAGCTCACAAGTGAAGAGTCCCTGCCCTGGAATCATGGAACTTAGCACCTGGTAGATAACAAACACTGGCCACACATCCACATACATATATATGCACACAATATATATTTAAAATTTAATTAATAGATAATTAGAAGAAAAATAATACGTATGCTCTCACTTTGGAATGTTTCTGGATTGGGGTATGTGTTTCAAGTGATGTTAGTCAATATTGGGTGGCAACAGAGGAGAGAATGGTGGCATAGTTGTCATTAGTGGCCTGTAGAAATTTACCTAAATCTTTTCAAGTAGACCACAGACTTTGGAGCTGGAGAAGCAGTGGTGGGTGATCTGTGGCTGTAGAAGATTATCACTGGATGCTACACGTCCATCAGTCAGAAGGGTCTGGCTGACTCTTCTATTGATTTCCAGTGATATGTAATTCAATTACTGAAAAAATAATGAACCCATGAATTTAACCTAATAGGAAACTCCCACAAAACCTAGGATAGTAACTGTCTTTACTAAGTCTCATCAGGAGATCAAGTTCATGGCCACAAGAACAGGCTCCATAAATCTACATTTCTCTGACTGTATTTGCTTCAACTAGAACAAAAATCTTTACACGCTACACGTGAAGAAAACTTAGGAATGATTTGAAGTAGTGATATTAAAGAAAATGGTATGTGATTATGTGGATAAATAAATGTACATTATTCTCAGTTTTTCAAACTTGCATAACTTGATATGACATTTCTTTTCTCCTGAGAATCCATACTGTTGGTTGCAACTGATGTCATCTTATAATGTATTAAATACAGAAATCCTAAACCTTTCCCATCCCTGGCTAGTACCACACATGCTCATGTTGGTGCTATCTGTGACACTGGCTGACTAAGCTGATGCAAAATTAGCAGTGGCAGACAAAATATATGTCCAGTTTGAACCTCACTAATGATCAGGAAAACAAAACTCCAGATCCATTTTATAATCATTTGTTTGGGCAAATAATATGAAAGTCCAATAATACCAAGGGTCGCAGAGAACCTGGAGCCCCAAGGTGTCACATATATTCCCTGTAGGAATGTAATTTACTTTGGAAAACAGTTGGATATTTTGACAGAAAGTTGAACATTCACACACCCCATGCCCTAGAAATTTCATCCCAGTCCAAGAATCTCTTGAACATGTGCACCAAAAACATGTACAAGGAAGTAGCTAGTTCATTTTGCAACAATTATACATATGCTTTTCTGTGTATTTGCCACATAAAATATTAAAATGACATGTATTCAAAGTTTGAGATTTAATAAAGTTAATAACCTTTTCTGCTTTGTCAAGATGAAATCTTAAGTGAAACTGCCAAATATGTACAGAAAATATATGGCAATGAAGGATATAAAGACTAAGCTGGGCATGGTGCTGTGCCCTGTAATCTCAGCACTCTGGGAGGCCAAGGCAGGGAGACTGCAAGTGTGAACCCAGTCTGGGCAATTTAGTGACTCAGTGAGAGCCTGTAGCTCAATGTAAAGGTCCTAAGGTTTACCGTCAGTACTGAAAAAAAAAAAAAGACTACAATGACTAGTAGTGCAGTTTAGTGCTGCTGCTTTATTTGTGCTCATTGCCTGCAATTTTTCTTACTACTACTTCTGCCCCACTAGTGTGGAAAAGACAAGTAATACCTCAGAATTATTATGAAAAGAGTTTGGCCTCGAGATTCCCTGAAAAGGTCACAGGGACCCACGTGGTCCCAGGGAGATCACACCCTGAGGGTGCTGCTACACAGTTCCAATAATTAATATACTGTAATTTATTAATTCTAAAGTAGGTGGGCATCTCCAGTTTAAGGTTATTACATGTAATGTGTAACAAGCTCTTAAAGCTGTCTCCCTGCC
Source organism: Heterocephalus glaber (assembly GCF_053883595.1). Lineage (NCBI taxonomy): Eukaryota > Metazoa > Chordata > Mammalia > Rodentia > Bathyergidae > Heterocephalus > Heterocephalus glaber. The sequence continues at coordinate 5,802,198 of NW_028258414.1, read as the reverse complement.
ACATAAAAACATGTACTTACCTAGTAGTGTCTGACAGAGAAGGTGGTCCAGGCTGGGGTGCAGGGCAGGATCCCCAGATCTCTCACGTGGCCTGGACAAATAGCTGCTTCCTGACTGTGGATTTACCAAGAAAAGCGTTCTACTGGGGTCCCCAAAGTGCAGTTAGTGGCCTTCCTTGTTGAGGAAGGCCAGACACAGGGTCTGTTGCATCATGGATGAAAAGCCAGAGGATTTCCTCCTGAGGTGTATGTGGGAAGGATGTTAAAGACCAGCCCGGCCCAGGTAGTGTTCCTGAAGGCCAGCTTCTTACCCCGGAAATCAGAAAGCAGAAGGTTTCAGAGTTCCCTAAATGCAAAAAGAAATTCAAGTTTAATAGGACAGAGAATTAAAAGTAAATAGGTTACTCATCAGATTTAAAGTGCTAATTTGCACATTTCTAACATCAAAGCATGGATCTTCAAGGATTCAAGGCTGACGGGGACCAGGAGGAGACATGGGGAGGACAGGCCTCTGCCCTCCATCAGGTTTCTGTAGCCTGCACCTCTGCAGTTGCCAGTGTCACCCCAAAGAACACGCAGCAGAGCCCACTACCATGAGGTGAGCAGCTTTGCTCTGACAGCTTTGTTCCCACTGGGATGCACTGTCTCACCCAGGGCCACAACGCAATACAACTAACTGACCATGGACTGAAACTGAAAAAAATTCTAGGCAGAGTAGGAGGCTTCTGGGCCAATGTACCACCACTCTCAGCGCAGAGGAGGAGGCTTCCAGGCTGACGTGCCACCGCTCCCAGTGCAGAGAAGGAGGCTTCCAGGTCAATGTGCCACTGCTCCCAGTGCAGGAGAGGTGAGGGCACCAGCAGCCCCCCACCCCCACTGAAATGACAAGACACATAAAGAAGCCTCAAAACCAGACTTCCAGATCACCTACAGCAACCCCAAAGAGCAACGAGATGAAACACTCTGATACTCGACTACCTGGACTCCCTGAACTGGCAACAAAAGAGGATCTGGAAAAAATGAAATCAGAAATAATTTCTCAGATAATATCCGAGATTGTGCCCATAGTGCAAGACATGATTAATAAATCTAGAGCAGACACAGATAAAAAAATAGAGGAGCTGAGGAACATGATGGAATCCCAACATAGGAAACAAATGGAATCCATAAAACAGATGCAAACAGATTTCCAGGAGATTAAAAACTCCATCTATGCAGCAGAATGAACCAATGTGAGGACAGAATTTCAGATATAGGAGATAAGATTGCAATTAGTGACCAGGAAAAGAAAAAAATTTTTTAAATTGTAAGGGACCATGGAAATCAATTCAGCAGCTGCTAGACGATGCAAAGAAGAATAACATAAGACTGATCGGAATCAATGAAGAAACAGGAGAGAGTGCAGAGGACATATTAAAAAAAAACTGTTCACAGAAGTGATGGCAGAAAACTTCCTAAGCAGGGGAAAAGAACTTGACATACAGATAAGTGTGGCATATAGGACTCTAACTAGCCTTGATCAAAAAAAAATCTACACGTAGGCAAATAATAGTTAAGATTCCAGAAACCCAAGAGAAGAACAAAATTCTACAAACAGTGAGAGAAAAGAAACAAATCACATACAAAAGAAAGCCCATCAGAATCACAGCAGACTTCTCAACGCAAACCCTCAAGGCAAGAAGAGCTTGGAGTGATGTATTCCAAGCCCTAAAGGAAAACAGCCTCAAACCCAGATTGATGTACCCTGCAAAACTATCTTTCAAAATGGATGGAGAAATAAGATACTTTCATGATAAAGAACACCTTAGGAACTTCATGAATACCAAACCAGCACTCCAAAAAATTTTCGGCAATATCCTAGGAAAAGACAATGAGGATCACAACCCCAGGAAGCCCAGCAGAATGAATTCATCGGGCATGACAAGAAATTAAACGCAAAGGGGGAGAATTGAACAAAAAGAAAGTCATGACAATGATAAGTCAATACATATCAGTTATAACCATCAATGTTAATGGTCTCAACTCACCAATCAAAAGAAATAGACTGGCAGAATGGGCCAAGAAGCAAGATCCAACAATATGCTACATACAAGAAACACAGTTAATTCAAAAAGAAACCCATAGACTGAAAGTTAAAGGGTGGAAAACAATACTCCATGTGACAAGAACCGCCCCAAAAAGCAAGAGTAGCTATCCTCTTTGCAGATCAAGTGGATTTCAAACCAACATTGATTTAAGAGAGACAAAGAAGGACACTACATCCTTGTAAAGGGAAAAATCCAAGAGGAGGAGATGACAATCATAAATATCTATGCACCAAACACTGGTGCACCCAATTATATACAAAAATACTAATGGACATGGAAAATCATATGAGCACTAATATAATAGTAGTGGGGGACCCCAACACCCCACTGTCACAAATAGATAGATCAACTAGACAAAAAACAAGCAATGAAATACTAGAACTCAATCAAACTCTTGAACAAATGAACTTAACAGATGTTTACAGAGTGCTCCACCCCACAAAACCAGAATACACATTCTTTTCAGCTGCACACGGGTTGTTCTCCAATATAGACCACATACTCACTCATAGAACGTATTTAGGTAAGTGCAAAGGAATTGAAGTTATTCCCTGTATATTATCAGACCACAATGTGATGAAATTGGAGATCAATAGCAAAAGAAACTCAAAAAATTTCATGAACACGTGGAAAGTGAACAACACACTTCTGAATAACCAATGAATCACAGAGGAAATTAAAGAAGAAATCAGACAGTTCCTTCGATTAAATAACAATGACAGTACAACATATTGGAATCTATGGGACACAATGAAAACAGTCTTACAAAGGAAATTCATAGCAGTGAATACTCATATTAGGAAAACAGAGTGAGCCCAATTAAACAACCTGATGCTGAACCTCAGGCTTCTAGAAAAAGAAGAGCAGGACAAACCCAAAGCTCATACAAAGGAGGAAATTATAATGATCAGAGCAGAAATCAACACAATGGAGACTAAGAGAATGATACAAGAACTCAATGAAGCCAAGAGTTGGTTCTTCAAAAGATAAACAAAATTGACAAACCCTTAGCCAACCTTATCAGAAAAAGGAAAGAAAAGGCCCAAATCCCTGCAATTAGGAATGAAAAGGATGGAATTAAAATGAACCCAGCAGAAATTCAGAGGATCATCAATACCTACTTCAAGAACCTATATGCCAATAAGATGGAAAAAAATAGAAGAAATGGACAGATTCCTAGATACGTATGAATTACCAAAGTTGAACAAAGAACACCTAGAAATTCTAAACAACCCAATGTCAATCAATGAAATTGAAAACATAATTAAAACCTTACTAACTAAGAAAAGTCCGGGTGCTGATGGCTTCACAGTTGAATTCTGCAAGACATTTAGAGAGGAACTACTGCCACTACTGTTTAAACTCTTCAGTGAAATTGAAAGGGAACCAATACTCCTGAATTCATTCCTGGAAGCAAGCATCACCTTCGGCTCCAAAGCAGAGAAAGACCCAACCGAAAAAGAGAACTATAGGCCAATCTCACTAATGAACACAGATACAAAAATCCTTAATAAGATACTGGCAAATAGAATGCAGAAAATCATCAAGAAGATCATACACCCTGACCAAGTGGGATTCATCCCAGGGATGCAGGGATGGTTCAATATATGCAAATCAATCAATGTAATACACTATATCAATAGAGCCAAGGACAAAAACCATATGATCATCTCAATAGATGTACAAAAAGCATTTGATAAAATCCAACACACATTTATGATAAAAATCCTACAAAAAAATTGGAATAGATGGTCTCTACCTCAATCTGATAAAAGCCATCGATGAAAATCCAACAGCCAATATCATACTAAATGGTCAAAAACTGAAATCCTTCACACTAAAATCAGGAACAAGACAATGACGTCCACGATCACCACTCCTGTTCAATATAGTTTTGGAAACATTAGCCACAGCAATTAGACAAGAGAAAGAAATAAAAGGAATAAAGATAGGAAATGAAGAAGTCAAACTGTCATTATTTGCAGATGACATGATACTCTATATAGAAGACCCGAAGAACTCCAGCAAAAGTCTTCTAGACTTAATAACCAAATTCAGTCAAGTAGCTGGATACAAGCTCAAAACACAAAAATCAACAGCTTTCCTCTACACGAACAACAGACTCACTGAGAGAGAAATAGGGCAAACAACTCCTTTCCCAATAGCATCCAAAAAACTGAAATACCTAGGAATCAACCTAACAAAAGAAATTAAAGACCTCTTCTCTGGAAACTATAGCACTCTGAAAAGAGAGATTGAAGATGATATCAGAAAATGGACAGACATCCCCTGCTCCTGGGTAGGAAGAATCAACACAGTGAAAATGGCCATATTTCCAAAACTGCTATATAGATTCAATGCAATCCCAATTGAAATCCCAGCAGCATACTTCACGGACCTTGAGAAAACAATTCAAAAATTCATTTGGAATAAGAAGAGATCCAGAGTATTAAAAGCAATTCTAGGTAACAGAGACATGGCAGGGGGTATTACAACCCCCAACTTGAAACTATACTACAAAGGTGCTGTGATAAAAACAGCATGGTACTGGCAAAGAAACAGATCTGAGGACCGGTGGAACAGATTAGGAGATGTAGAAACAACTCAAGATACAGTCGGCCACCTCATCTTCGATAAAGGAGCCAAACATCCTCACTGGAGGAAAGATAGCCTCTTTAATAAATGGAACTGGAAAAATTGGGTTTCAATTTGCCAAAGACTAAAACTAGGCCTATATCTCTCACCATGCACTAAACTAAAATTGAAATGGATTAAAGATCTAAGTATTAAAACAGAAACACTAAACCGGCTGGAAGACACTTTAGGTAGAACTCTTGAAGACATTGGTGTAGGAAAAGATTTTATGAACAAAACCTCAGTTTCCCATGAACTTGCACAAACAATCAACAAGTGGGATCTCTTCTTACTAAAAAGCTTCTCTACAGCAAGAGAAACCACCAACAGTGTGAAGAGACCACTGACAATGTGGGAAAACTTTTCACCAGCTGTCCCTCAAAGGTCTACTGTCTAGAATCTATAAAGAACTTAAAAAAATCAGACTCCCAAATTTAAAGACCCAATCCGAAAATGGGTATCTGAAATGAACAGACATTTCTCAGACAAAGAAGTAGAAATGGCAAAGAAGCATATGAAAAAATGTTCAACATCACTAGTCATTCGAGAGATGCAAATGAAAACAACACTGAGATTCCACCTCACCCCAGAAAGAATGGCTGCTATCATGAAATCAACCAATAACAAATGCTGGCGGGGCTGTGGGGAAAGAGGAACCCTGCTCCACTGCTGGTGGGAGTGTAGACTGGTGCAACCACTGTGGAAATCAGTATGGAGAGACCTCAAAGAACTAGAACTGGAAGTCCCATTTAACCCCGCTATTCCACTGCTGGGGATCTTCCAAAAGAATTAAAAGAATCATACCACCGTGATATATGTGTGCCCATGTTCATAACAGCACAGTTTGTAATAGCTAAAACTTGGAAGCAGCCCAAATGCCCACCAACTGGAGACTGGCTAAAGAAAATGTGGTGGTTTGTTTTTTTTTTTTTTAAAAAAGAGTACTACTCAGCCATAAAAAATGCAAAATTAGAAACATTTATAGCTAAATGGATGCACATTGAGGCCATACTCTTAAGTGAAATAAATAGGACACACGTGTGTAAATACCAAATAGTTTCTCTAGTGTGAGGAACTGAAAGTGTAAATAAGGACTAAAAGGTATAACAGATAATGTGAAATAGGAAGAAAAGGGGCAAAGGGGAAGGGAGTGGGAGGGGTAGGGGAAAGGAAAGAAGGGAATGGGATTAATATGAGAAAATGGAAAAATAGGAAACAGTCTGTAAATAGGGAGGGATGGAGGGGTTGAAGGGAGGGCAGGGGAAGGGGGAAAAAATAAGAACCAAGAGAGATTATGTAAAGGTGCAGATTTCCAATGATGAATGTCATTAGATTGTATACCTAAAGTGTACCAATCAAATAAAATTAAAAAAAGAAAAAGAACACGCAGCAGAGAGAACTCAGGGCTGAGACGGGGCCTGAGGCCCACTACTTCCCTGCCATGACCTTAGACACCCACTTTTACCCCACCAAGCCTTGGCTTCTCCATTAGCAACCATTGTGGAAATCAGTACGGAGAATTCCTCAAAAAACTATAACTAGAAGTTCCATTTGACCCAGCTGTTCCCCTTCTACATATCTTCCTGAAAGAGTTAAAGACATCATATTACAGTGATACATGCCCACTCAAGTTTATAGCAGCATAATTCATAAATCTTGGGAGCAGCCTATGTGTCCATCAACAGATGAATGGATAAAGAAAATGTGGTGTTTAACACAATGGAGTATACACTGCCATAAAGAAGGATTGACTTGGGTCATTTGTAGAAAACGGATGCATTTTGAGGCCATAATGTTAAGTGAAACACAAGCTTAAATATTGTGATATTTTGCTCTTTATTTATAATTTGGGTTTCTCAGATCACAAATAAAGAGCAAAATAAAAAATAGCTCTTTCTCAAATGGAAAGGGAGCAAGAGATGAAGGCAGGGGGAGGGGAAGAAGGTGTCGGGATGAGAAAGGAATTGAGAGGTTGTGCGCCTGTACCAAGCCCACACAAGGAATGTAAATATTATGTACTGCAAGCAGGGACCGATTAAAAAAGAAGAGCAGGGGACTGTCAGCCCCAGGCTGACAGGGCACCGACGGGAGTGTCAAGTGTGAAGAGCCACGCAGTGTTATCCGTTGCTAGTGTCACTGTTGCTCCCAGAGTGTGACCATCTGTGCCCAGGAGGTGGCACACAGGGCATCCCCAGCTGGTCGGAAATGTTGGTTGTGGGGACCTGGTCTGCACGAGCAAATGCCAGGGTGCCTGCAAGTGTGGCCACTCAGACTCCATGAAAGGGACTGAGCGGGTAGCCACGGACACCCCAATTTCCAGAGCAGGAGGTAGAGTAAGGGACCCAAAGCTGGGCATGGTAGCACATGCCTGCAATCTCAGTACTCTGGGAGGCTGAGCCAGGAGGATCACAAGTTTTGGCCCTCCCTGGGGCAATTTAGTAGCCTCGTGAGACTGGCTCAAAGTGAACAATTTTTAAAAGGGGAGGAGCTGGGGATGTAGTTCGATGCAAAGAAAGGCCCTGGGTTCAATTCTCAGGGCCAACAAGGGAAAACAGGAGCAGAGCCTGAAGTTGGTGGTGTGCTCTCAGGAGGTGCTTTGGTGTTTGCGTGGGAGGCCCAGTGCCGTGTGCCCTCCTCCTGCCCGGCTAAAACTGAGCTTCTGGGCCTTTAAAATTGTCTGATGGCATTGAGATTGGAGACAGAGGTCCCCAGCGCAAGGCAGTAGTAGCTGTGGAATGCTGTCCTAATATAAAACCCGCTCTCGGTGGACTTGAGCGGATACTCCCACTGTCAGGCTTCGGAGCAAAATCACCTATTATGGTCCTGGAAAAGGCCCCATCCTTCACCCCATGGGCTGGGAGAGGGAGGGCTGCGTTCCTTCTCGCTGGCCAGCTGCCCCTGGGATTCCAGGTTTTACCCTAAGGCATCCTCTAGCCCAGCCCCTCAGGGTGTGCCTTGCCCAGAGTTCCACATCAGCAGACGGAGCCAAGGGAAGTGGTGCGTTCCTGTAATCCTAGCACTCTGGGGTGCTGAGGCAGGAGGACTGCAAGTTTGAGCTCAGTCTGGGCCCTTTAACAATTTACCCAGACTGGCTCAAAATAAAAAAAGGGCTGGAGACATACCTTAGTGTGAAGGTGAAGCCCAGACCAGCACAGGTTCCCATACCACTATTCTCCCCACACTCCAGGCAGCCTCCCTCTCCCAGGCCTTCATGTCAGTGGCATCTACCCATTTGGGACACTCACAGAGCGGGGGCAAGCCTGGACACTCCACCTCTGGCTCCTGGCCAGGAAGCTCCAGATAGGAAGGTCCCCACCCTTAGGGTCCCTCCTTCTAGCTGGAGGCCTCTCCCTGCGGGGCCTGGCCCTCCCAGGCCAGATCCTCTGCCCACACGCAGGCTCTGGAGTCAGAGAGAGCAGGGCTGAGGCCTGGTCTGCTGCTTAGTAGCTCTGTGGCCTGGGCCAAGCTACTAGGCCTTTCTGATCCTCAGTTTCTTTCTCTGCAAAACAGGAATAGTGGGCCGGGGATTTAGCTCAGTGGTTTCGCCACCTGCTGCGCAAGCGCAAGGACCTGAGTTCGATCCCTGGTACCAAAAAAAAAAAACCAAGAATAGTGATCCCACGCATTTTGGGGTGTTAAGAGGAAGGGAGACGTGAGCCAGGCCGTGTGTAACAGCCCAGTGCTGCAGCCCTCAACATTCACTCTAAGAGTCTCCAAGACCCTTTTGGGGTGGCTGCAAGGTCAGGACTGTCTGTGTGAAAATATCAAGATGTTTTGTATGTGGTTTTTCATTCTCATCTCCTCACCAGGGGGCACTGGAGTTTCCTAAGGGCTATTGGCACTTTGGAATGTGTGCTGTTTTCTTTTCTTTCATTTCCCTTTCTTTCTTTTTTTCTGTCTTTCCTTCTTTATTTGGTTTTTTGAGACAAGGTTTGGCTATGTAGCTCAGGCTGGCCTGGAACTCACCACGAAGCCCAGGCTGGCCTCTAACTCGCAGCGATCCTCCTGTCTCAGCTCCCAGGTGCGCGCCACCGTGTCTGGCATGCTCTGTATGCCAGCCTCTTGTTTTAAATTTTTTCTCAGTTTCCATTCATAACATGGTAAATGTTATAACATGGTCAATAGGTTTAGCTCACAGAAACAAAAACTCTGTGGCACCAGTTATCATTTTTAAGAATTAGAAAGAGGTTCCAAGAACAAAGAGTCTGAGAATTGCTGGGCTGGCACAACACTACTGCAGAGTGAGTGTTCTTTCATTTTCTCTGAGCTGTCCTCCTTACCATGTGGCCCCATTCTTTGACTCAGTGGGTCTCATCCATGCCACTTGCCATCTCTTTGCATGTCGAAGGGGTCTAACTATCCACCCTGATGCCTTCGTAATGGTTGCTTTTCTCCTGTCCCATGAGTGCCCTCCCGTCAGGCTCATAGCATTATTGCCTGACAATGCTGATTTCATCCTGGTCAAAGCCAGACAGGTTGCCTTGCTGATGGAGACTGAGCAGTCTTGTTGAGAGGGAAGTCACACTGAGAGCAGTGGGCTTGCTCGGGATGGACAGTAACAGGGACGCGCAGGAGTGTGGCTTTGACTGTGGCTGACAGCCAAGAGCCACAAAGCGGGAGAATCCAACAAAAAGAAAAAGTCATGACAAGGCTTTTAAAACTTTTAGCTTCATCTCCCTAATGAGTGTATAATTCAATCTTGTTATTGTACTGATTAGTATTTTTCTGATTCTAGAGTTGCACACCTTTCCTTGTGCTGTACTGGCTATTTATCATCTTCTTATGTCTACTTTTTAATTGGGTTGTCTATTAATGAGCTGTAAGAGTTCTTTATATATTCTGCTCATAGGTTGTATGGAATGTAAATATGGTCTGTTTAAGGACTACTTTTCATGTTAACGATGTCATTTAAAGTTCTAAATTTTGATGGAATCTCATTTATCAATTTTTTTCTTTTATACATCATGTTTTTTGTATCCTAGGTAGTTCTTGCCTACCCTAAATTCATAAGCGTTTTCCCTTATAATTTCTTCTTAAAGTTTTATACTTTTAGGCTTTCATATTTAGGTTCATAGATCCCTTCAAGTTATTTTTATGTATGGAAATAAAAGGTTGAGGTTAATTTTTTATACACGGATACCAGGTGTTCTAGTGCCGTTTGCTGAAAACACTATCTTTTCCTTGGCTCTTGAATTGAGTTTATAGTCTATAAAATGTTAATGTTAAATAATCTTTCATAACTCAGTGCACCATGTATGTGTGGTTCTATTTCTAGATTCGCTGTTTTATTCCAGTGATCTATGTCATTCCTTACACCAACACTGCCTTGATTACTGTAGCTTTAGAAGAAGTCTTAAAATTAGGTACTAAACGTCTTCCAGCACTGTTTTCTTTTTCTTTTTACTTTTCTAGGTCCTTTGTACTCCTACATAACTTTTAAATTTCAATATCCAATTCTTCATTTATAGCAAGTATACACAGACCTGAATTTTTATATATACCTTGTGTTTTCTAATCCTACTAAATTCAAATACAAGTTCTAGGGGCTCCTAGAGATTTCTTAGTATTTTCTCTGTAGATGATCATTTCATCTACATATAAAGATTTTGCTTCTACCTTGCCAGTCCTATCGTAATTGTGTCATTTTATTGCCAGATTATTTTGGTTTGGGCCTAGGTTTCAAAGTTTAATGGACAGATGAAGAGTAAGCCTATCTGCCCTTGTTCCCCACCTTAAGGAGAAAGCATTATATCTTCTCCATTTATATAAGGCGTTCTTGCTGGAAGTATGGAGTACATGTCTTTAATCTGTTGAGAAGTTTCTGTTCTACTTCTAGTCTCCTGATAGCTTTTACCATGAACACCTGTGGAATTTAGTCCCATACTTTTTCTCCAACTAGTGACAGGATCATATGGCTTTCTCCTTTCCTCTGTTAAAATGATGACTTTTGGGGGTGGATCTTCCAATGCTGAACCAACACTGCCATCCCTATAACAAAACCACTTTCTACATCCTGCCAGATCTGACTTCTAATTGTTTTGTTAAACAAATTTCTATCTATGTTCATACTTTTTTCTTCTATTATCTTTATCCAGTTTTAGGATTAGCACAATGTTGATTTCCTAAAATGAGGGTAGAAGTGTTCCTTTTCTCCTCTGCTTTAATTGTTTGATATAATTTATCAGTTAAAATGTATATGAGCCTGCTGTTGTCATATAGGTAGGTTTTCAAGCTAGGAATATACTTTCTTTAATAGGTGCTATTCAAATTTTATCTTTCCTCCAGAGTTAGTTTCATTAACTTGTCTTCCAAGGTACTTCTTAGAAGTTGTCAAATTTATTTCAAAACAGATTTTTGAAATATGCTTTCTATATCCTCTTAAATTCTGTAAAATCTGTGGTAATGTCTCCTGGGTCTTCATATTTTAATTTTAAAAATGTATAATTGATATTGTGTAATAGGAAGTGAAGGTCTAAAGGAGCAGGGGAAATGAGAGGGGTGGGGGAAGGGAAAGAAGGGAAAAGAAAAAATATGAGAAAAGGAAAAAGATGGAAACAAAATCTTTGCAAATAGGGAAGGGAGGGCAGGGGAAGGGGAAAAAAAATAAGAACCACGATACTCATGTAATGGTACAAGATCCCAGTGATGAATGTAACTGTATTTATACCTAAAATGTACCAATAAACTTAATGGGGAAAAAAACGAAAAACAAAAAACAAATAAGCCAGTAACATCTGGGTCTTCAGTCTAGGGCCCATAGGGGCCAAACCCTGTCAGCTGCTTATTTTTATACAGCCGGGGAGCCAAGAATGGCTTCTACATTTAAAAAATTTTATATATTAAAAGCATAACAACATGCAAAATTTTAAAAATGCAACAACAGAAGCTGTATGTGACTTGCCAAGCCTGAAATATTTACGGTCTGGCCCTTTATAGGACGCTTGCTGACTTCTGATGAAGACGGTGACATATGTCTGCTTGTGAGCTCACCATGGGACCACTGCTGTGATGATACGCGATCAGCATGTCCCTTGAAAGCTTTACTCTCAGAAACACGCTGCACAGTGGTTCTGAATCGCTAATGTAATCTAGCTCTTCATAGACTTCTGAAGTCCCTGTTTTGCTGCGGTGGCCTCAGGTGGCCTATGCTCTTAGATGTATCAGTGTTGGGTGGAGAATCCCAGAGGTGATTTACCTGCTACTAAGAGTTTTCCATCAAGGACTTTCCTTAACAGCCAGGGGCCAAGGCTAATAGCTGGTTTCCCTCACATCAGCAGCCAGAACGATGACCAACCCAGTCCTGTTATATCCAGTTCAGCTGATTCAGGCAAGGATTCTGTAAGGTTGAGGAGATGGTGTTGCTACGTCAGTTAAGAAAAGAAAAAAACAACCAAATAATCTTTGCAGATGACAGAACTATGAGAGCAAAAGGATTTGCAGAAGCACAGAAAATGACATAGCCACAATCTGAACCTGGCGGTGAGTTTGCTTCCAGGTCACAAAAGTCTTGATGGGCATTGGCTCAATGGCCTGTGTTTAGGGGGAAAAAAATAGTTATCCCTTCCTTATCCATGGTTTTGCCTTCTACAGTCAGTTACCCATGATCAACTTCAGCCTGAAAATACTAAATGGAAAATTCCAGAAATAACAATTCATAAGTTTTAAATTTCACACTGTCACACTCAGTCCTGGCCAGGATGTGATTCATCCCTGTGTCTACCGTACCCACACTGTCTACACTTCCTGCCTGTTAGTCACTTAGTAGCCGACTCAGTTATTAGGCCCACTGTCACCTTTTATTCTATAATGGCCCCGAACTGCAAGAGTAGTTACTCTGAAACACCAGAGAGCACAGAGAGCTTTCTTAAGTGAAAAGGAGAAAGTACAATAAGACATTCTGAGAAAGAAAGAAAGAAAGAAAGAAAGAAAGAAAGAAAGAAAGAAAGAAAGAAAGAAAGAAAGAAAGAAGGAGGTGACCCTCACAGGACGATTATGGTGAATTGTTATCATTGTTCTAGCTCATCAGTAGTTATTGTTACTCTCTTCTTGTGCCTACTTTGTAAATTACACTTCATCACAGCCAGGCGTGTGACGAAAAGTCTAGTATATGTAGGGTTTGATACTATGCAGTTTTAGGCATCCCCTGGTCGTCTTGTCATGTATATGTGGGAACTACTGTACCCCAAACCTGGAGGTAGGCAAAAGAACTGCATGTTTTAACAGGTCCTTCTGAAGCCTAACTATTTCTCTCTGCTATGTTCCTTTGCTTTGATGTGTATTTTCTATTTTTATTTTTTATTTTTGGTACCGGGGATCGAACTCAGGACCTTGCGCTTGTGAGGCAGGTGTGGCACCACTGAGCTAAATCTGAGGCCCTTGATCTTTATTTTCTATTGATTAGGATACTGCGTTACTCTGGGTAGATACCTAGTTGTAGGGGACAGACAGTGACGCTAATGACTCTTATCACAGAACTGTGAGTTTCTCTGGTAGGATAAATAGGTTGCAACTCAGAGGTTACGCTTTGGTGCCTTATAATCACTTTTGTAAGCAATTTAGCAATCTGATCTCAGCATTCTTAGTGACAATTAATATTCTACATATTTTAAATTGAATTTGACAGTCTGCTGATTTCTTCATGGAGTTAAATAAATCTTTGGCACATGTTCACTGTATGTTTGTATGAAAGTCACGCTTTTAACTTTTTGAAGATCATAGCTTGACATCTTCATCATGTCTACAGATATTGAGGCATACAAAATCAAATCCACCCAGCTGCAGTGGTCTGCCTGGGAGTTTGAAATCTTCTCTCTTGTGTTGCATTAACCTGTCAGGAGATGGCCTGATGTAGTGAGGACCTTTGGTTGGCTCAGCTTGGCTCAGCTCTTGGCTCTACCATTAAAGAGCTACATGGTCTTGACTCCATTGAATACTTCTCTTCATCTCAATTTTCTCATCCATAGCATGGAGAAAACATGCTCATTTCTTCTGTGAAAATCACGTAAGATGTAATACAGCACAGCAGGGAGGGTACAAATCTGAGCCAGGCTGTCTGGGTTCACCACTCGCTGCTGTTTTCTAGCAGCAAAATAAACTTGGGGAAACTATTTAATTTTGTTGTGCCTCAATTTCTTCATCTGTAAAATGGGGTTAGTATCTTCCTTGTAGGGTTAAACACATTAATATTTTAAAAAGTGCTTGGAACCATGACTGTCATAACTTAAGGACATACTAATTGTTAGCTGAGAAGAAAACAGTGGTACTTATAAAACACCTACTAGAGCACATAGCATATAATTGATTTTCAGAAGAATTGGTAGCTGTCCACCATCCAGACCCAGTAAGAGTCGAGGCAAAAAGCCTGTATACACATGAAAATGAAAACGTTCCAAGAAATCAAGAGACGTGCCAAGATCACCAGCCAGAACTGCCACTGGGTCTCCTGATTCCAGCCCAGATGCTGTTCCGTGTCAAGCTTAAGAAGCCAGACATCAAAGGCAAAGAACAAGCATCCAGGTCTTATAGGGGCCAGCCTCTTCCCCACCCTGTTCTTCCTGGGAGCTCCCAGTGATTCCTCCTCAAGGCAATGTCCTCTGCTGCTTTTAATTTAACTTTGTGGTGGAACCAGAGGGAAAAGTTGGAGCCTGAGCAACATAAACCAGGTCAGGAAGGGGACCCTATAGTTCCTGGAGCAGGAACTGGTCTGGATTACCCGATTCCCTCCCAGTCTTCCTGCCTGGTCCTCAGCTCCAGGCTAATCCCCCCAGACAAAATAGTTAAGGATTTCCACCCCAAGTGATGATGAACAGAAAAAACAAACCCACACCACACCACATACCCTGAATACCAGACATTCCTCAGATGGTTTGCTTTGTAGGTGATCAGCCACAGACTGTCCCTGACTTACTACTGCTAGGCATCTTAGAGGATGGGGGAAGGGTGCACCTGAAGCCCAGCTGCTGCACCGGGATCTAGAAAAGGCCTGGGATCACAGCTGCCTGCAGTGAGTTTGTTAGCATTTTTCACACCATCAAGTGAGCCACACACTGTCATCCAGGTGTTACCAAAGGCAAGCTCTGAAGGTGCATGGCAGGTTAAGAATCATCTAAATATTGAAGACCTACTATATGAGTCTGGTACCTTGTTCGGAGCTCAGGTGCTTTCTGGAGCACTCGAGTAAAGCTGAAGAAATGAGATTGCCTTTGGTCACATTTTCACGATTGCTTTTATGCAGGTGTGAAGAAGTAAAGGGAAAAGAGAATTTTGCGGAGTGCCTAATATGTGGTATAAATGCCTGCTGGCTTTTCCCCTATGCCTGTGGTCTGGGGCCAGCCAGAGTGCCATGGCAGCAAGCCCAACTCAGGCCGGCTTAAGGAGGGCAGAGATGTATTTGAGTGGAGAAGGGTGGAAGAATGAGGGTTGGATGGGTGGATCAACAATGCTAGAAAGATACAGCGGTGTGACAATCTTCATTCTGCCATCTTTGGGGTAGGCACCATCCTGAGGCTCCTTTCACCACTGGTGTGGGAGAGAGAGGCTGCCATCTCCAGTAGACCTTTCCTTGTCTTTCCTTGGCCAGAATCGGTGTGTGTGCCATTCTAGAACCAACCGGGAGTGGTGTTATCCTTGGCTAGAGGTCAACTCCCCAGAAACACTGCTGTGGAGTCAAGTTCAATGTCTATCATGGATTCCTAACAGGCTTGAAAGCTAAATGACTCGCTGAAAGCTGTGTTTCTCTGAAGTCCAAAGCCCTCATACATTCTTCTTGCTTCTTAGTGCTGCTTCACAAGAGGAGGAAGAAAGGTCGAGGAGCTGATGTGCAAACAGAGGCCAGGGGGCTGCAGGAGGAAAGTGAGTTTTTAAAGAGGCCTTAGCCCCTCACCTTTCCATTCTCTTCCAGGTGGCCTTCGTAGTCCTCTAGATCCAGGCCTCAGGCACCATTTTGTTGAGAATGGCTCACACCACCTGAGGGCCTTTCAGTATTTCAGTAACAAATGCCCCTGGGATGGGGCCCACCTTCTGGATTTTGCTGAACAATGGCTAGTTATCAGGAGGTTTTCAGGATATTTAGGCTCAAGTCATGCTTCCTCGCAGCTGTTAGGAAGGGAACCCTAGGAAAGCAATCTTCAGAGAAACTATTTTGGGAAGGCATTGGCCCTGTGCCATGGTAAGGCCCCGCAGCAGGGGTGGGTGGGTCAAGGAAAGGAAGAAGACAGCTGTGGTGGGTGGTAGCTGTTCAGGGACAGACTTTTGTTCCTGTTCAAATTCAAATCAATGAGTCCCAAACAGCTGATCCTCAAATAGTTTACAAACACTGCCAGCTGCAAACTAAGCTTATCACCTGGGCTATCAATACTTAATTAAATATCATATGTATTCCAGGGCTCCATCTTGGGTGCCGGGGAGGCTACATGGGACAAGATGTAATTCCAGGGCCGGGGATTTAGCTCATTGATTGGCACAGCTCATTGGCACACTGCCTGGCAAGCTAGAGGTCCTGAGTTCGATTCCCTGTACAAAAGAAAAGATGTAATTCCTGTCTGCAGCATAGATCAAGCGGCTGCACAGATAAAATATTACCTAGTGATCCTAGAGTGGAAGGACCCAGATGCTCAGGATGCAATGGGGGACAGTCATTCCAGCAAGATTTTAGAGTAGGGCTACAGAAGATACAGGTGTGATCCCTGGGAGGTTTGTCCTTCCAAATGTACTGTAATAACATCAACAATGATAAAAAAACAACAATAAAAAAGTTCTTTAAGGCCAAAAGATTGGCGCATCCTCTATTCCCTGCTCCCTGTGGAGCTGCTGAAGGCATGAGTATCTGAGGCCTCCAAAGGTCTCCTAGAGGCCCATGAAGTTATCCGTCTCGACTTTAATTTGCCTGTGAATCAATTCCTTCTTTCCTCAAGGGAAACAAGGCACTACTAGGGCACTACTAGCATCCCATGGAGCGGCACTGCCCCCTGTGGCCAGAACCACGCAGGAGGAGGCCGGAACATGGGTACAACAGGTTGTCCTTGTTCTTGATGCCCCACTGAAACACGAGTTACAAGGCATTTGTGTTTCCTCTTGCTTACTGGATGAAGCCCAGGCTCCAGTTTCACCCTTTAGCGGTCCCCTCTCTCCACCACTTCCTGCCTGAGTGCCCAAGCCCCAGCTGTTCTTCCTGCCCCCATCTGCCAGCCCCAGCTAACTGCTCCAGCTGGGCTCCTCCTCAGCCCTGGTCGCCGATCCTTTCCTGAGCTGTGGGTCCTTCAGCCTCCTGCCCTCAGTGGACAAGATGCTGACTTTGGTGGAGGTGTGGAGTGGGTTACCATCTTTGGAAGGCAGCACTGGGCCTTTTATTCTTTGTCCAGCTCTTCTACCCACGGTCCAAAGAGCTGAGAGCCCCCCAACATTCTCTGACCACCTGGGCAGGGTCAGGTGTGGGGCCCGCAAGCCAGAGGGTCTCAGTTGGACCCTGTATCCTGGAAGACCCGGATCCATGCAGGAAGATGGTCAGCCTTCTGACGAGCCCAGAAAGCATTTCTAACACACAGCCCTGAGCTGGAGGGGGTGAGCTGCTCTTTATGAAAATAAGGTGCAATCTCTGAAGAGAGGCCTGAACAGGCAAGAAAACGTGTGTGGCCACAGAGCTCAGGCCCTGTTACTGTCCCTACAGTCACTCCTGCCCCCAGCCCAGGCCAGCCCAGACACACAGGGTCCAAGGTTTTCTCAGGTTGGTGAGTTTCAGGGCAGTAAAACTCCTGCAATTATGTTCAGGGTGGAAGATGTTCAAATAAAAAGATCCAGCTGAGTTTCTTTGAACTTTGAGCATTAGTTTCTCTGAAGTAAAGCTAGGACAAAGATCACAAACCAGGATTCTGGAGACAGCAGGTGAGGATAAAGTACAGAGGCTGAGAAGCACCTCTGGAGCGAGGTGTTCATTCAGGGCCCCCAGGACCCCCCAAGCACTCCTCCCCCTTTTGCGCACCCCCCACAGCCTCCTCCCTCCCTTCCTCCTTGCCCGGAAGCCTCTGGGCTGAAGTAGGCTCTGCCACATGGGGACAATTCCTTTTTCTACCTTGGCTGCTTGATTCCTATCCTTTGGGCCAGGCACACACTGAGGTTTCTCCATAGATTTGCCTGTTAGTAAAGTATGAGCTTTGGAAACAAACAGGACTAAAGCCTCTGCTGCCACTTATTATCAGGACAATCTTATAGTGTGGATATTCCTCAATTAATGACGTACAACTGAGGCACACTGCTCGGACTCACAACCTGGATTTGGAGTTATGATGTAGGAACGTGAGTGGTGGTGTGGCCTGATGGTGGCTTCTTCTATGGTACAGTACAGTACTGTAATTCTTGCTGATTGTGCTGTAGAGTCACATACTGTAGTTTTCTGCTGTTATACTTTACAGTACTGCATGGAAGAGTGATGCAAATAAAAGCAAAGTCATCAGGTTGGAGTTTCCTCTGACCATTTCTTTGCTCTGAATATTGTAATGTACACACTGTATACAATTCCTCATTTAGCAACCGACTCATTTAATGATCTGGTTGCAGGAACAGAATTTGGTTGTTAAACAAGGCATGTCTGTACCTGGGAGATCAGAGTCCTACTGGCTGTGTGGCCTTAGGCAAGCTCCCTAAACTCTCTGTGCTCATCCTTGCCTACAAATTGGGGATTATGAGTAACTTTGACGCTGCTGTATACAGTTGTGAGGATTAAGTGGGGGCAGTAAGTGTACAGCCGTAGCTATCTAGAGATGAGACATCTGCTCGCTCACCACCCTCACCCCTCAGAGAGCTCTGTGGCTTGGCTCACATTCTCTTTTCTTGCTCTGAACTTGAAAGCTTAGGGTCTTTCTCAGCACAGCTCCTGAGTAGTACTGACTCTTCTCTGATATTCCCGCAGCGACATCAGATCACTGCATGTGAAACACGCCAGACTCAGGTGTGTCCCAGGCTGCCCGTGCCTCGGGAGTGGGCCTTGTCTCAGGAGCTTCCCCCACCTTCAGGCCTCTGCCGTTTTACCCGACCTCTGGCTCCAGTGTTTGCTCTCCCTGGTTCTGGCTTTTGGGTCCCTGCCTCCTGTGCACAGTGGCTCTTGGGGTGTTTGCAAGGTAAGGTCTTTGCTGGCAGGTTGAACCTGACTTGCCTGCATCCCTGTGGACAGCATCTAATACCGCACCTGCCACTGCCCACCTTGCTTAGTCCTGGTTCGCCCTTCGTGGCTGCTGAGGGCTGAGGAGTGTGTGTGTCCTGCAGTGCCGAGCTGACATCAGGAGGCAGCAAACATCTGCACCTCAGACTTCTGGCCTGCCTTAGGGCCCTGTTTCAGTTGTCCTTGTCTAGTTAAAAATACAAAAAACCCTCATCATCAATGGGCTTACAGGTCCCATGTCACTATTTTAAGAGTTAAAGAACAATCCTCTTCTTAGTTGGTGGCCACACCAAGGGCAGTCCTGGCTGCTGGGGTGATTCTCGACATCCCCCTCCTGCAGATTAGAGACCCCTCACATGTTTCCGCCCCCAGCCCAGGGCTTCCGGCCAAGCCTCCTCTCCCTCGTACAGGAAGGAGGGCTGAAATCCCTGGAGGCTGCTCTTTTGGCCTCTGCTGTCAAAAGCAAACCTAACCCTCCATGTCGGGCCTGAGTCAGATGCACCACACATGTACTTCTGGACTTCGAGCTCCTTGTCCAGGGAGCCTGACTCTTTCCAAGGAAAATAATCCCATCTTCCTAGTCATTCTATTGCTTCTTTGAATTTCCTCTCAGGTGGGCAAAGCTGCAGGGAATCCGAGGTCCTCTGTGGCTCTGCCTCCCGTCTGTCTCACGCATACACCCTCCTCTCCTAACCCGTCTGCCGCCTGTGGAGCGGGTGGTGGCCAAGGTGGAATTTACCTCACACGATCAACATACCCTCCCTCCTTTCCACCTTCCTCCCACTGCCATGAGAACCTCACACAGGTTCATTCCTTTAAAACTTTATTTCTGATGAATAAAAAAAATACTTTGTGATTAAATTAATTTCTCAGATTAGACATCATGATGGGGCAGAATGTCATGTTCCTGTCTTCCTCTGGATCTTGCAGCCCGGCTAGGGGCTCTGCAGGATGATACCATGGATGAACGACGCTCCCTGGGGCATGGAGATGGCTGAGGGGAGGCCGAAGCAAAGCCCCTCCACACACAGCAACAGCTCCTCTCTGTGGAGTTTAGCTCAGTCAGCAGGAGCTGTGTCACGTGCTCCTTCCTAGTGGCCGTAAACGTCATACACCATGCCCAGCTCACAGACACACAAAGGGGTCTCAGGAGTTTCATCGTGGGACCTGGATCCCTTGGAAAGGATTCCTGTCCCAACAGATGTCGCCTCCTGAGTCCAGTGCGTGGGGGCCTCCATGGAGAGGTGGACATGAGCCACCAGCACAGTCCTTGGGACTTTTGGGCTTTGGGACTCAGGACTATGGTCTCTCAGGGTGAAGTGAAAACTTTCCTCCAGTTCTCTGGTTCTGATAAGGCAGAAAAGCAGCCTCCCTCGGTCAGGGTCAGCAGAGTGTCTGTTTTCCTCCAGGAAACTACCTGTGCTGGACCTGAAGCCCCAAATCCCAGAGGCCCTGCCACAGCCCAGAAACCACAAAGCTGAAGAGCAGCTTTTGGGTAGCACTTGCTAAGGGGGAAACTGAGGCTCCTCAGCCAGAAGTTTGTGCGTTCCCCGGGAGCAAGCTCCCAGCTTACTTACCACCTTTGCCCTGCCCCGTCTCCTTTGTGAGGTTCTGGGTTTTGGATCACTTCAAAGGTGGGGATTACTCTTCCTGGGGGTGGTGAGCTCTGGTTACAGTTGACTTTTTGCTAAGTTAGGAATCAGCTTCAGTTGCCTGTCCATTACTATCTGTAAAGCACCTGGAAGGTCAGACGGTCTTCTAGGATAAATGCATCTATCAGCGAAGGCATGGGTGGCTCATCCCTTAAGTTCTGGGCGGAATGCAGGCTGGTACTGCCCATCGGTGACAACCAGAAGACCTGCCAGGACCCAAGGACCTGTCTGTGTCAATTGCCAAGGCCACCCAACTAGACACCAGCAGAACTAAACAGGCCCTTAGCATCCTGATCAGAAGACTTCTAAAAGGCAGAGCTAAGCGAAATCCAAACTCCCAAGTCACTAGACAGCTCTGAAGTGCACTTTAGGCCCCCTCTTTTTTTAACCATCAGACTCAGCAATTTCTGGACAAAAGATCAGCCCAAAGATTCAAAGCCCAGTGTCAGTGTTGGCTCCACTCATGGAGCAGAGGGGGTGAAGGGTGAAACATGCACATGCCTGCTCCCTCATGCATGGAGATACATTTTTAAGTTCTCAGCCTGGGACCACTTTCCCTCCCATACCACCTTCTTGTTAGATATTCTGAAACTTTACACTGCAAAATGCAACTCATGCCTGCATTCATATCCACCCATGCAGGACAGACTAGGAAAAGATCAGTGCAAAAGCAGGGTCACATTATGGGATGGCTGGGCACCATCTTCCTAAAAGGACTAGCAGCAGAAAGCTCCAGATGGGAGGGCATTTACACAGGTCATACAAATATAAACTGTGTTCCGTGCCTTTCCTTTAAAGTTGTCAAGAACAGGCCTTAGAAAGCCTCCTGTGTCCCTCCTCTGTGTCTTCCCAGGGCTCACCTGCTCCCTCCTGTCAGTCGGTGCATACACCCGCCTCACATGCTCTCTCCACTTGCTTTCCGTTTACACGCTATTTCCTCTCACTGTTCTACATGAGTCTAATTGGTTCAGCACTAAGAAGTATCTTACAGATATGGGAAGCTGAGAACGTTTAAATATATTTAAAATCACGCCACAGACTAGAGTCTGCTAAAGCAGGATCGTCAGGTAAGGTTGAGAGCTGACATCTTTGGAGAACTGGAGCATTCAATTTTTGCCCCAGGTGGAATTTTAAAACTCATACCAATCTGTCTTGGTGCCACACCCCAACAGAGAGGCAGAGGATGCCTGCCTTCAGTAGTCACCTGTCTTGAAAAGCATGTGCCTCCATTAACTCCTGTCCTCCTACCCCAAAGTCCTTCAAAGACACTGGCACTAGGCTCTTTCCAATGAGCCATTCAGCCCCCATGCATTGTCTTGGGGAGAGGCTCAGATTAAAGGTAAATTCAAGATAAAATGCCCCTCCCAAGAGAGGTCTCTGAAAAGGAAAGAGAAGGGAAAAAAAAGAAAAGCAATTCTGGAAGTCTGGTATCCAGACGAGGGACGCTGAAAACACCTTATGTCTTCACTTGTGTGGTAATAAACAACGATCTGATCAAAGGTTCACACTGATTTCAGGATGCGCCTGGATCTTAGGAATATTACCATACAGAAAAAGTGTCTCCCTGGAACGGAGGACAGCTGACCCATCCTGACCCACAGACACCTTCCCATCCCGAGTTCTGACCCGCCCAGGAGCAGAGAACCCAATGTGGGCCTGTGAGGTGAAGTGGCCTTTTCCAGCCGAAGCCCCACTGACTGCTGACAGGGACACGGGGATGGGAGTCTGTGCGCAGCAATCTGTACGAACTGAAACAGCCTCTGCAGAGTAAGGAGCCCACGTGTTTTATTCCAGCCCCTGCCCACCACAGCCAGGTGGCCTCCCACAACTCTGCCCTTTGGATTATGGGGGGAAAAAAACCCAAAACATGTGACAGTCTGGGCCACAGAATACAAGATGGGTCTAGATTGTACAAGGAGCTTACACACTGAGGCAAGAAAGCGTGCAAACAGGAGCAGGGATTCTTCACCCCACAGGGAGGCCAGTGCTGCAGACACATGGGGGGACCTGAGTCACCTCCCAGCGTCCACCTGGCTTCACGTTTCTGGGTTTTATTAATCGTGTCCAACTCCAACTTCTGTCTTCTCTTGAGGGGGAGAAGAACATCTATGAGTATCTATGACATCAATGATTTCCCCCGAGCCTTTTTCTTTTTTTTCCGTAGCACGATTTCACAAAGACGGCCTGGAGGAGGGCTACAGAAGGACCAACAGAAGCATGAGACTCTGAGAATGACGTAATACTGACTTGTCTCTTTTGGTAACAGTCCATGAGAAGTGCGCCCCTCTCTCCTGAGATACAGCGAGGCATGGGGAGGCGGCAGAGGAGCCGTGGGCGGGACACTGTACTGTGTGACATCACGATCATGCAGCCGGAGCCGAAAAGACAGAGGAGTGCGAATGAGGCTCAGGGCTCGGGGCGGCCCCAGGGGGAGCAGGCAGCTCGCAGGAAGTGCCCAGCTCTCCAGAACACTGTCCAGTCCCAGCAGGGCCGTCTCCTGTGGCCTGCCATCCCAGCCTGGCCTTAGCCCTCATCCTCCCGCAGCTCCGTGGGCAGGAATTTGTACTGCTGCTGGCGGATCTGGGCTAGCTTTTTCCTCGCTTCTTCCAGTTCTCGCTCTTTCTTTAGCATTTCCTCCTGGGCAGCGATGATCTAGAAGGAAAGGAGCAATCTGGATGACCTAACGTATTCCAAGATATCATCCGATCCTCTGAATCCTGAATCAGAGCAGCTCACCAGGGACAGAGTTCTCAGCCTAAGAGACCAGGCTTTGCCAGGGTTGGGTTTTGAGACTAATGATGCAGCTGTCTCAAGAAAACAAGCTGGCTTCTGGCCCTGGTTTAATGGCGGCCAGCTACTGTATCCCTCCTGGCCATCAGGGTCCAGTGTGAGTGCTGCCCATAGACTGCCCATCATCTGCCTGACTATGTGTGAAGCACACCCTACTGGAGTCCTATTTCCCAGGAAGGAACTCAACGCTGAGAGGCAGCGTGCGGCGGTGGTGGTGGGGCACACTTCACAGTCACTCAGCTAAGGGAAGGAGGCCCTGCCTGACTCAGGTGTGCTGGAAGCTGATGCTGTTGCCCTCAACCCCTAGACGACTGTCGTATCTGGTTAGCCCTCGGTATAGGGTGACTGGTTCCAGGACACTTCCTCTCAAGGATTCCCAAATCCGAGGGTGCTCAAGTCCTTTATATAAAATATAAAATGCCACAGGGGGGCTGGTGACATAGCTCAGCGGTACAGCACTTGGCTAGCATGTAAAAAAGGCACAGTATTTGCATATGACCTATGCATATCCTCCTGTATCTCTAAATCACCTCTAGACTACTTATAATGCTGAATACAACGTAAATGGTATGTACATAGTGGTTATACTAGATTATTTAGGGAATAATAACAAGAAAAAGGTCTGTACGTGTTCAATGTAGGTACAGTTTTTCAATCCATGCTTGGCTGGATCCAGGAGCATGGAGCCCATGTACAGATTCAGAGGGAAGACTATATTCCATGCTTCTAATCTGTGATCTGAGGGATACTAGCTACAGTATCCCTGTGTGAAAAGGGTAAGTTTGCGTTGAAGAAAACCAAGTAAGTTCCCTTCCTGTGGGCCTTTTCACAGTTTCAGAAGGCGAGTGAGTACTGTGACCAGGTGGGCACACTGACAGAAGCATTTTCCAGATTTATGTGATCTGAGACCCTTCTTTGGAGGAACTTGTAATGGAATAAACACATTGAGAAACACTCTAGGGGTGGGGATGCAGCTCAGTGGTAGACCATTTGTTTGGCAAATGCCAGGCCCTGGGTTCAATCCTGATACTGGGAAAACATCCCCACCTTCCCCCAACATTCTGGAAACAATGCATCCAGGACACAGGCAAACACAGGGAGTAGCTTGGAAAGAAATTAAAGCAGGGGGAAAGAGGAACTTCAGGGTTCCTGGTGTGTATGAGAGAAACAGCCTCATATAATGAATCTACATTATCATACATCAACAACTGTGAGACTAGTTTCCTGGAGTTTCTGCCTCCCTTCCATGCATGAGACCACAAGCCAGTCTTATGTATTCTTATAAAAGTCCTGGGAGACAGCCTTCATTCTGTTGGTTGGGGCCAAGTGAATGGAGTGGGCAGCAGCTCCAAATACATAATTTTATTTAAATACATATTAACACTTCTGTCCTACAATTTCTGTTCCTCTCTTTTCCTATAATAGAAACCCTAATTTCTAGTGGCCTATGGCTACTCAGAAAAGAACATTACATTTCCCAGCCTCCTTTGCACCTAGGTTATCCATGTGACTAAGTGTTGGCCAATAGGACTGAAGAGGAAGTGATGTACACAACTTCAGGGTCATGCCCCCTCCCTTCCCCTCTTCCTGCTAGGTGGAAAACTAAGGTGGTAATTAAGCCACCTTGGACCAAGTGGCCAAAGGAAATATCTCAAATCATGGAGTAATAAGGCACATGGAGTCTGAGTCTCTGATATGAAGAAACTATCACATCCTTCCCATATTCCTTACACCTGGACAGTTACCTGAGGGAGAAGTGAACTTCCATCTTGTTTAAATCATTGATGTTTTCTGTGCCTATTATAATACAACACTCATCCTGGGAGTATACCCAATTCTGGATTTCATCACTAACCTGAGCAATGCCCCCCACAAACTTTGTTTTCACCACGACATCATCATCATCAGTTTTGCCAAATGCTGCCTTCTGGGCTGCACGAACAAGATTGTCTGAGGCTCTTTTCACAGCATTTCCTGCTGCCTGGAGAGGGGATAAGACATACATTATATCATTAGAAACAGCATTTAGGTCTGGCAAGAACAGACACGAAGACACAGTTTATGAGACCATGAGGTAATTTATTATCCAATTGTAACACAGACATTCTCTAGCCATTTAGTCTCGGTCTGTCCATCCATCTATTCTAGCAACATTGGCACCAGCCTAACCACAGTTTGTTCCCCAGGGGAACATGTAACAAAGACTGCAGCAATGTGGTGTGTTAACAGAAGTGTGCTCAGGAGCTGCCTCCATGGCCTAGAACCTCTTACTCCAAATCCAGCACATATTTTAGGACTTGACTCAGACATCCCTTCTTCCTGTCTGCCTTGGGCCTGCCCACACTCTCCCCTTCAGTGCTCCTGAGTGCTTGGTGCTGGCTTCTCTGCAGCCCTTACCACACTTGGGTTGCCTGTCTCTCTCCTAGACAGTGATGGCTTGGGGACAGGGACAGTGATTTGAATCATTGTGCCCCAGCACTTGGTGCAATGGTTGCCCAGAATTAGCAATCACTGGAGGTGTCTCAATGAAGGGCTCTCAATGCACACAGCAAGGGTGCCCAAACCCAGAATGGCCCTGGGAACCCATCCTCTTCCAGCTAAGGTTTGGAATTTTCTCCTAATGGTGGTCAAACCTTCCTTAATGTGCTCTATTCCTTGGCCAGCCGGCCACCCTCAGAATCAAGCGTTCGTGCTTAAGGGTTAACCAGGAAAAAATTTAAGGAGTTCTTCTCAAAGTTAACTGGCCCATTTGTTTGGTGATTTAAAGTGGCCAACAAGGACTACAACAGCTCACACAAAAAGGGAGAGGCAAGTCAATAATATACGACAAAGAATTATCATGTGCTGATTCTCCAAGTGGCTCTATGCGGTCAGAAATCATGAACCCACTTTTCTGATGTAGGGACTGAGGTTAAGAAACTTGACTAAGATCTGTGGCTCCTAAGTTATATAGCTAAGACCTGACGCAAGGTCTGTCTAGCTCTGGAGAACTCTGGAGACTTAGTCATGACCCTGCATGTTCAGTTAATGAATAATCATGGTCACAAGCATGGCGCTGGGTTACAACTGTGTGAACTATTAGCACCTCCCCAAACCACTTTTGTGTCTATGAGCCTGTCTGACCATCAGAAAAGTCCACATGGAGACCTCTACTCCACTCTGCCAAGGAGTTGTTTGCTGTTTCCAAAGTTCTGGGTGATTTAAGATCATGCACCTACTACATGACAGAGGAGGCCTTGATCC
Organism: Heterocephalus glaber; assembly: GCF_053883595.1. Taxonomy (NCBI): domain Eukaryota; kingdom Metazoa; phylum Chordata; class Mammalia; order Rodentia; family Bathyergidae; genus Heterocephalus; species Heterocephalus glaber. Next base: position 5,775,641 of record NW_028258414.1, on the reverse strand, counting down.
TAGGTCTTTTAACTGAGGCTCTTTTCCTTAAATGTGTGTTCCAAACTCAGGAATCATCTATTTACAAACAAGTAGCTCCTCGATTTCACCCTAGATTTATCCTAGGGGTCAAATGAAGGTAAAGAGGTAGGTCACAGAGACTTAATGGGGCTAGATTCCAGAAATGCACGTTGGGACTTTCAAAATAAAGTCAGAGTTCTGGTACAATTGCTTAAACATTTCTGCCCTTTATGATTTTATTCCTGACCTATATCAGTGGTGGTGAACCTATGGCATGAGTGCCTCAGAGGGGCTGGCTGTTATCACTGAAAGCTCTGAAGGTTCACTATCACTGGCCTACATAAACATGTATTTTTAGTAATACAAATGATCCACATTATAACACTTACAGTAACACAATTCCAGAAAATTGGAAACAAACAAAATGCTTGAAGCACAGGGAGATTCTGGCATAATCAGCTGATGTAACACCATGCAATCATTAAAAACGAGACTCACAAAGAATAGAGCCTTGTCTTTAAGGAAAAAAAAATGTGTATGATAACACATTAAGTGAAAAGAAAGCTGGATGTATCTGCTATGATTACGAGCAGACAACAATATCTTATAGATAGATAATAACAGGAGCAGAGAACAATGAAACACTGGATGCGTGAAGATGTGGGGCTGTGTGACTTTTGGCACTCAAACATTTCCTTCATTATGCCCAAAGTATTTGTATAACTAAAGCAATCAGAAAAATGTAAGCACTGATTGTCAAGTTCATAAACATGCTCTCTGGGCTCTGGGCAACCTTAGGGATGGGTTACAACCTGCTCTTCGCTTTCACTTTCTGCTGGGGCCACACTGAGCGACAGCCTCCTCTGCCCTAGGCGCCACGTCAGGTGGGACAGACGCCAAGCCGCAGATGTGAGAAGCCCACAGCCTTGTCACAGACAGACATAAGATAAACAGTGGTGGTGCTGGCCGGGAACTCAGAGTGGTCAGGTTAGGGGCTCTGGCAGGACAGGGAAGGGACTGAGGGACCAGGCCCCAGGAGTCAGGAAGCATGTCCTACAAGAGGTGACTCTGAGACGAATCCCACAGAAGAGCAGGAGCTGGCCAGGGTGGGCTTGTGGGGAGGCCACGCCACTCTGGGTGAGTCTCGGCCCCAAGGACAGGTTGAGAGGTGAGTCTGGTGGGCAGCAGATGCGAGATGCATGAGGCGAAAGGCTGAGGATGATGCTGAATGGTGGACAGAGCTGGCTGATGGAAGCCTGGGTGGGTCATGCCAAGGAAGTGAGGCCGTCGCCTTTGGCGACACTTACCCGCTCCAACAGGAGTATTTTCCCACCAGCATCAGTGACCATTACCTGTAGCCGCCTCATGGCCTCTGAGTCCTGGTCGGCTTTCACCTTGCAGGCCACAAGCAGCTGAGCCGTGGAAGCGGCGACCTGCTTGGCGGATGAGATGAGCTTCTCCTCGCTGGCATGGCCCTGGACAGAGGCATTGGCAGCCTCACAGAGACTGCTGGTTGCAGCCGCCACCATCCGGGCCTGAGGACAGTCAACAGAGAGGTGACCCACGGCCCCAACCGCCCTCAGGGAATCCACAAAGCAAATGGGGAGGAAGGAGAAGGTGACTCACGGCAGAAATCAGCCCCTGTGACCACTGTCCGTCGTCTGCAGCGTTGGCAGGGATGGAGCCTACCTGGTTAGTGGGGCAGAAAACCACAGTGAATGCCGGCAGGCCAGGGTGGCCTCAGACCCGCACACTCTCCCGAGCTTGGCACCAAACATGCAGCAGCCTCCTTGTGATCTCTCAATGGCACTGGCCTGAGACTGGGGCATCCCTTCCTCTCTTGGGACCCTGGCCACAGTGCCATGTATCGCACGCCTCAGAGAAGCAAAAGGGATGCCTGGAGTGGCCCCAGGTTGTGGGCAGGCAACGCGCTTCTGGGAAACAGCTCAGGAAGGGTGCTCTGGGGCTGTGTTCACATGCTGCCTCCCTCTCTTCACCTTTCCCCATTTTAAACAGAGGAGCCTACAAGTCTAACTCTTTCAAGGCTTGAAGGAAAGCATAAATCTCTCTGGATAACTGACCCTAAAAGTTGTGCTGTGAATTTCTGGCAGATATTTTAAAGGAGGGAGTGCATTTCCCTCTGTACAACTGGATACAGACCCTCGTCTTACAGAAATAGAGATTATTTCGTTGGGGTGGGTAGAGAGGAAAGAGACCAAAAGTAGGAAGAATCTCTGTTTCTACTTAGAAATCATGGCAACAAGTGAGATTTTCTCTGTAGGTCTAGAGGCTGTAGCTATGGGAGGAAATGCCTTTCTGCTCGTGGGAGGCATCTGCTAGGTAGGAGAAGAGAATCTCAATTGGAAAATAAAATTGAGGATCTGTCGGTAATTGTAGGTCCTTGCCGGATGTCAGGTAGAACCCCAAGGTCTAGCATATAATCCTATAGTTCACCTAAGATCAGCTGAAGCTCCTTCACCAACTTTTTAAAAGCTTGAAGACTTGGGTTCCTTGGAGGACAGGAAATCTGCCATATTCATCTACCAGCAGATTTTTGGTACCTAGCAACGCGTCTAGCACATAGTCAACCTTTACTTAATGTTGAAGTGAGCTGATTTTTTAGGCAGGGTGTTCTGTTCAGTGAATCATTTGTGGTCTTTATACAATGACCAGTCAACAACTTGAAAAATATGCATGACAAGATCCGGACCCTGTTGATCTACAGCGGTTAATGGAGAAACGGAGAGAGACAGGTGTGCATGCCAGGTGGAGAGAGAAATATATGACCATACTGGGTAAGATGCCACACAATGGTTAAGGAAGAAGAGTCAAAGTATGTGCACTGGACTAAGGTGTGGCTAAGTCCACAAGAAACTTTCTGGAGGAAGACGTACAGTCTGTAGTCTGGTGTAACTTCTTGTCTGAATCCGTCTTTCTGTACACCGACAACAAAGGCCTTTCAAGATCAAATATGAGTGATTGACAGTGACCAAATTTCCCAGACCCACAACCTGACAGGTTCCTCCAATGCCTCTATATGTGAGAAGCACATAGACACAGTTTGGATAGCATGGCCCCACAATGGACGAGAGTAACAGGACACATGGCATATTATAAATTGGAATACTTCCACATCCAGAATTACTCCAATGTACCATTAATCTTCTGAACCATTAAAAACAACTATGCTTTTATGCTAATGCAGACAGGATGGGTAAAAGGAGATGAAGTAGACTGAAGCAATCTCACATTTAAACTTACACCGGCCTTCTGACCAACAGGCTCAGGAAAGTGTGAACTGTAAAGCTGGACAGTATTCAGCTCGACCCAATGGGGACACTGGAGCTGGAGAGTGGTGTTACAAGACCCCTGACTCTGGTGCTTATTGGGTTGTTCACCAGGAAACTGTGTCAACTTACATCTTTAAACTGCCTAATGTACAGAGGGAATAAAAGTGTCTTGTTCAGGCCCTGATCCCTGTCTGGAACAGGGTGCATTTCTTAACAAGAAGCAGATGAAAGGCCCAGAAGCCAAATGTTTTATTTAGTTGGTTGAGTAAGCAAACGGATTTCTGTGGTTGGGGCCAAGACTGGCAATTCAGGGAGGGAAGCCTAGCACGCATGTCCTTGGACAGGCCAGTCTTTTTCCTCTTTCCCTGGGTGGCTCTCTCTATGGAGTGCTCCACCCCTCACCCAGCCAGGTGTACTCACCTTTCCTTGGGCCACCAGCTCCCTCTGGGCTGCTGAGGCAGATTTAACCAGGGCACTTGTGGCAGCAGCAATGGACTTAGCAGCTTCCAAGATCTGTTCTTCAAAATCCAGGGTCTCATCTGCTTGCTATAATCAAAAGAAAAGCATGTCATGCGCAATTCGTATCCACAAAGGCCTCTTCCTGCCAAAACTACTTACTGCTTGATCACCTGGCTCTTCCTCTGCCTACTGGTTTTTGTTGGGAAACCGCACTACCAAGTGGAAAGGCCTAACTAGGGATGCCTCCCATCTGCTGCCTCTCTTCCACCCACTCTAGAAAGTAAAAGCCATTAGCAGTGCCAATATTAAAGACCAATTTTTTTTCTAGGCCAGAATCTTTTTTAAGGAGATCTAAGCTCACCACAAATAAGATATGTTTACATGGTTCCAGCAGCATCAGAATACTTGATTATCAAAATTTAAAAAGTATTGAGTGGTGCATACTGTGCCAGAGCTTAAAAAAAAAGAGTTGAGAAAAGGAAAGACGGTTATTAGTTCTGAGAAGTCTCATTTTTCTTGGGCAAAACCAGAAATAAAATAGTGTTTGGACTTCTGTGGCTGAGCACACAGAGTGTTATCTATCAACCACAGAGAGCTCAGCGGTAAACAATCAAGGTAGCATGACATTAAGAGGGAGCTGTCCAGTCTTTGGACACCCGAGGCAGGGCTCCCCCTTGGGAAGAACACTGGACACCACAGTGTGCCTGTTGTCAGGCCACTAGCCATCTGGTCTAAGCTCACCACCAGCATGTCCCCTGTCGCTGAGACAACCCAGGAAATTGGGAAGTGGCTTTGGGGAAGGGGAGCAAGGGTAAAGACCATGTTCCCAGGCAGGGTGGGTAGGAGCTTCCCAAGGTGGAGGGGTCAGACTACATGACTTCCAAAGTTCCCATTCTACAACGCTAAGTCATTTTGATTAGGCTGGTCTCGGCTCACAGAATGGTGAAGATGTAGCTGGTACCTTTTAGGCATTCAGAGAAAATGATGAGGTATAGCAATATTTGTGTCTGTGCAGTAATATTTACACAGCATAAAGTTTATCCTTTTAACTGGTTTTAAGAATACGAGTCAGTGGACTGAAGTGTATTCACAATGCTGTATAATAGCAATGAACTTTGTAAGAGCCAAGCATTTCACTAGGCACTTCTGTCAACAGTGACTTACACAGTTCTCACCAAAAAAGAAAGAAAACTACATTGAACCTTATTTTTATAGTGAGAAAACTCAGGTTCTGGGAATTAAATTCTGGGCCCAAGGTCATGTGGCAGTGTGAAAAATATACGCTAGAAACTAAATAAAGGTCTGATTTTAAAATGAGGTGCTTTTACTAGCATGAGCCACTTGGAGGACATCAGTGAAAAATGACAGTGCCAGGGGTTCAAAGCCAGCTTGCTAGTGGTCCATACTGAAATATCAGACAGGAGGGACGCAATTCTTTTCCAGACTCCGATTCTCAAGGGCCATATCGTAAACCACGTGAGGTGCCGATCTCATTTTTAAAATGTTACAATAAAATGTCAATGTACAATGTGGTTGTGAAAAGTGACAGCAGCATTTTGTAAGTTCTGAGACAGAATCTGTACAGATTTTTCTTATTTCTGACACAGTCTTGCTCAAAGCATATTCAAGAGTAGAAGCGCATTCATCTCTACTGGATTCATGTTGGGTTCATGGTGCATAGAATTTGTTTGCTGAAATACAAAAATGACTCATTATAAAACACTGTCATAAAAGGGGCTCTTCTGCACAGGATTCTCCATTATATTATGCTCATATATATAATTATTCTGATATATGTATTCAAAGTCTGAAAACTATGATGAATGTTAAAAATTTAAAAGGATTACAGTTCAAGTCACATAGCCATCATACTCCTCAAAATCCTCCTCCTTGCTTTGAATACAATTATCCTATCATTCTTACCACTTTCTGAAGCAGCTCTGGAAGTCCTCTTTCGTGAGTGTCTTTAGTTGTGCTGTTGTGGTTGCCTTGATGTCCTGAATTGAGTCAAAAGGTTTACCTTTTATGGTCATTTTGACTTTGGGGAAGAGCCAGGAGTCACAGGGTGCCAGATCCAGTGAACAAGGTGGATGCTGATGCAGCATAATGTTTTTAGGAGCTGCCTTTCTGTTGGATGGCACGCGGCAGCAGCTTTCATTGTTATTTTTGATCACACCTCATAAAGACAAGAAAGAAGACTTCTGCAACTGCTTCAGGAAGTGGCAAGAATGATGGGGTAAATGTACTTGAAGCGAGGGGGGTACTTTCAAGGGGATTCATGGCATTGTGTCTTTTACTGTAACAAATCAAAAACATTAAATATTTACCATGTAGTTTGATCAACAGTGTGTATATGTGTATATATTTAATCACCCTGCAATTAAGAGCTTTTGAAGAAACTTATTCTGCAAAAGGAAGTCAAGCATACAACAGATTAAGTCAGTTGGGATACCACGGAATTGCTGAGTGCAAAGGGAGCACCTCCATGATCGCTTCTCAAGTCTCAGGAGGCCTCAGCTGCAGTTTGGGCTCCGAGCCTGAATCCACTTTATAACACCAAGCGTCCTGTCATCAGATTTCCAGTTTCCCGAATTCCAAGGTTCACAAAAATGAAATTGCCTTAAAATGAAATGCCAAGGCTTAGCATGGATAGATCTGAGACAATTATCTCATCACAAGTGATTTGAAGGGCTTCTCCCACGTCTTCCGCTGCCCTGGAGATTTTTTTTTTTTAAACACATGTTTAAAATAGATACTCAATTTGGAAATATTTTTGACACCCACAGACTTTTCTGGCATTGACAACTGTTGTGGTGTTCTTTGCTGGATTCTCACTTAAGCAGACAGAGCATAAAATTTTTCCTCCAGGAGACATTTGCTCTGATGAGAAAGATCTAGAGTGTCCTAAGAAAGGCTTCATAAAGTTGACTGTGGTGGCCGCAGGCTCAGAGGTTGGATGTTTATACGCTGCAGCTTGGGCAGAGTCCTACAATGAGCCCTACTGCCTATCTGCTGGGTCCTATCTTTCTCCACACACGGTCACCATTAGGATGAAATGCCCACCATGTCTGCTTCTGCCCCAAACAGCAGCAGTCAGTGTTTCCTCATCCCAGGCATCTTCCAGCCTAAGAGAAAACAGGATCTCTTGAAGCCCAGCAGAGTTGGTGAAAGGCCCAAGCACACTGCCAGTGTCCTATGACCTCCAACTCCCACCAGCCTGAGAAATGAATCTGGGAGGAGGAAAACCGCAGGATGGCAAGGAGGACATATGCTTCATCGCATTGCAAAAAGGGAAGAGGCTTGGTTTTCGAAGGGCTTTTCCTACATGAAAGTGTCATACATGAAATGAAGGAGGTGTTAACAGAACAATTCCCACTGGACCTGGGCGGTGGGGGATAAAAGCAGCAATGTGGAGCTGGGTGCTAAAAGGGACCTCAGTAGGGAACCTGCAGATCAGGTGCCATGACCTGGGTGCCACAAGCTCTGGGCTCCATCTCTGAGCTCTCGTTCTGTCTCCTCTCAAGAGAGGCTGACTTGTCCCTCTCCTTTATTGTTGAGGTATTTCACTGACCTGGCCCAGGGCAGTCAGATCTGCCTCTCTGGCTTACGGGAGGCTGAAGACAGTGAAATCTCCACTCCTGAGTATTTGCTCCCGACAATGGGATCATGTAAAATCATTTCTATTGTTACAGTAATCTTTTAAAGACTATGCCTAATCCTATGTAGGAGGGCATTTATATATCTTTATAATTATTGGCATCAAGTGAAGGCGATGAACTTAAGGAAATGCAGGCTGAATATAGCTCTTCGTGAAGAATAACTAGGCGCCTAGTTGAAGATGCAGATTCTGCTTCACTGGGTTTGGGTGAGGCCCAGGAGTCTGTTTCTGAGAGAGGTAATTGTGGACTACTTTGTGAGAAATGCTGCCTTAGATGATGCAAAATAAAAACCAGTTAACTTCATCTGCTCGAGGGCACACCGATGTTTCTCCAGCACAAAATCAGGCAGAGGAACCCATATGTTAAATGTTTGCTGAATAAATATATCCATTCAGGAGGAGTCTTCCAACTTCCACATGGGACTAGGGACAGGGTACATGGTAAGAGGAGTAAGCGCTTGTATTGTTCACTGTCCATTCCCGGATGTTGGGGTCTGGTGCACACACAGGTACCAGCAGGCTCCCGCCCTGTTTAAGGGCATGGGCTATTAACTGTACACGTTGCTAGCATAACTTGCAATTCATGGATTGTGACATTTCGTCAGGGACACACAAATGTAGACATATAGCATTTTACCAAGAAGTGTTCTGTAACAAAACGGCACGAGGAAAAGGGTTAACAGGTATAGGAAGCATCTACTCTTGCCTAATGAAAGCATCAGCCACAGCTGCATCTCTCTCTCATCCTCTGGTACAATGTCCCTTTCCCCAGGTCCCTCCACTCAAAAGCCTACTGGCCAGGTCACCACGAGATCTTAGCCATTGTCTTTCTTAGCTTGGGGTGGGTTTCTCCTTGCTTGGGCTTTTGTACATCTACCAGAAAGGTCTGCTTGCTCCTTCTGTGGATAGCTTTCCTGCTTGCTGATCTGCAGGGCAGAACTTTTTTAAAAAAGTTCCTCTTGGGAAAGGCTACATTTTGGGTTGGATCCCTTCCAGCCTGCTTCCCAGGCTCGGGAGAGTATTTGAGGGCCCCATTTCTCCCCTTTCTCAAGTTTCAGGAGCTAGAGGTCCCGCTGGAGTCAGAGGGGGGAAAGCAGTCAGGAGGGGGTAGAGGGAGGCTTTTCCTCTTATTTAATTTGGTTTTGGCCTTTCAGGGACTCTGAGAGCATACTCTTTGCAGTGACTCATTCTTCTTCATTCCCTCCTACCCACATGACATGGTTGTTAGAAGAAAATGATTTGTATATTTAAAGCATGACTGACTCACATTAGATACTTAAGATGATTAGAAATTAATTTCATTATTATTTCTACTACATTTCTTTTGTGGTTTTCAAAATTGCTTTTTGGACTATGGGCTAAGCTAGCTGGTTTTATCTGTCTCAACCCTGTGTGATATTCATAGTTCAAGGCAAGCACTCTGCCACTAAGCTACATTCCCAGCCCTGCATTCTTGGTTCTAATGGAGGTTCTGCCTGCCACTTCTGCTTACAACTTAATTACAAATAAAAACACAAATCAGAGATACAAGAAGTGCCAAAGAGCATATAGGACAGACAGGAGCGGTTTCTCGCATTTCCCTGAGCGTATGACCAGGTGCTTGACAGACAACTTGGGCATTGGTCCCCACCTCGCTCTGTCGCACATGTGGCTTCTGGATCTGCATTGCCCTCCTCCAGGTACCAGTCTCTCAGCTTTCTGTTTGTCATGTGAGGAACAACTGGACTCTCCTACTTCAGCTGAGACAAGTCACAGTTGCAGATTACAGGTTTTGGAAGGTACTGACTAAAATAAGCGGGAACTGTTTTCTCTCCCACTGTCCTCCTGCAGTGTCTTTGCTGACAGCCCCCGTCCATCCACCCTCCTCCCTCATGGCCTCCTGGGCAAATGCTGGGCACAGGGAGAGCATTTCCTTCTATGGTGCCTCTCTGTTCCCGCAACCCTGCCTCCCTCCACCCCCATGAACTTGCAGGTGAAGGAGCCAAAGATACCAGTAGGAGACGGCCCAAAAGTCACAGCCCGGACTTCTGCCTCCCTCCTTGGAAGCCTGCATTGAGGGACTGACTTACTGACAGCAAGAAAGTCAAGCACTGCTCTTCTCATAGCCTTCTGCATAGACCAAAAAGCAGGTGTCATGGTATCACCTTTCCGTTCGTTAGGTTTTGTGCTTCTCCCTGTTACTGAAAGTCTTCCAGAATGCTGGCTATTAAAAACAAGGTGTACTGGCTGCATCAGAAACAAAATATAATGCATTGGATATCATTTATCTTGTAAAAGTAGAAATGTCCTTGAGGGGAAAAGGGAGTTAACACTTAGAACTCCCGGCTACTCTTTGCAGCAAGTTTGGCCACTGGCAGCTTGCTTCTGGTTTTGAACTGAGTGGCGCCTTGGGGAGCCTCGATCAAATTGCACGAGCGCTAGACCAGCTTCTCTTTTGGAAGATCCAAGGCTTGGCGGCCTAGAGCTGCAGGGCCGGCCTGGTCCCCTCCTGGGCACGGCTGCAATGAGGCAGATGAATGCTCTGCATCCTCATGGGCAATGTGCATGCAACATCCATGGGCAAAGTTCCAAGTCTGCAGGACTGTATCTCAGGAGGGGTTGTCCTGGAGTATCTGCTACTCTATTACTTTTTAATTTGCCAAATGGAAATTAATACTACTGAAATGCTCTTACAATTAGTATTTCTGACTGATGCAAAAATTCTTAAAACATTTTGTCAAGCTCTCAAAAAGTGGGCAGGGCGCCTTGAATGTCTATAAGCAGAATGGGCAAAGAAAAGGTAACAGAATTCTTTCAAAGATCTAACAGATAAATCTGGTAAGAGTCATCTGTTCTGAGGAGGGTCTGACAAGGACACATGGCCTACCCCAGTGGGGAGCCCTCTGGGAATGTGTGCTGGCCGAGCTCTCTGCACACTTCCTTTTCACACCTTCCTGTCTCCTGGCCCGGGACCAAAGTCCACATTATGCCATACAGAAGATGCTGCCACTGCTTCTCTCTTTCTGAACACCTGGTCACCTTTTCACACTCACCATACTAACCAGTATGCGAGCATGTTGGTCCACATCAAAATTACCAAAAGAAACCCAGAGTCCCATCACTTTACACAAATGGGCTTCATCTGAAATAACTTTCAAAACTATTGTTTTTTTTTTTTCCAGCTGGGCATCAAACTCAGGGGTACTGTATCACTGAGCTACAATCCTTAACCTTTTTTATTTTTTGATACAGGGTCTTGCTAAATTGCCCAGGCTGGCCTTGAACTTGTGATCCTCCTGCCTCGGCCTCCTGAGGATTTGGTGTGCCATCATGTCCAGATTTTAAAAAATACATACCTTATTATTTTTTTCTGTGGCTATTTATCATTTTAGTGAAACAACTATAAGAAGACTCAAGGCCAAGACCAGGGTGCTCTAACTGTGTGAAGGTGGGCCGACTGGGTCAGGCCTTGACACCCATCTGGGAGACCACAGGGAAAGGGCCCCAGGGATGGGTACCACTCACAACTCTGGAAGCCAGACTCTAACAATGCATGTCCCTCTTCTGCGTCACTCTGCCTGCTGCTGCTACGACCTTGTCCCTACACATTTACCTGTATGCACCTTGGCGATGGCGTCTGCACATGGCCAGGGAAGGCTTACTTGACCACCCTGGTTGAGCCACTGGCTCAACTCCGTAAGGGTACTTACTACTCATCCATACCCTCAGGAGTGCTCTTAACAATATTTCCTTTCTCCTCCAAAGAACTGAGTATGGGCACAATAGCCCTCCTCCCAGAAAGCAGGGCTCATAAGAACTTTTGGTGAGAGAATGCAGAATGGACTCACACACACTTCACAGGCTTGTGTCTCTGAGGACGAGGTCAAAGCTGACCAACGCAGTTGTTATACTGGTTTTTAGATCATAAACCCAAACTTCCTGCTGCAGCCACCTGGGCTATGGAATTACTTCCTGGTTGTCGACTTACTCTAAATATCATCAACCTCTGGCACATTCACCTATAACAGGAAATTCAATAGAGCAGAGTCCATACTGCACCACCTTAATTATGTAGAGTTAGTCTTGAGGTTATACACTTGGTAGAGCGAATGTGGTTTACACATTTCATTGCTATTCGTAAGGAAAGCTACAGATTATTGATTTGTGCTCCTTGAATTTTCAATGAAAACTTGATCATAAAAATTCCTTTTATTTTTTCATGGTGCTGGGATTGAACCCAGGGCCTTGCATATGGTAGGCAAGTGATCTACCCCTGAGCTACATTCTGAGCCCCCAAATCACTAACTTTTAAATTGAAGATCAGGACAAAAATGAACCAAAAATGAAATATAAATCTCAATATGATTGGAGATTAAAATCTTGGCCTTTATCCCACATCACAGACATGAGCTCAAATCCGCGTGTCCCCCCCCCCCCCCATTATGCATTACTCTTAAGGATTCCTCACTTCATACAAACAAGCGGCACAAAATACCTCAAGCTCTTAAGAAACATCAATAATTATGATTTGTTTCTACAATAAACAAATACTCTAGTAATATTGATGCAGGTCTCAAATGCTACAGGAAGAAATGAAATACAACATAATGAAAGGCAATGAGCACTCCATCTTCTAAATCTACTTGTGAGTTTAACATGTTCTTTCCTGTTGCCTTATAAACTCTGTTAGGAACCCCCGGAGACAGGGCAAGACACTGTAGGAATATGTTTGATATATAGTTGGATTAAATAACAACCTAATATATCAAACATATCACACAGAGGCCTGCAGAAAAGGCATCCAGGATTGACCGGGCTTGAGAATAGGCACAGTACGGCTGCAGGGGGCGCTCACCATGGCACCCAGCCTGTCTGTGGAGCCCAGGTCGGTCTGCAGGTGTGGTAACGGCGGCAAGAGTGACGCGATGGCACATACGTGCCCCGGAGCTCCCGGACAGTCTCATCTTGCCCTGACACCATTTCCCCAAGTGGACACTGGATTCAGCAGTGGATATCTGTCCGTCATTCATCTCTGAGAGATTCCAGGTAAAAGGAGATGGTTACATTTTAAGGGCCTGAGGTGGGAATATACCAGAATTATCTTAATGAACTATTTCTTTTGACAACAGGAACCTGGAGAATGTAGTGAAGTGAGCAGAGCAGGTTAAGCAAAGTCATCACTCCTCCCCCAAACTGTTCATCAATGCTGCTCCCCAGTTAGGAAAGGCAGACATTCACAGGCACGCGCGTGTGTGCACCTGTCCAGTGGGGTGCACAGAGCTGTAGGGATAGGGATGTAATAGCATTTATTTATGGTACCTGGAGGATTTGTTTTGTTTTGTTTTGTTTTGGTACTGGGGATCAAACTCGGGTCCTTGCGCTTGCGAGGCAGGCAGCGAAACTGGGATAAATCCCCGGCCCCCTGGAGGATATTTTTAAGGTTATAGAAGAGAATGAAGACAGAACCTCACTGATTGGTACTGGAATCAGATTATTACTCTTTTTATTATATGTGCTGCTGAAGTGAGCACTATTACTCTTTTTAAACTAGAGCGCTACATTCCTTTATTCTTTTCCTTTTTTTTTTTGGAACTGGGGATCGAACTCGGGACCTTGTGCTTGTGAGGCAGGTGGTGGCACCATTGAGCTAAATCCCTGGTCCCTCCTTTATAAAGGTAAGATAGATATTTTATTTCATGCCGGAAGTTTTATCACAGTGGATGGTCCTCCTAGATAGAAACAAAAACCATAGTCTGGGTTGATAGCTTCTTCAGAACAGCCTCCCTCCCCCCATACCGGGGATTCAACTCAGGAACTTGCCCTTGCAAGGTATGGTGCCACTGAGCTACATCCCCAGCCCTGGAACAGTTCTATGGATAGTATTCATGTGGTAGGAGCTCCTGGTCCAACAGGAGAGAGACATCAGACCACTGTAAAATGTTCTAGAAGTACCAAGCACCTTCCTTAACACGAACACAAGAGTCATCTAAAGTTGGTACCTATAACTAACAACTCAAATAATCAGTCATGTTAACTCTGACCTTTCCTGAGTGGTTGCCCAGCTCTCCTGTAAATACGAAGGGTGGATGATCCTAGAGTAGAGCAGGGAGTTCTCACCCACCTACTTCAGCAGTCATCACTAATTTCTGAAGTGCTATTACCTTTTTATAAAAAATGTAAACACAGACTCCTCCATCTTCCAAGTTCCATCATTACTCTTGTACATTCTGCATTTGTTTCCATATGCAAGCATTTTCGGTCATAACTGCACGCCTGTAAATGTGTATCCTTTCTGCCCTCACCACTCTGGGAGTACCTTCCTCATGCTATAGTCCTAGTAACCATCACTCCTAACAGCTGCACCACATTCCTTCAAGGAGACATCTGTATCTAACTTCTCATCAGTATGAACAAGACTGCAAGGACCACCCCTCTCCCACACACAGACTCATTTTCCTCTTGAATTTCCTCCTTGGGACAGGTTCCCAGAGGTGGTATTAACAGCTGAAAGAACACCCGCAACCACAAAGGGCCAGGGACCCAGGCACATGAGGAATGGCACGGGTTGAGCCCACATACACTCCTTCCAGCTCAGTCACGGCAGCTGAACCTGGCAAGGGAAGGGGCCTCCTGATTCCTCAGGCACTTTTTACAAAGATCAGACAAGCTAACCTTGTCAAGCTGAGCAAAGTACCTAGAAGACTGGCACATGCTCTAGACTGGATATTGTCCCCCTTCCCACCTGTGGAGTAATTCTTTTGTTTGCTTGTTTGTTTCTGGTAGCGGGGATTGAACTCAGGACCTTGCGCTCGCGCGGCAGGCGCTGGAACCACTGAGCTAAATCCCCAGCTCATGGAATAATTCTTATTTTGAACATTATCTTAGGGTAAAAGATCCTAAGATAGGATAAAAGGTCCCAGAAGAAGCCTATTTTTAGTGATGACGAAGGCAACACCTTAATGTAGTTACCACTTACTGAGCTGTATTGTTTGCCAGACACTGTGTTCTTACATTATCTAGTTTAATTGTATCAGCTAACTTAACTGTTTCAATAACAATCTTATGGGGTAGGGACTCTCATAACTTAGTTTTTTGAATCAAGAATCATGAAGTTAATAAAGGACAGGCCAGGGAAATTGGGATCTAGACAGACGTGAGCTCAAGAGAACAAAGGGCCTGGAAGAGCAGCTCTTAGAATACAGTGAAAGGATCAGGTTAAATTAGCACCAGCAGAGTAAAAGTGTCCCGGACATCAGTGCAGGTCTTTCACTCTTGTGGAAAGGAACCTCGTGTGATAAACCAGGGAGGGGAAAGGAAAGACTAGAACCAGACCTCTAAATGATGGTCAGCAGTTGATTCTTGTATGGTTTTCATTCACGATTAAGTTGATTTACAACAGAGAAACAAAGAGGTAATCTGAAAACAGATTTGTCCCTACATGTATTCTTACTTAAGTTTATAGGAAAAACTGAAAAATATCAGGCAACTCAAGACCCTATAGTTAGAGGCCAGCAGAGAGAACCCCGGTGAACCCTAACCTAAGGCATTAAATTACACCTTGATGAGAAAATTTTAAATACCTTTGCCAAATGTGGGGCAACAGTTAGTAGACCAGTTCCGAGGACTGGAAGGTTTTACGGTTTTAACCTTAACATGCTCCTTACACACTGGTGTCTGTTTTACATATGACATCATCCTGGGCACTGCTGTTGAGTGGGCTGGTACATTTCAGTGCTCAGATCCTATCTTTCACTCTTAAAAGTCAAGGTAGAATTTTAGGCTCACCTAAATGGGGTGTGTGGGAGGGTGTTGCTCACCTTTTTTTTTTGAGGGAAAGGGCCAGTTCATTTCTTTCTGTTTTTTTTTTTGGTACCGGGGATCGAACTTGGGACCTTGAGCTTGTGAGGCAGGTGGCAGAACCACTGAGTTAAATCCCCAGCCCTAGATTTCATTTCTTTTTTTTGGACCAGGGATCGAACTCGGGTCCTTGTGCTTGCGAGGCACGCAGCGGAACCACTGAGCTAAATCCATGGCCTTAGATTTCATTTCTTAATGCATGTGGGTCTTTGGAAGGAAGGTGAGTTACAGGAACCAGTAAGGACTTGCTTGAATACGTATGTTTAAGAAGCCTCCTCTGGTTTTGCCATCTTCCTACTGAAGATGGTCATGGTGGATGGAGTGCGAGGTTAGAGCTTCCTATCAGGACGGCTCAGTCTAAAAGCATCTCTTTCCTTCCAATGACTATTTCTCAGAACACACTTTCATGACTAACTTTTAAACATTTATCTAGATGACACACTTAGATGGAAAACACACTGGCTAACCACAGTCTCCAGCATTTACTGAAAAAGTCTGCTATTGGGTCCCATTTTGAGGTTCACATTGTTCTCTGTTGATTCTAAGAAAAGGAGAGACCCAGCATTGTGATTTCCCTGTAAAAGGCAAAATGGAAACCAGAGAATTCCAGGCTGACAGTCTCATACCCAGTAACAGAAACCTTTGATAGGAAGCATCCACCACCTGCTTTATATAATGGAACTAAATCAAGATTGTAAAGGCCTGGATTCTTCCCCTGGATACTCAGAGTATGTTTTTGGGTGGTTAACTTGAAAGATTCACCCACTGGTTTTTCTCCATGTTGTGTAAAAAGCACCGGGCAGGCCGAGCAGGTCTGCAGCTTGCTAGTTTAAGCACTGCGAAGATGACAAGCTCCCTGCAGCACCCTTAGCTCTGTTTCTCAGCCACCCACTGGGAGACCGACTGACACCAGAGAAGCAACCTCAAACGAATACTCACTTTTGGTTTTGCCCTTGGTTTCAGTTGCTCTAGCTTCTTAGCAGCAGCCTCAATGGATGCTGCAGCCCCCAGCAATTCGGTTTCTGCAATGACGGTTGGGTCTTCTGGATCCACCCACTCTGTTCCTAAAATCAGTCCAAAAAAAGGTCATTCCTGGTCCATGCAGATGTCAGGGTACTAGCTTACTTACAATGTCTAAAGGCGCATGCAGGGAGGCCCCATGAGCCTAGTATGCATTGTCCCAGGGGACCCTGTCTCTAGCTCCTATAAATGCCATCCGATGTAGGAGCAAGAGGACAGCTAAGCTGGTTTTCTAAGTGAGTTGTGTGCACAACCCTAGCCCCCAGATCAGTGAGTAAGAGCAGCCGTAAAACTCCAGATCTCATGGACTAAGGCTTGGGCCTCACTCTGCCTTCTAACCTAACACTCATGAGTGGAAGAAGCAACCTCAGGAGACTCATGGCTGCCCTTCTCCTTCAGGAACACAAGAGGGGGGCACCCTCTACCCTCTACCCCTAATGCAAGGGAAGGGAAACTGGCCAGAAAACCTTCCCTGGTGAAGAGATTGCTTCTTTGTATGCACAAAGGGGTGTACACACAGGGTGCTATTTGAATGAGAATAAATATCTTGGTGAATGAAAATGCATATAAATATAAATGGCAAGACTCAGAAGTGAGCAGTTCTGGATGGATTACACCAGTTAAGTAGAAATATGGTGGCACCTTGGTTCACAAACGATTTTGTTTGTGAACGATGTGGTTTGGCAAAATTTTGTTTTTGTTTGCAAAATCTGTATCAGGTGACAGACACGACCCTGGCCATCTTTCCCACCCAAACACAAATGTGACCATCTTTTCCAAAATTGTGGAAAAAATTAAGTTCAGGAACTGAGTCACCACTGTATTTAATAAAAAGGTTGGAGAAAACACTTACAGCAGGGACAATGTTCTTTTACAACTAACTGGCTGTTAAAAGCACCTCACTCCAGTCCTGGCTGCATTTGCTGGTGCAGGCCTGTGTGGGCTGGGCTGTTCCTCTTCTCAGCCTCCCTCAGATCCCAGCCCTGCACAAGGAAGTAGAAGTGACAGGGTCCGACCCACCTTTCATGGCTTCCGCTGCCTGGATGAGCTCAGTCACGGCGCCCGCGACTCGCTTGGAGAAAGCAGCCAGCTGATGCTTGAGTTCTGGGGTTGGTTTCTGAAGGATCTATGGGTAGAGAAGTCAGATACATGAGGAGGATGGAACTGCTGCGACAGGAGGCACTTTTACTGGCGGACTTAGTAGGCACCCTGATTCTAAGTTGCACCTCTGCTTTTGAGTGACTTCAGGACCTTGGAGGAGAACACCTGGACTCACTGGGTTTCAGGATCCTCAAGGGAACCACGAGAAGCTGGGAACTGGGGGTGCAACCAAGGTCCCTTCTGATAGTTCCCAAAGAGGACAGTCCTTTCTCATCCTTTATTCATACTTTGTGTATAGAACAAATACACACACGTGAAAATAACCCAAAATATAAGAACATTCTGAGCGAAGACAAAAGCCCCAGGCTAAGGCCCACTGGTACCTGAGACTAAGCAAATGTGGGACCATTTGAGGAAATGTGTTCCCTGGGGGGGGTCCTGCAGACAAAATCTTCATGTGAGCCACAGCTAGTGATCAGTATGGTTGTTCCTGAACAAACAATCCATTTCCGAGGTATTAGCCACAAGCCGTCCTGGGAGGAGGCATGAGGATGTGTCCTCTTTTGATCAACTTCAAACATTTTAAAGACTTTTCTTTTTTTGCTTTTTGTTTTTTTGTGGTATTAAACAAGGTATCAGAACCTCCATGCTAGATGTGGTAGCACCGCCTGTAATCCCAGGACTTTGGGAGACTTGAGGCAGGACAATCTTAGGTTTGAGCCCAGCCTGGGCAACTCAGTGACTTAGCAAGACCTTGCCTCAAAATGAGAAAGGGCTGGGAAAGTAGTTCAGTGTGACGGTTCTGGGCTCCATCCTCAGTACCAAAACCAAGGCAAACCAAAGCAAAAACCAGAACCTCTGAAAGATAACATCAGATCGTTTTTTTCTCCAATCACCCAAGAACAGAACTAAGAAAGGAGATGAAGCTCCTCCCCCTCTTTTGGCGTGGATTTAAATTCTGATGTACACCATCCTATTCCTTCCTAAGTTTGAACTTCTCTTCCCACACTCTCTTTGGTGCTTCATGAGGTGACTCTTCAGACACGTTAGGGCAGTCAGGAGAAAAGCATAACTGCTGTCTCCGCAGTCTCAGAGTCTCTGACTTAGAGACAAAGCACAGACTTTGGAACTGGACAAGCCTGTTGTCAAACATGGCCTTGCTGGATACTGGTGAGTGATCACTGAACTCCCTCAGAACTGTTTCTCATCTGCAAACCTGGGATCACGACTACCCTTAGGGCTGCACAAAGTCAAACACAGCAGCAGCTGAAAAATTGCTCACACAATGCCTGGGACACAGGAGGTATTCAGGAAAGGCTAATTCCCTTCTTGGTTCCCCACACTTTTCTCCACCTGGGCTGGGAGTATAGCCTTTCTTAGGAATCTGAAAAAGATGGCGTTTGGACCCCAGGCCTAATCCCTTTGCACCATGACTCTAACAGATGCTTAGTAAAACTGGGGTTGGACAAAAAGAGAACTAGAGGCCAATCTCCCTAATGAACATAGATGCAAAAATCCTCAACAAGATACTGATAAACAGAATACAGAGGGTCATTAAGAAGATCATACACCCTGACCAAGTTGGATTTATCCCACGGATGCAAGGATGGTTCAACATTCATAAATCAATAAATGTAATACTATATTAACAGAGTCAAGGACAAAAACCATATGATCATCTCAATAGATGCAGAAAAGGCATTTGACAAAATCCAACACCCATTCATGATAAAAAAGCTACAGAAAATTGGAATAGAAGGTCCTTATCTCAACCTGATTAAGGCTATCTATGAAAAACCAACAGCCAACAACATACTTAATGGTCCAAAACTGAAAACTTTCAAGCTAAAATCAGGAACAAGACAAGGATGCCCACTATCACCACTCCTGTTCAATATAGTTCTGGAAACATTAGCCACAGCAATTAGAAAAGAGAAAGAAATAAAAAGAATAAAGATAGGAAAGGAAGAAGTTAAACTGTCATTATTTGCTGATATGATACTTTACATAGAAGACCCAAAAAACTCTACCAAAAGACTTCTAGACTTAATGGACAGATTCAGTAGAGTAGCTGGATATAAGGTCAACACTCAAAAATCAATAGACTTCTTCTACACAAATAGCAGACTCACTGAGAGAGAAATTAGGGAAACAATTCCTTTTACAATAGCATCCAAAAAAATGAAATATGTAGGAGTCAATCTAACAAAGGAAGCAAAAGATCTCTACACTGAAAACTACAGCACCCTGAAAAAGGAGATCGAGGAGGATATAAGAAAATGGAAAGACATCCCTTGTTCCTGGGTAGGAAGAATCAATATAGTGAAAATGGCCATACTTCCCAAACTGCTATATAGATTTAATGCAATGCCGAGTGAAATTCCAAAAATATACTTCACAGAACTAGAGAAAACAATCCAAAAATTCATTTGGAACCAGAAGAGACCTAGAATAGCAAAAGCAATTCTGGGCAACAGAGACATGGCTGGGGGTACCACAATACCCAACCTGAAGCTATACTACAAAGCTACTGTGATAAAATCAGCATGGTCCTGGCAAAGAAACAGACCCGAGGGTCACTGGAATAGATTAGATGATGCAGAAACAACTTCAGACATACTGAGCCACCTCATCTTTGACAAAGGAGCCAACCACCATCATTGGAGGAAAGATAGCCTATTTAATAAATGGTGTTGGAAAAACTGGATTTCAACCTGTCAGAGATTAAAACTAGACCCATATCTATCACCAAGCACTAAACTAAGATGGAAGCGGATTAAAGATCTAAATATTAAAACAGAAACACTAGACTTGCTCGAAGATAAGTTAGGTAGAAGTCTTGAAGACACTGGCATAGGAAAAGACTTTATGAACAAAAACCTCAATAGCACGGAAACTAGCAGAAAGAATCAACAACTGGGATCTCATCTTACTAAAAATCTTCTGCACTGCAAGAGCAACCATCAACAGAGCTAAGAGACAACCAACAATGTGGGAAGAAATTTTTAGCAGCTGTAACTCAGACAAAGGGCTACTATCTCGAATCTATAAAGAACTGAAAAAAATCAGATCCCCCAAATTCAAAGACCCAATTCAAAAATGGGCACCTGAAATGAACAGACATTTCTCAGACAGAGAAGTAAAAGCAGCAAATAAACATATGAAAAAATGTTCAACATCACTGGTCATTCCAGAGATGCAGATGAAAACAACACTGAGATTCCACCTCACCCCAGAAAGAGTGGCTGCTATCATGAAATCAACCAATAACAAATGCTGGCGGGGGTGTGGAGAGAAAGGAACCCTTCTCCATTGCTGGTGGGAGTCCAGACTGGTGCAACCACTAAGGAAATCAGTGTGGAGATACCTCAAAGAGCTAGGGCTGGAGGTCCCATTTGACCCAGCTGTTCCCCTGCTGGGTATTTTCCCAAAAGAATTAAAAGAATCATACCACAGTGATATATGTGTACCCACATTTATAGTGGCACAGTTTGTAATAGCTAAAGCTTGGAAGCAGCCCAAGTGCCCATCAACTGGAAACTGGATAAAGAAGATGTGGTTTTTTTATAAAATGGAGTACCACTCAGCCATAAAGAACGGGAAACTAGAGTCATTTATAGCTAAATGGATGCATACTGAGGCCATAGTCTTAAGTGAAATAAATAGGACACACATGGGTAAATACCGCATAGTTTCTCTAGTGTGAGAAACTGAGACTGTAAATAAGGATTAAAAGGATTAATAACTAACAACTGATACTTTGAAATAGGAAAAGGTCCAAAGGGGTAGGGGTGGTGGGAGAAGATGGGGAAAGGGAAGAATGGAAAGGAAAAATGATGAGAAAAGAAAAAAAAAAAGGAAACAAAGTATGTAAATAGTGAAGGACCCACAGGTAATGGGGAAAAAATAAGAACCAAGATACATCGTGTACAGGTACAAGCACCCAATGATAAATGTAAACATATTGTATACCTAAAATGTACCAATAAAAGAATTTAAGCAAAAAACAACAACAACAACAAAAACTGGGGTTGGAGGAGTTAGTGGGTTTCACTGTGAGCAGTCCTAGACAGACCAGGGTACAGATGATATTTGTGCTACACACGCAAACGGATCAGCCAATGGTTTTCAAGTATTACTTCACATTCATCTGTCTTCACCTTCCTTCCTCTAGTAATCTTTTAAATTCATTCTATATTTGCTACCGTTCTATGATTCCACCTGCTCTGCTACTCTCATTCTCCCACTCAAAGGGGACACACACACACACACACACACACACACACATACATTGCTGCAGATTCTAGGAACTCAGTACAGACCTGTAAGTGAACAAATAAGTGAAAAACAGACCAACATGCCCCAGGACAAGTTTTAATAAGGTACTTTCAAGACCAGTTTCACTAGAACCATGGACATGTGGAGGGAAGGAAGGTAAACACCTTTTACTTTCTAACATGCCAGTGGGCAGGCCGATAGCTACGTGTGGGTTCCGGACTCACTGTGCTTTGGGTCCTGGGTCTCTGTAAGTCTAGCCTCAGTTTATCTCCTAAATGGATACAACAGTCCTTTCCTTATGGTGAGGTTATATAAATGAATGCATATAAAGGGATATTAACAGAATTTCCCTGGTGTAGGGCCTGGGCATCAGGGTTCTTTAAATTCCTCAGGTGATTCTCCTATATAGCTCTACCTGTGAACCACTGTTCCAGATTCAGATGGTGGCACTTGCACCGCTTAATTGTAAGAGGCGTGTATCATTTTTGTCTAAGACAATACATACTGTAAGGACATCAGGTGGAGAATAGTTACGGCCCTGGGTCTGAGTAGCTAAGCAGTCCATGGGCATCGTTAAATGGCTTCTCTACAGTGGCTAACAGAAGGTGGCAGCACTAGAATTTAATGGTGAAAGACTGAACGTTTTTCCCCTCAGAAAAGAATAAGATAAGAATTTTATTTGCACATGTTTACCAACCCTGTACTAGAATTCCTACCCAGTGCAAAAAGGCAAGAAAAAGAAAGGATACAGATGGGAAAGGAAAAATAAAGCGTTTTATTTTTCTGCAGGTGACATGAACATCTGCAGAGAAAATTCAAAGGGATTTGTATGTAAAAAATCAAACTTCTCAGATTAATGAGTTTGGCAGCATCACAGGATATAAGGTCAACATATGCACACCAATTACATTTCCATGTACGAGTAACGAAAAGCAGGAAATGAAAATGGGAAAAAGCAGTGCCATTTAGAAAAGCATAAAAATTATTAAACAGCTAGGTTAAATTTGACAGTAGATATATAAGACTCAAACACTAAAAACTCCACAACATTTCTCTCCACTGCTGAGAAATATTAAAGACCTAAAAAACGGGAGAGATATACTGTGTTCATGGGTCAGGAGACTCAGTATTAAGATGTCACTTCTCCCAAATCAATCTATAGGTTCGACACAATCCCAATCAAATTCCCAACTGGTTTTTAAAAAAAATTAAAATTGATAAGATTTTCCTAAAATGTGTAATAAGTACAAAGGAGCTAGAATGGCTGATGGTATTTTGAAAAAGAACAGAGTTGAATGTCTTAAACTACTTAATTTCAAGACCTATAAAGATATAATAATTGAAACAACATGATATTGCTATACAGACATACAGAAGATTAGAGCAAAGAAAGAGTTCCTTAACAGATTTACATATATGATAAACTAATTTTCAATAAACGTGCTAAGGCACCTTGAATTCAGTGGGGATAGATTTTTTTTTTTTATTAACAGTGCTGGATTAACTGGATAGCCATAGGTAAGAAAATGAACCTTTCCCTTTTTCAACAGCATACACATAAATTAACTAGAAATACATTATAATATAAGTATGAGAATTGAAACTATATAAAAGAAAACAGGAAAATACTTTTAGTAATCCTAGATTTGGTAAAGATTCTTAATAGATGCTGAAATAAAAAATTACAGGAGAAATGAATTGGACTTCATTAAAATTATACATAAGCTTTTGATCGTCAATAGACACCATTATCCACAAAATGGAATGCTATTCAGCCATAAAAAAGAATGAAGTTTTACTACCTGCTACAACATGAATGGATTTAAAAACCACTATGTTAAGTGGAAGAAGCCAGTCACAAAAGACCATATTGTGGGGCCGGGGATTTAGCTCAGTGGTTCTGCCGCCTGCCTTGCAAGTGCAACAACCCAAGTTCGATCCCCGGTACCAAAAGAAAAGAAAAAAGAAGAAGACCATATTGCACGGTTCTATTTATATGAAAAGTCCATAACAGGCAAATCTGTAGATAGAGGTCATTGCCCAGGTGTAAGAATGGAGTGGGGTGAATGGAGCATGACTGCTAATAGATGTGAACTTTCTTATGGGTAATGAAAATGTTCCAATAACAAATTATGGTGCCAGTTACATAAGTCTGTAAATATACTAAAAACCAATGAATTGTACACTTTGAAAGGATGGATTTTATTGTATGTAAAGTATATTTCAGTGGCGACATTTAAAGACAGAGAATCAATAGGCATTCAAAAGAAGAGAATGGGAAGTGAACTATAGCTCTAAAAATAACTTGATGACTTATGCAAACAGCAAAATTCAGTTCATCTTCAATGTTTTCTATCAATTCACCCTAAAACTTATTACCTGAGGTATAACAGATGTATTTTGATCTTACTTTCCTATTTATCTAAGTTCTATCTGCACACTTCCCCCGTCAACTCTGCAGAGCTGTCATTTTCTTTCTTTTTCATTTTAGTACTACACATTTGGCTCCCTTGCCCCTGCAAGACATTATTATTAAAAGGAAAAGATAAGCCACACCCTGAGAGAGCATATATCTGAAAAGAACTTGTATCCCGGAGTCTTAGTCACTTTCTCATCGGTGAGACCTAATACCCGCCACACACAACTTCTAAGAGAGGTTGGGTGGTGTTGTGGGAGGAATGGCATGGCGATGAGCCAGGGTGGAGGAAAGCTGCTTACATCATGCTGGTCAGGAAGCAGAGTGAGAAGGGAGGAGCCAGACAGGGAGGTATATATAGCCTTCCCGGTCACGGCTCCCGTGACCTGACTCTTCTGACCGGGTCCCCTATCCTAACAGCACATTCCACCATGGATTCATCAGGGATTAATCAACTGATGAGTATAGCACTCCCATGATCCAATCACCTTCCAAATGTCCAACCTCTCAACACATGAGTCTCCTGAGGTATACTCCAGCAGAACGTATTCTAAAAGCTCAATGAAACAGAAAATCCCCAAATAGGGAGAAGACCTCAGCACACGTTGTACCAAACAAGATATACAGAAGTGAAACAAGTACATAAAAAGATAATCAACGCTGTAAATTAAAATCACGAGGTATCTCTACACACTCAATAGGATGGTTAAAACTATGGGCTGGGGATTTAGCTCAGTGGTTTCTGCCGCCTGCTGGGCAACCACAAGGACCCAAGTTTGATCCCCGGTACAAAAAAAAAAACTAAAACACCTGACTCTGAAAGTGGAAACAAAGATGTAGAGCAAATGGTATTCTCACCCAGTGCTGGAAAAAATGTATAATAGTAAAACCATGATGGAAAAGAGTTTGGTAGTTTTCTCAAAGAGTTAAACATAAACCGACTCTTCATGACACTAACACTTCTAGGTATTTATCCAAGACAAATGAATATATCTTGATAGAAAACTTGCATATGAGTGTTCTTCAAAGCTTTATTTGTAATAACCAAAACCTGAAAACAGCCCAACTGTCCATCAACAGGTGAATGGATAAACACATTAGGACACATCCATACAATGGAAAACTACTCAGCAATCATGGGGACAAGTTATTGATGACACATTGCAATGTGGATGGAATAGAAAGAAATCAGACAAAAGGTATGTGTTCTTTGAGTCCATGGATATAAAAGTCTTGAAAATAGAAACAGCCACATTAATAAGAAGCAGGTCAGGGGATTCCAGGAAATTTTGAGGGTTGATAAAATATATTCATTAATTTGATTGTGGTTATGCTGCTACAGATGTATGCACTCCTGTCAATACTCAAATCGTACACTTTCAATGAGTGTTGTTTATTGTATATTAGTTATATCTCATTAGAGCTGGAAAAAACTTACAGGTGTGGTGGAAGAGTCACTTAAATCATCAAGGTAGAATGATTAAAGATTTCTGTCTTTAACAGAAGAGGGCTTGAGGTAGAGAAAGTACCACTTCTGTGCATACTGCGCCCTCTAAGTTAAAGTACCCCAACATTAGATAAGGTAGGAGGAAAGGAGTTCTATTTTTATTTCACATTAAATCAACACAACTCCTAATAGCAGGCAACAGACAGATCCAAATTCAATTCTGCCAGCAGAAGTGAATTTTAACCCTGTCAGAGATCTCATAGTTTTGCAGAAATACTCAAGTGTAAGGCAAGGTGGCTCTTTCTTGGCCTGCAAGGATTATACAGCAAATGCAGGTGGCCAACACCCTTCCACTGGGTGTCCCAAAAACTTCCTTGAGCAGCTCCCAGGGCAACAGGATAGTGGCTCTGCCTATGTGAAATCCTGTGTGTTGTGGAGAGGTGAATGGACTCTCCAAAAAATAGGACACCTGAGGAAGGAATCCAGATTTGGAGCCTGTATCTTCCAAAAGATTCCAAGTGAGCTTCTGGGTCTATGACCCCTCTACAGTTCAAGGACCATTCTGCACGTCTGTGCTCATGTTTCTTTGGTGAAGGTGGTGGGTGGGAGCTAAAAGGGGTCCAAGACCCACAAAAGTTCAAGAGTGCTAAAATCATGTTCTTATTTGTGCCTACATAGAGGAAAAAGAGGACAGGGTTGGGAAAGACATAAAGCTAATTACTGACACATTTCTTTAAAATTAAGGGCCCAAAGCAAACACAATATGTTAATTAACAAAGTCAGTTAATTATAGATGGTGGATGCATGGATGTTCATATTATTTTCTGTATTTTTAAGCTTTTTTCAAAGTACTACTAGAATGTAGTGCCCAGAAAAGATGGAAGAATCCTGGGCTCTAAGGTCTTTTATCTGAAAGGCTAAAACAGTGTAAGTTCATCCACATTTTTAAGCACCTAAATTTAAGACAAGTGGCCCACTAAAGAAGAGCCAGGACCCTCCTTGTATACCTTAGAATCAATTTAGTTCTCCAGATAGGTGGATACTTTAAACCTTAATTTCTAAGAGCTTTTTCTTTCTCCTTTTATAAAAACTGGATGATTACCTGGCCTGTGTTCAGCCTTCAGGGTCTCACCTATTCTCTTTGAGTTTCTACAAACAAAGATCAATTTTTCACGCATTCTAGGAGGGCTATCCCAAGACCTGCTACAGTTCTGGTTTAGGCTAAATTTGCTTCACAATAGAGACACCACAGTCACCTGGTCATACATGATCTCTCTGCAAAGACCAAGGGGTAGGGTGTGTGTATGGGTCTAGTTTTATTTTTAATTGCTTTTTTCTATTGTCTGTAAATATTTAATCTTAATATTCTTTCTTCTACCCTAAAGAGAACTTGCACAAAATTCTGATGTCTTTAAATTAGCAATTTGGCTTTCAGATTCTATCAGTTAGAATTCCCTCTGAAAATGCAATGAGTTTCCATGCTGAGCACATTCTCATTTTCTTCATCTCCGGGCACCTGGCCTCTTCCGACTTGCGGCTTGCAGGCCCCTCAGTGTGTCACAATCCTCCTTGCTCTTAGCCTACTTTCAGCCCAGATCTCTTCAAAGTCTGCTCTGTTGCGGGAGATGGAATGAATAATATGAAGTGTGAAGAACTTATTTTTAGCAGTAGAACTTGGATGTTGATAAAGGCTCACACTTTAGGTGACAGAGCTCTCATAGTGGTTCTATAATTTTTAGTTAGGAACTTGAAATTTTTTGTAGAGTTTATGATAATTCCCTAGAAAGAGGCTTGTTTCTTTCCTATATTTTTAAATTAGAAAGTACCCTTCAAAGAGTGTGTCTACCTTGCTAAAGAGAATAAAAATACATCTACGAACCAGTAAATACACAATGCTATTTCATTCACATCCTTGGCTGTCACAGCTATCAGCACCTATCATCCTTAAGGTATAAAAACCAAATTCATTTTTTTGGTACCGGGGATGGAACTCAGGACCTTGCGCTTGTGAGGCAGGCGGCAGAACCACTGAGCTAAATCCCCGGCCCCCAAAACCAAATTCTTATTGCAAAAGATGAGATGATGGACTCTATATAAAGTTAGTTTTTACCATCATTTGGCTTTTCTTCCTACCAATAATTTCATTTTAGCACTAGCTTCCAAAATCCTCTGAACAGTCTGGGACAAATACAACATTCCTGTGTCTACTGTAAGCATGGACTACAACGGAAAATAATTGCATACAACAATGCAAAATGCAGATGGCCGCCTTCAGCAGATATGTCAACGCCCAAGTGGATAAGACATAAGGTTTGAGTCCTGCACTATAGCGGATACAGGAAGAATCCACGACAGAACGCAACTAAGATGTGAACAGCCACAGGAAAGCACATGCAGCCATAAAGTACAATGCATTCTTACCGGGGCCCTGGGAAAGAAATGAGTGGTCTCCCCTCTTCCCTCCTCATCTCCAGTCCCCAAGACACTGCTCAACTGCTCAGGCAGCCCTTAAGCGAGGCCCTCTGCCGGTGCAGCCTGGGTAGAGTTCCTGGAACTTCTTTAATGCTCGGAGACTCTGGACCCTCCGGCCCGCTTCAGGCACAGTGAACAGCCATTTGCCAGTCAATTGGAGGGATGCTCCCCGACTACACTGGGATGCCTTGTCTCACCTGTCTGCCCAACAAGGGTAGGGTGTGAAGTCAGCCTGAGGTCAGGGAGGGGACCCTGTCAGGGTGCTGTTTCCTTCTCCAATGGGAGAATGTTCTTAAGAAAGGAGTGCCCTTCTCCCCCAAATCAGCTGCCTTTTTTCTGGAGCATGAACAGGGATTGCTCCACTCTACTGACCATCTCCAAGGTTGCCTGCCTTCTTCTATGGGTGTGCAGCTCTGTTAAGAGATGAAGCTGGAGGTGGCCTTCCATGCAGCAACACTTGTGAGGTGACTCACCCAGGGCAAAGGTGGAACTTGCTAGCCTGGACTACAACCATCAAGTTAGTGATTAACCTGCCTAGGTAAGGGAGGACAGTTCACTAATGAATGGGATGGAAGAGTGGGGAATTAGAAAGAAGGTGTTCCTGCAAAACCTCCCTCCCTGCCATGAACAAGACAAAAACAAAAGCATGTGAGAGAAAACAGAGAGAAGAGGCGGATTGCAGGAGGGAGCTTGCACTTAGGAAGCAGAGCAGGTATCATCACTCCAAGCCTGGAAACAGCCTCTTCCAGGTGGGAGACCTCGGCAGGCACTCAGCAGATCTCTCAGCCCAGAGTCCTGGGTTTCCTGAGAAGTTCATCTAATCCTCAACACAAGCCTGCTAAATAGCCAAGGAAACCAACGTCCAGGTAAGACCTGGGCCAAGCAGCTATTTACCCAGCACGGGCAGGATTTGAACTCTAAACCTGTTTTCACAACACTGTCCTATATTTCATTATAACAAGGCTCTAAGGGACTCAGAATAAACGCAGTAGTCACCCCTCACCCACATTCCCCAAGGTCAACCACAGTCTGAAGAGTAAATGGAAAACGCCTGGAATGAGCAGCCCCAGAGCCCTGGGTTTCCTGAAATGCTCCTTTAACCCTAAATGCGCTTATTAAATAAATTGGTAATGATTGATTCTTTACTAGTTTTGCTGTTAATCTTACTATGCATAATTTAAAATTAAACTTGATCACAGGTGATTATACACAGGAATAAACATAGTACATATATTTGGCCAGCTGTGACCCTCCTGGAATATATACTCCGAGGATAAAGGGATCACTGTGTGTTGTTCCAAAAAGAAGGAGTCGCCTTTTGGAAGCCTTGCTGGATTTATTCTCTTTGCCCCGAATTCCGGATGAAACACCCTCACTGTATCACAACACACCCAGCTCACGTGACCACTGAGGCCCCTTGTCTGAGTGTGACAGGCCAAGACGTTCTTTCCTCAGCCCACATGCTTTACCTTGATTTCTACTCACAGGGGTTCAGACCTTGGGAGCCCAAAGCTCATGATTCCAGATGAGCTATTCTCCCAAAAGATTTCATCAGTAATGACCACAGTTACCAGGATGCAGAATAAAAATAACGACCCCTTAGAAGATCTAAAATGGTTAACATCAGATGATGATTATTATTTTTTTTCTTGGTTTTTTATAGAGGATAACTTATTTTTAAGGCTAAGGCAGTGGGATGCTAGAATGGGCACAGAACTGGAATAAAGATAATTGGGATTTGGTCCCAGGTCTATTGCTGAACAGCAACGCGACCTCAATCAAGGGACAAACTTCTGTGGGTCTTGAATCATTCTGGCTGGCTCACGTGGTTGTGCAGGACAAAGGGGAAAAACTAAGAATGCCCAGGCAACAGAAGGCTTGAGCCCTCCTCTAGGCAGGGAGGTTGTGGACAGGAAGAGGGTCCACTATGTGTCTTTTTTAGGTCTGGAAGACCAGGGGCAGGGCAGATACCAACTCTCTTCCAAACACACTCTCTCAGAGCCTGCCCTAGACCTTACAAGGTTCTAAAGATGTGCCCTGTGCCTGCTTCCTGGATCTCCATGGTTAGATCTTCCCGACGTGCAAGGAGTCAGGCCACCCCAGGAACTGGGAGTCTGGCATCTTCCATTTCTGCCTTCTGAATCCAGCACCACACTGGGCACACCGGCCTGGGGAGTCACTGTCACCACGATCTAAGGTATTCATTCCAGGACGGGAGGCAGTAATGAGAGGCCACAGCCACCTTCGGCATCAGCATCGGTCCTCCCTAGCATGTCCTCACAGGATGAGCCAGGTCTCTGGGACAAGAGTCTCGATACTTTTCAGGGGTGGCGCCACCCTCCACACCTCCTCTGCCTGCTCCTCTTCCATGCTAGTCCTGCCTCTTTGGTGCCAGAGAGCGCCTGGCTCTCCTGGATTCTATGGTAGCTGCCATTACCTGCACACTGCACCTTCTGCTCCACATACTGATCCAACTTTTCCATTCGGCCCACACCCAGCCTCACAGGAGGCGCCTGGGAGGGCCGTGACCAAATCAGCCAGGTCAGGGGACTGTGACACAGCTCCTCCCAAGGCCCCCAAGCCAGGCCGCTCCTCACCACCAAGACGTGCTCCAGAAGGTCCAGGTAGCCCAGGGTGCACTCCGTCCCGTACCGCAAGGCCCGAGTTTGCACCTCATCGCTGACGTCAGGGTGGAAGGATGCTTGCTGGAGAGAGAAAGGGATGTTGAGGTCTTAGAGCAGGAGGAAGGAGCCTTGGATGGGCGGCTCACTACCCACAGTGCTGGGAAAAGTGCAGCTGGACCCTTGGCTTCGGAGAAGCCTGCCCACTTCCCCAGGAGGTTCTCTCACGTGTGTGTGCCGACTCTGACAGGAACACCTGAGTCCAGTTCTTTTCTCTCCCCATTCCCACCCTCCATTTTTTCAAATTAAAAAAATCCTACATGCACCAAAGCATCCAGAAAAGACTTGGAATTAGTTTTCAGCAGGACATACTGACCACCTCTGCCTTGCTCAGTCACAGGGAGGGCTCTGTAACCAGGATGCTTCTCAGGCACCGTAAAAAACTCACCCCACTCTACCCAAATGGTGAGAAAGGCAAACCAGAGGACACGCCCAACAGCATGTTACCCCTTTTTCTTGCACTCGTGGCCTGCCACCTCCAGTTGGGCATGACGTACCACTTCAAATGGCATTGTGATTCATAGGGTTGTCAGATAAAACACCCAGTTAGATCTGAATTTTGGATAAAACGTAACCAGTTAAACCAGAATTTCAGATCAAAAATAAAAAACCTTTTTAGTACAAGTATGCAATAACTTGTCTTTTATTTGCAAAAACTGGTAACCTTACCCCCTTGGCCATTCTTCCTCCTCTAGCTTTACTCTGGAAAGAATTTGGTGGGGAGGCCTTCAGAAATACATAAAATACACAAGTACAAGTAAGCCACAGATCAAGACAAACAGAAATCAGACATTAGAACGAAAGGTGAGGCTGAAGGGGAATACCGACAGCCCCCATGATCCCCCATGCAGGCCGCTCTCCCTAGGGACGGGGTGCAGGTGGTACACCTGTGGATCCTCCCCTGCTCTGTCCCCACCTCTGACAGTGGCCAGCATCTGTCAGTTAGGAGCCAGGTTTGACTCATCTGAGGCTAAGGAGCCTCAGAGGCAGAAACAGGAGCCCAGAGCCATGCTTGGACACAGCCACATCTTGTTCATTCCCACATTCGTGTCTCCAACACTGTGGCACAGGTCCATGTCTGTCTGAGGGGACATTGCCATGGGAAGATACAACCATTAGGTTCCTCAGTGTCACCTCTAGCAGTCCCGTGCAAGGCCCCCAATTAGGGCTGTGGGAGAGGTGAGGGTGAGGAGATCCTGTCTGCTGTGATGGCTCTGTAACTTGGCAGAGCCTTCGGGAGGACAATCTGACAATAATTAAAGTGTCATATCACTAATTCCACTGCTGGAGTCTAGCCTAAGGAAATAATCCAGATATATCCAAAGATGTTCATTATATGAAAGTTCATGATAAAAAAAACGCAGACAACCTAAATATCTCCTAACAGGGGAAAGATAATATTCACTATCAGAGTATTTGGTAGTCATTAAAAAGTCAGTGGTAATGATTCACAGCAAGACAGAAACAGCCATGACACATCACTGTACTGGCAGATAAGAAACTGTATCTAACATAAACACGCACATGAGAACAAGGACAGAAACATACACGGACATTCACTTGGGGACTGGGTAAGCCCAGGGGATTAGTGTGATCCTCCCCACTTGGACAAGATGAGCCCACACTGGTCTTGCTGCCCCAGTCAGGGTAAAGGCTGTGCTTAAACAGGGCAATGTGGCTCTTCTGTGTGATGTGTAAGACTTTCTTCCAGATCCACCACTCAGCAGCCTGGGTTCCTGTATGTGCCTTACTGCAGGTACCTCCTCCTAGCAAGCTGCCTCATTTCCTGTCTACCAAGGGGCAAGGGACACAGGAGACCAAGAGAACTGTCAATGTGCCTAGGTTTGCTCCGTAAGTCCTCTCCTGATAGGTGCCTCAGGACTGACACTTGTCAAGTCTGATTTTGGTGTGTGACACAAACATACAAGCTGCACAGCTCCAGATACTGTGTTGTTTTGCAAAGCCAAGATGGTCTGGGTCCAAGGGAGCTGAGGGTGGGCAGAAGCATCCACACTCTTCTACCTGAAAAGAGGGGAACCTGTGCAAGAGAAACTTAACTATCTGAACTGCATTCCATTTCTGCCTCAAGCACAGTCTTTTTCTATTTCTCGTTTCCTGTCAGTAACGTGGGGACAAAAGTGCCTGCCAATCGCCAGCCAAGGCAGCCTTAAGCGTCACAGCCAGGAGGCTACAGGCAGCAGAACCACACTAGCCATGGGGTCAGACAGCTGGTTTTAGCTCAGGTTCTGCTAGGGAAGAGCTGTGTGACCTTGATCATGCCACTTAACCTCTCTGAGCCCATGTTACCATCTGACACACTGGAGCAATTACTCTTGCTCTAGTCTAGGATCAAATGAGAAAATACATACAAAGCCCCTTCAAAACTATGAGGCGCTCTAAGTGGCACCATAACGCTTTGGGGCACATCTTGCCAGGTAAATCCAACTCTCTGGGTTTGTAACCCTTTGAGAGCTATCGCTTCTGTTGAGCAGAATCCACTGAGTAAAGAGAAATGGCAAATGCCTGTGGCTTCCGGACAGAGTCTGAACTCCCTGGCCTAGGCCTTCGCGAAAACGGCCTACCTACTTGCTCACCCTTGCACCAGCCCTCTTCCACCATACCTAGGAGACCCACAGCTGGGATGGTGTCTCCTGTGGCTAGGTCCTTGTAGCCCCCAGTACTTCCAAACCATCTGCCCCTTCCGAGGGGTTCCCAAGAAGCCATCAGCATTGGACCCTGCAGCATCCTTCACATCCCAATAGTTAATCTTCCCCCTCTCCCTTGACCGTGGCAGAGGCAGCATCCATTGATTGCTCAACAGCAGTCAGCCTCACTGGGGCAACAGTGTTCCCAGAGGGGTGAAGGCCTGGGGTCAGGGTGCTTGGTGGGATGCACGGTGATGTGGGATTTTCATGGTTCGCTTTCTCAAAGGGTAAACAATTATAGTAAAATATAGGTCTTCGGGGCCTCTTCACAAGTGCAGGCTCAGAGCAGCTGCCCTTGTCACCCAAGCATCAGAAGGTTTCTCAGGGATGTCCAGCACGGAGAGCAAGACATGGTTCACGAATTCCTGTACTCCTCTAACCCACTTCCTCACCCAGTGAGGGCAACACCTCTCCTGGCACAAAACGCCTGAGCCAGGGAGGCAGGAGGGCGCTGGGGGAGAGGGAACATGGTGTGTACGTGCAGCACCCAGAGTCTCCTTTGCTGCTGCCAGAGGGACCCCCCCCATTAGCCTTGGGCGGGGGGGGGGGCGTTCCCTGCCTGCTTTAGAACTGGACAGTGGATGGCACAGAACTATCTGAGGGGCATTTCCCCAGGTGGATGCCTATGCCACTCTCTGATTACTATAAAGTACGGAGCTGCTCCCTGCTACTTATTCCTGCCCTGCCCCTTCTCCAGACGACAGGAAACGGCTCAGTCAGGGCAGAGAACCATCTATCTACCCCTCTAAAACCCCTCTACCCCTGTACCTTGCAAGCTGTCAACATATCCGACACGGCCTTCCGACTCAGATTGGCGGTAGCAATCACGTCCTCCTGTCTGCACGAGTTCCCAGCTGCCACGGCTTTGGCTGTCGCCATGGTGATGCCTTTTGTCATCCTTATCGATTCTTCAGGTGATGATGTCTTTTCAGGTACCTCTTTTGTCTGGAACACCTGGAAGTCAGAAATGGGAAGAGGTGAACAAAATTTAAAAACAAAGGACAAGAAATAACTTAGCCTTCTCCAGCCAGGCTTGTGTCTCTGTCTGAAAACCAAGCCAGCAACCTGAAGAAACTGTCAAGTAGCAGGAAATTAGAAATTTAATTTCAGAAGAGTGATGCTGTTCTTCCTTTCAGGATTCTAGTGTGCACAAACCTCTCACACCGACACTTGGCACTCACAGGACAGACATTGACACTGCCCTTCCTGAGGATGGTTGTGTGGCTTCCCACTTCTCTTCCCCCATCCCTGCTGGTGTTTCAGCAATTTTCAGAAACCCACAGTCCCGACGCTGCTTCTGGGGGCAGGACTGACTGGGATGTATCACTGTAGGCTCCCCCCTCTCTTTAAGCGGGTGTTGGGTTGGGGGAAATGAAGCATCAGCTCCTACTATTCTCAGCCTGTGTTACAAATATAACTGCATAATTGTGCAGAAGTGTTCATGTCAAATGTGCCACGGTGACACTGAATTATTTAAACACATGCACACACCTCTGGAGAAGCTGAAATACATTAACCACGGTAAGTCAACAGCCCACTTTGGTTTCACCTGTCAGCCAAGTTAAGCTGTTTCTGGCCGGACCTATTTGATCTTGTCTCTTCAACACCAGTGTCTGGGGCCAGGGCTGTGTGTCCAATGAGTGTCTGTCCCTGCATAGGAAGACCCCATCCCAGGAGGGGTCTGCCTGTCTTTACCCCTAAGCAATGATGTTTCAGCAGGGAAGACTTCAGAGGAGAAGGGAGGACCCAGACAGCATTCCCACCAGGTGCCACCGGTGTTAAACATCACCACTCCTGAAAATGGGCAGGTGCGATCCAGGATCCCAGGACCGCAAACCTCACCTCTGCTCCTGAACACTGCAGTGGAAGGAAGGCTACAATGCCAGGTCCCCACTCCCGCCATGGGCCTTACGGTACCTGCTGTATGGAATCACAACCCGGCTGAAGCCTGTATCACACTGCTAGACTCAGAATGACCAAGTGTCTCTAACTTCCCAGCATAGCTCCAACTTCCAAATCCATTCCATTGCCACCATTAGGCCCGCTCATACCTGTCTGTACCTGGGTCCAGACTAGATAGGAAACACCTAGCCTAGGTAGCCAGGTGAGATCACCAGCTTTTGAGTTACTTACTCCTGTAGTTTTTAGGTTCTTCTTTAAACTATGAGCTAAGCCTATCAACCAAGGCTGGATCTATTAAAGGGAGGACAGAAGAACCCAAGCCCTCTTCACAACACTCAGTAGAACTGCTGATTTCTCTGCTACTCATCAGGTCACCTTGGGACGGTGACCTGAAGGTGCACAACAACCAGGAGCAGAGGCAGCTTCCTTCCTCCTATCCCCCTCAAAACAGGTTCGTCTGTGATCAGACTTCCTATTAAAAAGAAATTTCACGGTAAAACCATTCATTGCCAGTGTTTTTCTATTTGTAGGGGTTAGGAAGAGTTGACACACAACCTCATCGCGCTACAGAGGACAGGTAATGTTCCTGTCATAGTAACTCCAGGTATCTATCTTCACTCTACAGTGATGGCACAAAGCAAAAATGAACAAGGCTGATGTCTACAGGGGCCAGACAAAGCAACGGGAGTGGGGTTTCAAAGGGAAGTGTCTCGCCTGAAGGCATCTCAGCTTTTCTCCTAAGCACGAAGTTAAGGCTTCAATTCCACACATGCACAGCAGCGTGAGTGGCTGTCGCTAGCAATGTAAATCAAGAGAGGCTGCAAGTAGAATCCTTGGTGAGAACACAAGGTGCATATAGGTGGCCACGGTGACCTTCCTTGTGGCCAGGAACCTTCTGTAATGCTTCGGTTCATGCGGTAATTTTAATGGAATCAAACCTGGATTGTTCCAAGTGATCAGTTCCTTAATTACAATTACAAGTAGATCCTAGCCAAACTCAGTGACGCCTGGGATGAGGAATTACACACACTACTGGAAGGCAGGTACATGAGCCTCCCTAGTTCAGGAGTTTAGGTAGAACCTCTTTATGTAAAGAATATTGGGGAGCCCCTGCTGCGGTCAGCTGGTGGGAGCTGGTGCAGAGGGAGGAGACTGCTGGCTTCTTACCGTGAGCTCCTGCTTTATGTACTCAATGGTGGCCTCAAGTGCTCTTGTGCCCCGGGTGGCCTCATCCTCCACTGCCTTCACAGTCTTGAGGAGAGAGGTGACATTTGTCACCATCACCTGAGTAGGAAGAGAGACAAGAGATAGTACACTGCTTGAGGTCCTGTCCCTAGTCCTTTTACTTCAGTGCCACAGGCAAGGACACCTCTCTCTCATGTATGTGAGAGAGGCGCTCACATGTGGGTTCTCCCAACTCTCTCTGGGGATTCCTTCACCCCTCATAGCTCCACCCCACCTTGGCAGCCCCCTTGAGCTGGTACATGGAAGGGTCATCGGCTGGCTTGCTGGCAGCTCCTTTGGTAGCACCAATGAGATCGGAGAGGGCCTTGGCCACATCTTTGATGGCGTTGATCAACACTACCTGGAAGAGAGCACAGAGCCCGGGTGAGGACATGCTAACTGCTGACACCCCACGGGCATTCAGTGTAGGGCAGGCTGGGGCGAGGGGAACAAGAGAAAGGGAGGTCCCTCCACTAGGGGCTGTATAAGACACCCTTGGAGATTGGGATGCAGGAACTTGGACTTGAAGTTGCTCTGGGGAACGCTGACATTGAGCCAGGATGGAGAACCTGGATCTACACACACAGCTTCTTTCAAGCCTCCGAGGTGGCAACTGCAGGCACACTGTCAAACTGTGCCCCAAGACACAGAGAACAAAACCCTAACCTTGTGCCTGGCTGCATAGCAGTCCTAGAGAGGTAGGTTAGGGCAAAGGCCCTGGTTTTACTTCCCCAGTATGGCAGAAAAAAAACGAAACACCACAAAATTCTGGAATATATGACAAGATGGATGACTCTAGAGCTCATTATGCTAAGTGACTAAGTCACAGAAGTTCGAACAATACACAGTCCCTTGCATATGAGGTATCTAAAACAGTCAACTCACAGAAGCAGAAGAGAATAGTGGTTGTCAGAGGGAAGGGAAGGGGAAGAGGCAGTTTCTAGTTTCTAGCCAATGAGTACAAAGTTTCATTTTGAGCAAGATGACCTGCGGCACTGCGTGGGGTCTACACCTCATGCTACAGAACTGCTCGGGCCAATCGCATTCTTACTCTAACAAAAAAACCAAATAAAGGTGGGCAGGGGAAGAGACTGAATTCAAGGAAAGTCACCGAAGCCGAGTGGTGGGTACATAGGAGCTCATTTTTTGATTCTACTTTGGAGCTTGATAAAAATTAGTAATTTGATACATTTCTGTATGTTAAAAGACTTAAATCCTCCTGGATGAGTCACTTCTCAGCTGCATGGAGTACAGCCTGCTTGGGCTGTGTGGTTCCAGCTTTTTCCTTCTCCATGGGGTAAACACAGCTACAGGCAGGGATTTCTGCAATGGCCTAGAATTCCGTAGTGAGGTTTCCAAGTAAAAATCCAGCAGAAGGGATATGTGGGGACATGGGAAGTTTTCCTCATGAGGCTCGCTGCCCTGGAGGACACCAGGAAGGAATGGGGCTGGTCTTCCACCCAGGCACTGATTCTGTCCACACAGATGGGATGACTGGGTGCAGGGTAGGCAGTAGGAACTGGAGAGATTGCCACTGAGTGGTGCTGAGAAGAGCAAGAAGAGAGGGGTTTAAGTTCTGCACTCTAGGAAAGGGGAGCATCCATTTATTGATGACCCTGGGAAGACCTCTCATGTTCATGGATTGGCATAATTAATTCAGTGGCACCTCGGTTCACGAACTTAATTCATTCTACTATTCTGGAAAAGATGGCTGCAGTTGTGTTTGTCACCTGATGCAGAGTTTGCAAACAAAAGCGAAATTTTGCTGAACACTTCTGTTTGCAAACCACATTGTTCGAAAACAAACTCCTTCATGAACTGAGGTACTGCTGTATTGTGAAAATGGCCATATTACCAAAAGTGATCTACAGACACAATGCAATCCCTATCAAACTTTCAATTATGCACTTCACAGAACTAGAAAAACAGTCCTAAACTTCACATGAAAATACAAAAGACTCAGAACAGCCAACATCAAAAGAGCAAGGCTGGGGCTGGGGATGTAGCTCAGTGGCACCGTGCCTGCCTGGCAAGTGCAAGGTCCTGAGCTCAATTCCCAGTACCAGGAGAAAAAAAAAAAAAAAAGAGCAAGGCTGGAGGCGACCCAACACCCAATTTCAAATTATACCACAAGGGCATAGTAAAAAAAAGGGGCATGTACCAGCCTCCAAAATGGACCAATGGAATAAAGCATACAAACAAACCTACACAACTACAGCCATCTGATTCTTCACAAATGGGCCAGAAACATAGGTTGGAGAAAAGACAGCCTCTTTAACAAATGTTGCTGGGAAAACTGGATACCCCCTGGTAGAAGGCTGAAACTAGACCCCTCTCTTTTACCCTGTACAAAAATCAATTCAAGCCAGGTGTGGCACTGCCCACCTGTAATCCCAGCACTCGTGAGGCTGAGGCAGAAAGATTGCCATGAGTTTGGGGCCAGTGTGGGCTACCTAGTGAGTTCAAGGTCAGCCTGAACTACATAGAAAGACCCTCTCTCATAACAAAGCAAAGCAAATCAAAAGAAAAAAAGATGTAGGGAAAAAGGAACCCTTCTGCGCTGCCAGTGGGAATGTAAATTAGTACAGTCACTATGGAAATCAGTGTGGAGATTCCTAAAAAATCTAAAACTATAACTACTGTAGGCCCAGCTACACCACTCCTCAGTATACACCTGAAGGAATTAAAACAGCATTCTACAGGGATAACTGCATGCCAATATTTACTACGGCACAATTCACAACAGCCAAGATATGGAGCCAGCCTAGGTGCCACCAACAGAAGAATGGATAAAGAAATTGTGGCAATATATACAAAGTGGAATGTCATTCAGCTGTAAAGAAGAACAAAATTGTGTCATTTGCAGGAAAATGGATGAAACTGGAGATCATCGTGTTAAGTGATATGAGCCAGACTCAAAGACAAATGTCACATTTTCCCTAATAGGTGGAGTCAAAAAAGAATGACATGATCCGCCACCTGCCTCGCAAGTGCGAGGTCCCAAGTTTGATCCCTGGTACCAAAACAAAAAAACCAAAAAAACCAAATAGAATGACATGAAAGTAGAAAGTAGAAGGGAGATAATTATTATATAAGAGGAAGGGAACAAGAGGAAAAAGAAAGGGAGTGTAGGTTAGGGTAACGAGGGATAGAAAAAGTTATTAATAAAATTAGTAAGAGATTGTGACGTGGACATGAATTTATGAAGTGAAAAGGTATCCACTATATTCTGTTAAGTAAAACGGCAGGTGTATGGCATTGCCAAGTTTTTATTTTCAAAAATGCATTCATGGATAGAGAGAGCAAGAAGCTGTCTAGAATGGTATTCACGAGAATAGTATTTTCATGTCTCTGGGAGTGAGATGCTGAACATGTCTTTGTTTACTTTTTGACTGTGCTATCATAAAATGTTTCTAGGCGGAAGAAATTCAGACTTCCTTGAAGTATGGGAGGTGATGGCTATCACTGGATATATCAGCTTGGATAATCAGCTTGCAATCAGATGGATATCATACTAATCAGCTTGACTGTAGTAATCACTTCCCAACATATATGTCTCTCAAAATGTGATGTTGTACATCTTAAATATATATGATTTTTTCAATTATACTCCGTAAAAAGAGAGAAGAGAATAAAATCTTCTTCCTCCAAGCCCTCTTCTAAGGCCAGGTGCCCGGTGGATGTGGGAGGCGAAGAGGACTTGCTCGGAGCTGTCCCTACCTGGGTCTCGGGGTCGTCGGAGCCCAGACTGGCTGCCCCTAGCTTGACCACCTCGGCGAGCTGCGTGATGGTGGCTGCTGAGGACTGAGCGGCTTGGGCCAGCTTGTCTGGAGTGGACGCAGCCCCGGACACGAGCAGCTTTGTGTCCTCCACCAAGGCCTTGGCTGTCTTCAGAATGTTCTCCCTGAGGGGCAGAGGGGTGGGGACAAAGGGCAACACTTGCTTACTTGCAGTTAGGAAGGAAAGTTGTTCACAGGTGGCTTTGGAGGGGAGAGGTTGTGTGTTCTGCCTCTCTTATCGAGGAGCCTATGTCTTGCATGTGGGTGAAGTGGGGGCAGGAGAGGAAGGCCACCCAGTAGGCACGAGTCAGGAGGTAATAGGAAGCCCCACACAGGGTTTGGGCCCATGGTGTTGGCTGCTGACCCCAGCCTGCAGGCTAAGTGAGCTCTTTTTTCCTGTGGCCCCTGCTGTGCCCTAAGACACCTGAGAGCCTCAGCAAGCTACGAGGATGCGCAGGTTGGGGCACCTTTTCCAGAGGGCCAGGCTTTGGGAAGAATAACAGAGCACAGGGAGTCTCCTCCCTCGCCCAGCCCTGAGTTGGAGAGAGAAAGAAAGGGGCTCGACAAGTGGCGAGGACTCAGGGTCCCCACCTATACATACAGAGCCCCAGCACCAGCCTTCTCAGCGCAGGCCCTGGAGAGCCAGCAGGCTTCAAGACACGACAATTGTTAAACGCGCCTACCCATCACTCCCCATCCTGCTGGGTGGGTGGGCCACCAGACGAGCTGCTCTCTGGCCACCCGTGAGACATCAAAACACTATTGTGGGGCTGGGGATGTAGCTCAGCAGCACAGCACCTGCCCGGCAAGTGTGAGGCCCTAAGTTTGATTCCCGGTACCAAAAAAACACCCCCCAAAACAAAAACACTATTGTGCACAGGGGCAGGCTGCTTCTAGCGCCACCAAGACCAAGTGCAAACAGGACTCTGCTGACAGCTGGCAAAAGGGACTTATTCTGATTTGGCGGCTCTCATTTCCCACCCATACATCTTTCTTGTTGAAATCCAAACAGAGGCCCCCATTTCTGGTCCCCAGGCAGCATGACCAAAGCTATCATGAGTTCAGGGCAAGCCGGTCCGAGCCCCCGCCCGGTACCTGTGGTCTGCAAAAGTCTCGCTGTTCTCTGCGTTCAGGGTCCCTGCAGTCGCAAACATGATGGTGGTGTCCAGGTCGGCGATGATCCCAGACACGGCAGTGGCAGCTGTGATACATGCTTGGGTCCCCTTGTTTCCAGCCTGGAGAGCCGAGAGCACCAAGGACACCTGTAGGTAGAAAAGGATCATGAAGGGAGCCAGAGCCCCAAAGCGTGACCACTTTGCAAACACAGAATTCTCTCTCCTGGGGTTCACCGCGCAGGCCTAGAATCAACAGCCTCGGTCAGAACAACCAGCTCTGTCACTTACAGGCACACAGCTTTGGGCAAGTGGTTTCACTGCTGTGGGCCTGAGTTTCTTTATCTGTAAAATGGGGCTTTCACTTCTTACCATTCCGGATTGATGGGAGAATTAATGCATTCACCATGGGGCCGTAATTAACATCTCAGTGCCAGGCAGCTCTGAAGTACTGGTGGTACATGCATGACTGTCCCATTGGGCAGCATGGGACAGTAACACGAGTAGCTCTGGTGCTTCAAGTTGGCGCTAATGTGCCAAGGAGGAAAACTAATGTATGCAAAATGCCTAGCAAGGCATCTGCACAGCCTGTGTTCAGTCGAGGGTGGATGCTAATGTTGGTGTTGCTGCTGTGATGTTTCTGAATCACAGTAAGGGGCCTGAGGATTTGGTTCCTGCGGAACATGTGGCCACTTCCTTCCCCTTTAGTCAGATGCTTGGGAGGAATGGCCATTGCTGAGATCAGCCTTTCTTTACCTGGCCCCCTCATGGCTGGAAATTCTCCAGAGTGGATCCCAGCAAGACTGGAATGCAGAGCAGACCTCACACACAGTCTTTCTGCTCCTACTGCTGCTGCATGCCACCATCCACCACCCAACAGTGATGCAGTGACCCAAGGGTCAGTGAGTTGGTTAAGGGTCCCACCCATTGCGTTCCACCTCGGAAACATCTGCTGCCAGCTCCCATTCCTCAGCCCCTTGGAACACCCCCCTGCTCCCAGAGACACTTGCATAAGCCAGGCCTGGCCACCCCACGCTCCTGCTTGTAATTCAACCACGTGTATTCTCTGGTTTCTCTTCAGATCATGTAAGTCTTTTGCCTTTTACAATCCATCCATCAACTTCACCACCTCTCTCCACACCTGCCAGTTTTCTTCCTTCCCAGACACATTTGCCTTTTCACCCTGGGTCTGAGTTCAGTCTTTGAGGTCCCTCCCTGTTCTCTCCAGCCAATGATCCACTCATCCTGCAAGATGCAGCTGGATCCCCAGCGGGTCACCTCCCCTGCTTCTCCTGGCAGAGACAACTCTGCTTGGTGTGATTTCACAGCACGTTGTTCTTGCTCCCGGGACACCCACTATACTGAATGCTAAGGACAGTGGCCAGGTCAGCAGCCAGAGGCTCTTGGAGGTCAGGAGCCCCATGAAAATCTGTGTGTGCACACCAGCCACCAGACTTGGGCTGACTCAAAGAACAGCCAGTATATGCTTTGTAAATATACTTCTTGAAAACTGCTGACCACGGGAGCCACAGCATAAGCAAGAGGCGCAGAGTCTGGGGTGCTCTTTTCCCTGCTGCTTGGATCTCAGCAGAGGTAAGACACAGCCAAGCACAAGGGACATGGGGACCATGTCCCGAGCCCCCACCATGGCCCAAGAGCAGCCCCAGGAGCTGTTTCTCTTCCCTGTTTGCCTGATCCTCCTTTAAATGCCAGTGAGTCCTAGCAAGAAAGGAACAGTGGCACAGAGCTGGCCGAGGAATGAGGCTAGCAGTTTCCAGAAAGACCTCTCAGAGGATGGTTGACAAAAGCCAAGGGGGAAA
The DNA here is from genome assembly GCF_053883595.1 of Heterocephalus glaber. Classification (NCBI taxonomy): domain Eukaryota; kingdom Metazoa; phylum Chordata; class Mammalia; order Rodentia; family Bathyergidae; genus Heterocephalus; species Heterocephalus glaber. Next base: position 5,732,441 of record NW_028258414.1, on the reverse strand, counting down.
GGACAGAGTCCAGAAACAATGTCCCACCCACTGAGAAAGGTGTGCATGGTCAGCAGTTGTCTACTGAGCATCCACCATTCACTAAATAGGACACAAGGGCAGACAAGCCAGGGGCTCAGGGGCTGGGGTGCCTGATCTACACCACCAAGACAGGTAAGGATGACATGGGGTGTACCAAGTGTGGGTGGGATGCTGAAGAGGCATGGGGTGTGTAGCAAGAAATGGTAAAAATACCGGCTAAGAATTGGCTTCCTTCCCTCCTTCTCCAACTGTCCTTGATCAGGGGCCACTTGCTGGGACAGGGAAGTAGGCCAAAACTGGCTCAGGAAGATCATGCTGCCCGGCCATGACACACAGCCTAAGGGTCCCCCACTGTCCCACTGCTCCCCCCACTAAAACACATCAATGGGGACCTCGGCAAGAGCAACTTCCACAACAAGGAAAGGCTTTGAAAGGAGGGAAAATGCCTTCCTCAAGCTGACAGATTTATTTCCTCATCCTGTAGAGGCCAGAGGGGCTGGACAGTCCTGTGGGCTGTGGCTCAGCCTGGGTGACAGGCATTGGATAGAGCAGCTTCTGTGGGGTGGGTTCCAGGTGAGGCTCCCCCTGGCCTGACCTCCAGTCCTGAGGCCAAGTTTCTGAACAGTACAGAGCTCTGTGCACTACAAACTATAGGGAGAGGGCAGAGCCACCAAAGCATGGACACGTCAGCTTGGGCTTTGTGCAGCCTGCAGAAGAGCTCTGCAAAGCAGAGGTCCACACGTGGCTGGGGTGCTGCTCAGGGGTAGTTTGCTTGCCTAGCATGCACAAGGTCGTGGGTTTGATCCCCAGCACCACAGAAAAAGGAAAAAAATACTGAAGGAGAACAAAAGAACTACCGGGCATGAAAGGACCATTTTTATGGGGCCTTCTTAACCAGAGGAAACTTCCTGAAAAGTTTTAGAGGAAAGTTTATAGCGGCTAGTCTGTATTCAATGCTGAACTATCTATGTGGCATGGTGCCAGGAACTGTTAGGCGTATCATCATGTTTCTTTTCTTCTTTTATTTCTTTTAAAAAAATTTTTCAAAAAATTTTAAAAATATATATATTTATTGGTACATTTTAGGTAGAAAATACACTTACGTTTATCACTGGGTGCTTGTACCAGAACATGATGCATCTTAGTTCTTATTTTTTCTCCCATTAGTATCATCATGTTTCATCTTCACAAGTCTGTGAGCCAGGGACCGCCAATTTGTATTTAGAGATGAGGAAATCAAAGCTTCGAAAAGTAAAGTAACTCTGCGAAGCTCTTAGAGCCTTGCTTGCTACACTAAGAGCTCCTCTCTATGAACAGGTGCCTGCAGAGTCAGAAGACTGGGTGCAAAGCGCCCGCCCTCTACACAGGCGCCTCGTGGCTGCCTGAAGTCACTTAGCCCCACCTGGCTTCACTGTGTGACTGTATGTAAAGATGTGGCACTGTCTCTCTGACTTGGTCCTCAGGACCTGGGGGCCTCCTTCAGAAGCAGGACCCGGGGGACCCAGGAGGGGCCTCACCCTGGCTGGGTTTTGGCTCTGATGGTGACTGACAGGGTCTGTCTGCAGGAAAGCCCCTTGAAAAGGTGGGACCCTGGGGCTTGGCCTTTCTGGACAGCCCCTGTCATGCTCTCCATGCCTCAGGCCCTTGGGATCAGCCCAGCTCCCTGATGCACCCCTTCCCTGGGTAGGACCTGGCTGGACAGGGAAGATCGCTGCCACTGCTGGATTAACTCTGGCTTAGTTTCTTGCTTTTGTCTCCCATCACAGCAGTCCCTGAGAGCCAGTGGCCATACCCAGCCCAGGGCCTCTCCTTACCTTCTCCGTGACGGCACGGGCACAGTCGATCAGCTCCCTCTTGGTGTAGCTGTCCGCGGGGCACACCTGGAGGGCCCCCGCCTTCTGCACTAGGAAGATGCAGCCATGGCCCAGGTCTTGCACGCGCGTGCGGATCTGGAATCCGATCTGCAGAGGCAAGCCCGGGGGGAGAAGCAGTGATGGGACCCTGCCACTGAGGCCTGCCCGATGTGGAAAATTTCTCCTGCGCCCTATGGGAGCCTGGCTAGGAAAATTCCACTCCCATTAGGAGTCTGTGTCTGGTGAAGTATGGAATTTGGTTGATTTAGCTTCCCTTTTGAGAGACTGTAAAATGCCCACAGTCTCCATTTAGCAAGCCTGTAGCTCATCGTGCTAATATAATGCCTTCCTCATGTTTGTAACCTCTTCTGGTGTGTACTGCATCTGTGTCCTAAACCACCCGATAAGAACATTAACTACACGAACCCCAAGGGATGATTCTGTTATTCATTCAACAAGCATTTATTGAGTCTACTGTATGTCAAGGCTTCTTCCAGGCAGGTCACGTATTTCATGTACTCCTTCCAACAGCCTCAGAGGGTAATTAGTTCAAAATACAGCTTTAGTATTAATCATATTTTAAAGCATTCAGAGTCTTACAAAATTGGTATGTTTACCAAGCAGAACGCCTCCTTCAGCTCTGCCACAGAGGGAGAACAAGCACACAGAGCACAGGCTTCCTGTCTATCAAGCCAGGTTTGAGGTTTCCGTAAGAGACGTACATTTTCAGACCTAAAAGCTCAGCAGGCACACCTCCTTTTAATGACCCTGGGTTGCGTGATTACAAGAGGCAATCTGCCCAAGAGAAGCCAAATGAGCTCCACTGCGCATAAGCTCCCAACTGTCTCCTTGGAGGTGAAATAAATTCCACCTCCATGGCTTCAAGTGTGCATGTCTCTCTGGTTCCATTTCACACTGAATTTCATTTTAGCCTGATCAATACAGCTGCCATAAATAAGCTGCCCTCCAGCCTAGGTAAGCAACTAAAACGAAAGTGAAACTTTAAGAAGTAGGAGGTAGCATGATCTTCAAGAATCTACAACAGCTGGAAACTGTGGCTTATTCTCCCAGCGACTGTGTATCAAGAATATTTACCAGAAGATCTCAGGTCTGATGAATAATGCCTGAGAGGTTTTGGCCACCTGGATGCTGTCTTCCACTATCATCTCATCAGTCAGAGTTTAAGGAGGTCACTTTGGAGAGCAGGGGGAACTGTAAATGCTCTCATGTTATAGAAATGCATACTGCTTTAAGGGGAAAATGGTTCTGCTCTTAACTCCTTAAGGCCCAAAGGACTTCTAAATCCACTGAGTAGAAAATTCTTGTGACCCAGAAAATGGAGCTGGTGTTTGGGTGTTTTCTGTATCGTCCACTGGATGCTGTGCGAGCTTCACAGCCAGGCAGGGCTGTCCCGTTGCCATGTCCACGTAACATACAACCTGAACAGCACTTTTGGATCCTACAACAGCGCCGCTCTGCAAACAGTCTGGATTAGTGCAGCAGGGAGGCTGCTACTGGGGAGGGACAAAGTATCTAGCTCAGCCCACGGGGCAGTGACATCATTCAAACGAATCTCTTTGCTGGACATGTGTGCTGGTTTAAAAACAAGATCAAGATGAAGCTAGGGGATGAGCCATTAAAATTTTAAACCCAGTTTGGCTCTTGAAATCTTCCAAATCCATGTATTCAAAGGTCAGAGCTAATCTATATGCAAGCACTCTGGAGTCTAGGCCGAGCACAGACCTCTACATGATAAAGGCTGCTGGGGGGAGGGGGGAAGGGGAGGGGGAGGAGGAGGAAGGGGGAGAGGGAGGGGAGAGGGGGGAGGAGGAGGGAGAAACATTTACAGAATTTCAAAATGACAAAGTCCTTACCAGTCCAAGCTGGTTAAAATGACTGCAATAAAAATGAACTTAGTTTTGTGGTCTTGTGATTTTGCTAATCTCCCAGAGCCTCAGTTTGCTCTTCTGTGAAAAGGGGGAGAAAAAATGATTCTTGTCTCACCTACCGTGCCTGGGGGGTTGGGCAAATGGGAAGTTGGTCATCACAGCGTCGGTCCTGAAGTTGGGGCAGAACTGCTCTTGTATTATTTTCCAGGATATATGGGACAGAGGGCACTTAAATGAGTGAGGACAACAGAATCAACCTACTCTACCTGCAATTTCATAGAACATTTTGTACAGGAGGAAAAACATTCTAGAAAGACTGTGTTCAAACAGATAAGGGACTGAAAAGTGCACAGCTTCTCAAAGCAACACTAAGCTTCTCAACAAATATGACCCAACTTTGTAAGACCTACAGGGTGATTCAGTGTACAACCAGAGTTTATTATAAAGGAATGTGGCTAAGACTCGGGGTTTCTAATTGGCAGCTTTAGTAAAGCATTACTTAAACCTCAAGAAAAACCCTCAATTCCCTTCTTGCCCAAATAAAAGTACAACGGAGAAAACCATCTCCTGGTTTTGTGCCTGGAGGGAAATGAAAAGACTGGCTTTTATGAAGTTTGGGATCTGATTACAACTGGAAGGGAGTCTAAGAAAAGCTAACCATCTTTCCTTACTGCCTAAAACCAAAATATACAGACTTCTTGCAGAGCTTAAAAGCAACTGCAACTGAAACCAGGTTCAATAATATCACTAGCCTGGAAGAGCTTGTGGAAGTTGGAAAGGCAGTTCCAGAACTTATCTGGTAAGCGTTGATAGGAAAAGTGGAAGAAAAAAAAAAATAGGGTGTGTACAACATGACCAGCTATCTTCTCCAACCTCTTAAAGTGGGAAGTGTGTCACGGAGCGCAAAGTTTTAGACTTGTAGAGCGGGCATGCATCTCTAGGGGAAAGAGCTGTCACTGCTTTTAAGACATCCACTATTACAAGTGGTCACAGCAGGTTTTTCTTTAGGGACAAAGCTGTAGTCACAAAATCTTTCCCCCAGAATTTTCATTTAGGAGTTGTGGTGGCACACACACTCTCAGCAACTTGTCCTTTCCTTTCCTTCCTTTTTTTCTTTCCTTCCTCTTTTTATTTTTCGAGAGAAACTAACCTTAAAATGCAAAGCTGCCAGAGGGTTTTAACTTTTCTGAAAAGTTTTTACAGTGATGTTAACAAAGGTTTGAATTTTCCATGGAAAAATAAGCAGATAAAGATCCCGCTTGATGTTTGAGGGCAGAGCTCTAACCTTTCCTGTATTTGTCACATCTTGGAAGACCAAAACACTGAATCAACACAGCAGTGGGCAGTGCCGCAGTGAAACGAGCTGCTTCTTACTTGTGCCCTGGATATAAATATTTTCACATGCTGTGATGTGGGGCCCTCCTGGGTATACAAGTAAGTTCACAATCTTGGAATAAAAAACCACACTGCTTCAGGGATCTCCTAACCGTCTCAGTTTTCCCCCAAATATCTGCCAGGCAAATGCACTCACAGAATTTTTCTTTGCAAGCCACTGGTAATTTTATATTCTTTCTGCCCCTTCCCACTCTAGGTCACACTGAGCTTGTGTCTGGACTATAAAATATATCCCAAGAAGTAAGTGAAAAGAGAAAATCTTAATAAAAACATCAGCTGGTACAACACAGGCTCAATAACCAAAGTAACCTGTTGTGCTTTTAGCGATATGTTTTCTCTCCTGGTTGCTTTAGTTTATCTTTTGCTTCAACAGTTAGCATTGGAATAAGAAAATCTGCTTGCTTCACACAGGGTGTAGAGGTAGCTCGTAGGAGCTCCGATGTGGAAAGGGCCCTGCAGAGAACTCAGGCAGGTCAGCTTTTAAACTTACTGAGGCAGAGGGAGTGGATCCAATTTTTAAAGGATTCTGTGGACAGTGGTCCAAACCCCCTTCGCAACACAGTCTCTCTCTGTTTTCAATTCCTCCTTCAAAGCAAAATGCTTCTTCCCTTTGTTCAACCAAATGATGCCTTACTATAACATAAGTTTCCTAATACTTGTTTATGAAATTCAAAATTACATGTTAATGAAATGAATTCTATGTCTAGATAAATTAGGACTAGAATTATAACATAGTCTTACTGAAGCAGAGAGTCTATTTTCAAAAAAGAAAGATGAGCTTCTGTAAAAGAATTAAGAAAATATAGATGTGGGTCTCTTATAGCTGTTCATTCTTGGAAGTGATTTAAAATGCTTATTACAAACAATTATTCATGCTGCAGCCTAAAACTTAATCACTCCGAAATCTGGAGCCAGAGACACTGTTAGAAACTTAACATGCCCCATATATATGTATGCAAGTACATATATATATGTCTGTTCACATGCATCGATACAGCACATGTTAGAGGTATGATTTTGGGGTCTTTGTTTCCACAGCATCTCCGGGAATCTCTGTTAAGACATGCTTGGACCTGACTCCCAGGAGAAGGTGCAGCACTGAGGAACTTGGGGACAGCGACTGTCATTACAAGGAGAGGAGCCGATGAGTTACAACCTGTGCCTTGACATCCCTGTTCATTTAGGAATGTCTTGAACAGGCTTTGTGCTCAATAAACAGCTTGCTGAATTTCACAGAATGCAGTTACCCGGTACTACCTTCCCAGAATTCCTGCAACCCACTCCACCATTCGATATTTTAGCCTAAGCTTGCTTTCTCCAGAGACCCACATAGTTCCTCGGGCCCTGGGCCCCTTTGGAGGGTACACAACACGGGCACCGTCAGCCCCCTGGGGTCCCATCCATGCTGTGCTCCTAGTGGAGGCCTCCACTTCTCAGAGCTATTCTATTAGAGACAACAGCTTCTGGAGAGCAGTCATAGGGGCCTCCTCTCAACCATGTGCAGTCCCCTGTGAGCACAGCTTGCTCCGCTGCCTTGATGGAAGCTAGTCAAGGGCTTCAGGTAGGGACCGAAGAGGAACCAGAGGCATGGGGCTGGGATCTGGCCAGTTCCTAGAAATGCACCAGGAATATTCAGGGAAGGGTTGTGTTATGAATGCGGGCTTTTCCTAAGAGAGTGGCAGTGAAATCCCACACATGGGTCTCCCAACCCTTCTGGGAGGCTGTGGGAAATACAAACATGGATGAGGGTATGCTAAGTGGGAGCAGGAAGTGAGAAGATGGTCCCCCAGATTCGGGTAGGTTAAGAGAATGAGGGCTGGCAGAAAGGGGGCCTGGTAAAACATTGTTAACAGAGTCCCTTGTCCAGAAGCCGACTCCCCAAATGGCCCTAGCTCTTAGCCAGCCATCCTCAGAAAGGACTGGAGCCTTGAGCCCGGCCTGGAGCTACAGGGTGAACTTGGGGGCTGGCTGCAAGGCACTGAGAGGAACCCCAGTTCTGGCTACTGGGCTACACAGAAACCCGGCAATGGGCACCCTTGTGTGCGTGTCTTAAAATAGGGGCCTTAAGGTGGCAGACCTCCTCTGGTTCGGCTGTGGCAGCTGCCATCTGGCCCTGGAGAGCCAGGTGCCCATAGTCAGTGGTCATTTGTGAAGCCAGTCCTCCCAGCTCCTCCGGGTTAGTAACCGACTTAGTCATCTGGAAAGAGAAAACAAGCAAGACACAAACACACACAAAGAAAAGCATGAGAACCACGTGTTAATACCACTGGAGGCCAAGGAGGTCTCATTCGCTTTTAAGCTCCCAAGGGGTCAAGGCAGGACTGGCATTCCAGGCTGCTTGCTGGAGAGGGCAGCTCAAGCAGGGCCCATGCTGTGCCACACAGGACAGAGCCCAGTGTGCACACCCCATGAGGCTTCTCAGCAGGCCAGCAGTTGAGGCCAGGCCAGTGGGCACAAGCTCAGCATCTGGGTCGTGAGCCTACCTCCCAGGGACCCTCTCAGGGAGGTGCCCTGTGGCAGGGCTGGAGGAAGTTCCCTGAGACACCACCAGGGGGCACAAGCGTGTGCACTGCACACCCTGGGCCAGGCCCTGGGGAGGGCTGGTCTGGTCTCTGCGACCCCAGCGGGAGGTCCCTTCCAGAAGAGAGAGGGCCTGAGGACAGGGTGGCTAGGAAGTCCTGAATGAGAAGTGGTGGAGAAAACAATGTTTGGTGGAAACTCAGAGAATACAGCTTTGTAGTAAACCTGTGCCAAAGCATGACAAGGTTCCAACCAAACATTTAGTTAAGAGTATACTGTAGCCAAGCCAGGCTTGGTGGTGCATGCCTATAACCCCAGCACTCTGGGAAGCTGAGGTAGGAGGGTCACAAGTTCAAGCCCAATCTGAGTCTTTTACAAGACTTTGTCTCAAAATTAAAAAAATAAAAGGGAATGCTGACGCCCTGGGTTTGATCCCCAGTATCACACACATGCATGCACTGTAGCCAGATGGCCATGTCATACATTTCATGGGCAAGGTAATTCCCTAGTTCATAGGATAATGTGTCTCAATTTAATCTTGCCTAGCTAACGCGCTAGTTTCTAGCTTTTCTTCCCACTCTAGATAAAAATGTCACTAAATTCTTACAATAGCAGTTTTAACCTGTCACTTAGAAAAGTGTCCTGTTCCCTCAAGGGGCTTTTCTCTTGCCCCACCTCTAATGTCACTCTGGATAACAATACCATCTTTCTCTTTGGGGCCATTAAGACCTTGATATTAAAGGGCCTTAGAATGACTCCATATCAATCGAAGCAGAACAGGATCCCCCATGCTATTTAAGGTGTGTTCACAAGAAAATGTTATAGGCTTCAGGCCCAAGTGTGGCTTCTCAGGAGCATATACTGAATGCCACGAGCTGCTCTGTTTGTGTTCTGTCAACAGGAGCACAAAGATTCTGGGGTGACCCCATGAGGGAAAGCAGGCGTCTCTCCAACTGGCACCAAGCCAGCTGTCCCAGGAACAGCCAGGTAGCCCAAGGCTGGGCTTCTTGAATCACAGACACCAAGGGTCAAGACAGGCCAGCCCAGAGACCAGCTCAGAGTCCAGCCCAGGAGATACTCCAGAAACGCCACGAGGCCACTGGAAAACATCTTCTCCCACTACTGGACTTTACCCCAGGGGCCACGGGATGGGACCTGTGATTGGTACCCTGTGTGTGCACTCCAGCTTGTCACAGCACACGGGGATGTGCACTGTCCTTCCCTCCATCCCCAGCCTGGCACCGGCACAGTCCAAGAGTTTCCATGAGTGAGCAGCCGAGGAAGCCTTTGTGGTCCAAGCTCAACCTCTAGTGGACATAAGATTCCATGACAGGACCAGTCGGAGAGGTGCCCAGGCCATCGTGATGGGGGACAGGAGCCACGTGGTGGCTCATTCTGGTCCCTCCAGCTCGTAAGGTCACTGGCCTTCTCAACTCAGGCTTATGTGGGAAGCATCAAAGAAGCATCTTTAAAAATTCTACCCAGTGGCGTCTGAGCCTTCAAAGGTTAGTAAGAACCTTTTCTACTCTCTGAAGACATCATTTGTCATCTTCTGTACAACTTCTAACATTTCACGACCGCATTCGCTATTTCTCAAAGCCACTTAGGTCTAAGGATCCATACAATACAGTTCTGTTTCCATCACATTTTAGCAAAAATAAAATTAAAAAACCTTCCAAAGTTACATGCCTTTGAAAGTCAGAATTTTAAAAAATATAATCACAGTTTTATTTTCCCTGAAAGACTGGCAATACTTTACTGCAGAACTGTTACAATTTCATTCTTTCATATAATCTCATCTCTGATCTTTTATCCCAAAATATCTTCCCTTGCACTGTAATTTAAATCTACAAAAATGCCTCAAGCCTTTTCCTACTTTTCTCCTTAACTCCATTTCCTCCATTCTTGTACGTTCTCTCTTCCCTTTGTTCTCTGTCCTCATGCCCAAGTCTCAGTCATCCTTAATTCCTGATGGGAGCTTTTCCACAAGTCGGGAACTCCAGCTGACTGGGGCTCCTAGACCACATGCAGTCAGAGGTCACAGGAAGAGGACAGATGCAGGAACCCAGGAGGAGCCAGAAACACAGACTGGTCCATCTCTCCAACACAGATCCTTGATTTGAAGACTCAGAGGTGGTGCTAAGTAGAAGGGCAAACCAAAGAGGGCAGCTCTTTTTCATCTTACCATTTCCTGAGCTGTTACAGCAATAGCTTTGGAGTATTTAACCACGGTTGTTTGGTAGTCAACAAATGTTCCCTTTGGTTCCGGAGGAGTGCCTTCGTCCAGCTAGAGAGGAGAGGAAAAGAACCCACATGTCATAAAAGCCTGCTGAAGCATGGGATGTTATTTATTAGAATTATAAAGTTTATATACAGGAGAGGCCCTGAGAGATTGTTTGCCCTAACTCAACCGAATCCCCCAACTTCTGGGGTAAGGACTGCAATGGAGAGGTACATAAAGTCCCCAGGGGCAAAGGCAAGGCGAGGCCCCAGATTTGTGTGAGAGAAATGGGAAGCATTCTAGGAACAGTTGTTTCAGCTAAAGTCCTACCAAGTGAGGATGAGGTCACCCACATAATGGCGGGAAAGGTGTCCCAAGGGGAGGGAAGAGTATTCAACCACAGGAAGGCACCAGTGAGTCTGATACTTCAGAGAATGTGCAGAGTGGAGGAGGGTGAGGCAGGAGAGGCGGCAGACTCCAGACCAAGATTGGATTTGTGCTATGGAGAACCTGGAGACCATGATGAAGATGGTGGGATCTGGGTTGGCAATGGCACCTTTGAGATTTCCCTGGCAGCTCTTTGCCAGATGCAGTCAAGGAAGACTGAGGACCAAGAAGTCAATTTGGAATATGTCAGTTACATGTTGCTCTCAGAAGAGCTACATGTCATAAGCTGGCACAAGCTATACCATGAGTAAAAGAAGCATATCTATGGTATACAGCCCAGGATGTGATTGTCATCAAACTATCAACACCAACTCTGGACAAGAGTTTCAGGTCTCTTCTTCAGCTAGACAGATGATGACAAATGTCTTCATCGCCCTGCTAGTTGGGTGAGGATGGAGTTATGGACTCATTTGTTCAGCGTAATCTGAGCATTTTCCAAGTGCCAGCAATGTGCATTTGTATGAGATGTGGCTGAACTGCAAACAAGCCAGGACACTTTAGCTAAAGGAAGCTTAGAACACCTAGCCAGTGACCACCAGCTACCAGCCACCATGATAAACACTTACTTAGCCAGTTTGAAGGCAGTGAGAAAGGCAAGAATGAAGCAGTGTTTTCAGGATTTCAAACTTATTTAAAGGACGCTCCTTTATTTTGAGATAATAAATAGCCTTCACAGATTTTTCATATTAATATGACCTTTCTTTTATGAAACAGTAGTGGAATAGATAGCAAGGTTTCTTCTTGTTTTGTTTCTGTAACTTTCTCTCCTGGGAGGGGCAGAAACAAAGAAATAAAAGATCCGATAATCAGGAAATCTCATAGAATTCCACTGGCTTCATTGAATGGGGAAATCAAAGTTCAGAGAGCTTGAGGGACTTGTCCAAGGTCACTGAAAAAGCAGATTACTTCCTGTTAACTTATGAGTTCCCAACTTTCTAGAGCTGAGACAGAGGCAGGGAATCTGCAGGAGGACCTCCATAGCAGAAGCTCCAAAGGTGTCAAGAATTGCACTCAGGTGAGAATCAATTTGGGAACTCATATTTTTCTGCTTATCAGTCACTGCCTATGAGAATTATAGATAATGATTTTACGAGCGTATCCGTGTTTTAATCAAATTAACAAAACTCAGATGGAAAATGCCAGCTTCTTTATGTCTTGGTGCTTGGGGCTGAATGACCTGAAGCATCCCTTTAAGACAAAGCCCCAGTGCCAGCCGCATAAAGGGAAGATGAGAAAGTGTGCAGTCCTGGGGTGTCAGGTGAGGGTAAGTAAGATCACAGCGGCAGCCACAGAACCCCAGCTGTGTACTGTACCGAACTGAGGGGAACCCTTTGCCTGTGGCCTCGGTGGTGTGCGTTGCCAGCTATCCGGTAGTTATTGCTATCAGGTAACACCAGACTCATTTCCCAGCCTTCGGGAAAGACACGTGTGTCCTGGGCTGGGCCAGCAGTCATCACCCCACTGACACTGGGTGGGATGAGAGCTGCAGTACATAAGGCTCAGAGGCTATCAAAGACAGACTGCAGGAACTGGCTTTTACTTTCCAGGGATTTATGTAACATGTTCCTATCATTATACTCATTCTAAAAAATGCCTTTTCCCAAGAAGCGAATATTATCATTTGACTTTCTAATTTGTACTAAGAAACCTCGGACTCCATTATTTAACATCCTTGGTAGACATGTGGCTTATCTTCAAAGCTCTGGTGTCCTGGTGGCCTGGAAACCAAACAAACCCAGTAAGGCTTACTTATCCAGCAGCCTTGGGAAAGGGGGGGATTTCACTGTTTCACTCATTTGCTGCCAAACTGTCCATATTTGAAGCATGAGAAGCCCACAGCAGAAATTAATGGGCATTTTGAGAAAGCTGAGTCTGAGGTCCCTAAAGGGAGAAATGGCAATCTAGCCAAGGCTGGTTTCTTTGTCACTGTGACAACTGCATAATGTTTAGGGATAATTACTCTAATTATAGTTTCAAGGTACCAGTTCTTTATGGAGATATGAACAACCAATCTTCTCTAAATTAGCAATTAAAAACCACTTATTATCCTAAAAAAATATATTAATGTATTCACCATCTGACAATGGACATTTCAAAACACAGATGATGCCTCCAATTCTTGGCTGTGCTATCACAGGATGGCAATTAGATGTTGATGAGCAATTACTCATTCTAATAAACATCAAACTGACACAATGCGTGAAGCATTCCTTGGGGGAAAAAGATAAAACTGTCTCCAGTCGTATTTCCCATGTCAAGTGATGGGTTGCCAAATGAGTAACCTCATCTATGGCTGAGGAGAGTTCACTAAGGGCTTTTGCACATACTGTATGTTTGCAGTGGTTCCTGCACGTGGCTATACACCAGCACCATGAGGAGACTGTTACATGTACCAGCAGAGATTCCCCTCCTCCACACCATAGAGCAGGTCAGGTAATGTGCATCCTAGAAAGCTCCCTGTGATTCCCAAGTGGCCATTCCAGAGAACAACATTTGAGAATCACTTCATTATTGCATTCTGGGGTTTGTTCCCCCTAAGACAAGAAGACAGAAGCAGCAAATACTAATTATTTCCATTTTACAAATAAGGAAATCAGTGATATTTTTACTATCTCTCTTTGGCAGACGGGTAAAACTGGAAGGAAGGGGCAAGGAGCTTACAGAGGTCATGATGTGTGGGACCATAAGACTGGACATTGGTACGTTAATAGAACCTTCATGAAGAGAAGACTTGGAGCTGTCAGCCTTAAGTGCCAGTGAGCTCTTGGGGAACAGCACTTGAGGAACGAGAGAGAGAGAGACAGAGGGGACAGGGTCAAGGAGCCCACACCCACCTTGCTCATGGCCTCTGCGATGGCGTCCACCATGCCCCCCACCAGCCCCACTTCACTCGCTGCCTCGTTCAGCGTCACCATGATGTCATCCACGGCCTCTTTCATCAGCTGCGCAGCTTCCGTGATGGCATCGTGGGTGTGCTGCGCCTAGGAGAAGTGTGAAGCACTGCCTTAGCAGGTGTGAAAGGTGCTCAGTCCTCTGAGAATCCTTCACTTCTCTCAAGAATAACCTTAAAAGGGCCAGGGATTTAGCTCAGTGGTTCCCCCACCTGTCCCGCAAGCGTAAGGACCCAAGTTCGATCTCCGGTAACAACAACAAGAACAAAAGAATAATCTTAAAAGTGGAAGACAAATGCAGATCCCCACGAAGGACCACAGCAACATGTTCTATATTCTCCCTTTCCCTGATTTTGTACATTTGTTTGACAAATAAAGGAAAAACAAAGCCAAAAACAAAAAGTGATGGCCTTTTATAAATAAGAGGAATGATTACAATGCGTTAACAAACTGTATTATGACATTACTAGTTTTATATGTTGTAATGTTTAGGGCAGTAGAAAGAATTCCACAGGTTTCTAAATACACAAGCAGACAGATTTAACAGAAAAAAACTGACATAGAGGAAAAGCACATTCAGAACACATACTTCTCTCAATACCGCCTAACATACTATGAGTTTCTTCCTACAAATATGCTGAATTCTGGAAATGTAGGTACATGCGCGAGAGATACATCTAGAGAAGGTCTAAAAGACTTTGAAACCACTCCACAAGTTATATTACCATGACGTTGGACACATCAGTGAAGAACCTTCTCCAAGTGCAGATCTCTCCAAAGCCTGGTACTCACCAGTCCCTCTGACCATACCTGGGTACTTGCCAATGCCAAGCACAGGGGAGGAGCAGGTGAAGGAATGAGGGAGTGGAAGATAGTACAATGGCAGTGCTGGGCCCTCTGGAAGTCACCTTATCTGGTAGCAAGAGTGGGGAAAGAGCCAATGTCTTGGAGCAGGAAAACCTGGCTTCAATGCTAACTAACTAAATGGCCTGGGCTTGGCTTCCTGTTCAGTGAAATGAGAAGAATCACAGTAACACCGTGCACTGAATTTCTGATGGACTGATATGGGTGCACGTGCCTTATTTATAGTAACACAATCCAGGAGGGGGCTGTGCCCTGGCCCTAAGACACGTGACCTTGCACCAGGCAGTCATGTGGGAACTGCACTGCACTGATCTACCCGTGTAGTGAGCTCTGGATCTACCCATGTAGTGGCCACACCATTCCAGTCCACTTCGGGGAGAGGCCTGCAGAAGGGAGCTCGATGGGGTAATGCTTAGTAATACACGAAATTCATTAACCCAGGCTCTGAGGCTGCTGCATTTTTAAACACCTACAGTATCAGGGGTATTATCTTAATTGGTCTACAACTACCACAGGGAGGGATTCATAATTGACCTCATTGTTTAGGTGAGGAAACAAAGAAATCATCTGTAACACGAGCCAGAGCTGGGATTTGAATTTAATTTTATTGGACCCCAGAGCTTGTGCTATTGTTCACCAAGTCAGAACTACTGATAAATATTTAACAACATTTTAACACTATTTCCTCTGTAAGTGGGAATCTATAACACCTAACACACAGCAAATAAAACATAGTAAGTAGGTATTTCAAAAATGATACCTGAATTGCTTAAGTCTTTGCCCCCAGCTTCTTAGGAAAGGGTCTAAGAAAGCAAACTCACAGTGCGCAAGTGTCCTCTGCGACAAGCCCACTGTGGTTTGCAAACAGAGGGCAGGATGAATGTAGGTGAGGGGGCAGAAGCAATCCCTGTGTCATCTCATTTCACACCATCTAGTGCTTCTGGCCACTCACCGAGAAGCGTTCACACTGGTGGAAAACTACTCTAGCCCCTATTTCCAAGCAGAGGCCATTATGAAGCTTATGGCCCTGACTCTACATTTCCAGCCACAGAGCTCCTTCAGGAGCTCTGAATTGCAATCCAAGCAGATAAGCTGACATCTTACAAATCCAGAGAACTCCTACTTCAATACAGTATTCTACTGGCACTGAAACCCTCAGGGGAAGGTGGCAGAGAGCAAACAGCTCCGAGTAGAGGCAACCAGACTGAGTCAGCAGGGCCCTCTGGGCTCTTCCATTTGAAGGGAGGTCCGTACCTCAGGGCACTGTTGCTAATCTGTCACAGCAAAGTTGCCTTTTTTGTCCTTCTTGTTCTTCCCCACTTTTATAACTAGACTTATCATTCCGAAACTACGAACAACTTGCTGGCAGTGGCTGGCTCTTAATATTTTTAGCATCCTCAGAATTTGGCTCTTAGTCCTTGCCAGATATGTGAATCTAAAAGTAAATGTGGAAAATACAAAGTCTAAGACAGGATTCCCATTGCTACCAGTCTGATGTTTCTCAAACACGGATCCATCATGTCACTCCTCTGCTTAAAAACTATCACTGGCTAGGCCGGGTATTTAGCTCAGTGGTACCGTGCCTGTCTTGCAAGTGCAAGGTCCTCAGTTTGATCCAAACAAACAAACAAACAAACAAATAAACAAAACCCAAAAAACTATCAGTGGCTTCCCAGTCCTCATAATAATGGGCAAACTCCTTGATGTGGAAGTTGAGACCCGACAGAGAATAGCTTGGTCTATCTTCCCATCTACCTATCTTCAGGATCTGCACATTCCAGACTGCTTGTCATTTTTGGAAGATACCACATCTCTTTAGAAGCCTATGTGTGTCTTTACACATGCTGTTCCCTCTTGCCATGTTCCCAAGTTTAAAGTAAAATGTGGACCAAGGACACTCAAGACACACTATCATCATTTTTGTCCACCAAAAGCATCTGAGTGACACAACAGACTAAATACATGTTCCTCTTACAAACTGGCAAGGGAAAAATCACACTAAACTACAGTTTCCTCTTAAGGAACAGAAACGACACTTACTGGAAAACAACTGATCCTCTCTTTGTGTAACATGGGTATCAACACTGAACAGGTACCCAGCAAGTGTTAGTTTTCTTCCTGTCATTATCATATTGTGTGTCTGTCATCCCCAAGGATGTGTGTCTACACATCCTGCCAAGGAAAAAGTAATTTACAAATAAGCCTTAACTATACATATTTCTTGCACCCCCACCCCCAAATCCCTAGGAAGGCCAACAGAAGATGAGTGCCCACCGTGGAGGTAGAACTGGCGGTATTTTTCCTGTAGGGACAGAACATGGCAGGAACTTGGTGGTCCTGAGCTGTACCTTAGCAGTGGCATGGCTAATGGGCGGGGGACGGGGACGGGGAAGGAGAAGGCAGTCCACCCCAGGGGGCACATTTTTTGGGTGGCATTATTCGCCAAAAGGAAAATTATACGATAATAATTTATGGTTCTTTTGAAGTACATTTGATGTTAAGCTAAAGTTTCCTATGTGTGTCTGAATGCAGCAGTGTCTCTAGCCGCATGACTGCTTACACATGAAATGTATTGAGTGGTTTCCATATGCATCTCGACTGCTGCATTGAAGGACTGCCCTGAGCAGCACAAACTCTAGCTGTACCTTGGGGTTTCCTCCACCTTCTTTGGCTGCATACAGCATCTGCAGGGCAGACTCTGCAAGAGTCTTGGTCTGGTCCAGCACTGTCATCTGTTGCTGATGGTCCAGAATCTTGGAGGCGACACCTACTGCAGCTAAGATCAAGGGCTCGAAGTAGCTCGCCAGCTGTGTCACCTTAGAGAAAGAAAAGCCACAAATGCATCATGGAAGCTCAGGTTTCTCCTCCTGGGGCAGCCCTGGGTGGGGAGAGGGTTGGGAGCTGGGTGAGTTGACTCCCAGGACAAGGCAGGTCTGTTACAATTTACTTCTGGAAGTACTTGCTGATTCAACTGACTATTGATCGGTTTTTATTTCCTGTAGGTAAGGGGAAGGAGTCTTCATCTCTTTGCCAAATACAGAGCCGTTTGCAGAAATGCTCAGAAGCCCATTCCAAGACTCGGAGTTACACATCAGAATCAAACTCAATTTTACAAATCCTCAATTTTACAAGTAAGAAACCTTTTAAGAATCAAAGGCATCCATCTTACAACTCAGAAGGGAGGGACACACAGGACAGCAGGAGAGGTGAGAGAAGATGTCTGCGGTGATGAGAACCTTCAAAAGCTTTTCCGGAAGCCCATCTGACTGCCATCCAGCACTTGGACTAAGCTTTGGCTTTGTTATAAGAGCAAAGTGACTTCACACCAGCCTAGATATTCTGCGTATGATTAGCCCAGCTGAGAGGACAAAAGAGCTCGCTAAGGGGCTAGAGGTGTAGCTCAGTGGTACAGCGCTTGTCTAGCCCGTGTGAGGCCCTGGGTTCAATTCGAGGTACTCTCACCTCACCTCCTCGCATTCCAAGTTTATTAAGACAGGTCTATTTTCAAGAAAGCAAAACCACACATAATACATAAATGCTCATCCAAATCGGCTAGCTTGGTGCTGCAGGGCCATGTGTCACAAATACTTATCCAGCACATCTATGCCAGGCTCTCTGCTAAACATTGAGTATCCATTTCCTCCACAGCCATTTAGGAGGTCAATAAACATGAAAAAACAGACAGAGGCTGAGGCAGGTAAGCTGCAGGCTCAATTTAGGCAACGGAGAGGGGAAGACGAGACAGGAACCCTACTCCACAACCCCGGCTCTCAACCATCACACTACTGCTACCTGTTATTTTCTGGTTTTGTCCCAGGTCTGGTGTTGTCAGGTTGAGCCTTAAATGTTTATCACTTAGTATTTGCTTTTTTGTTCTGCAAAGTATTTAAAATAAAGTCTGAGGATAATACGGTGACAGTGCTCTACCTAGCATCCAGAAAGTCACATTATAACATTTTGCTGTATTATAACCTGATGCCATAATCTATTCCCACTCAGATCCAATACAACTATGCAAATCGCTTTTCTGTTCAACTCCCCATCCTGCACAGTAATGACTGAATGCTAAGGTATTCCCATCAAAGGTATTTGTGGGCAAACTTTTCACCAGCAGCTCCCTTCATATTTCTTTCCATCTCAGGGAAGGAGACTGAGCATTGTGGGAATGTAGGCAGAAAGGCCATTTCACATGAGCAAGCACAGGGCTGGGGATAAGCAGAGGTAGGGGGTTATAAGGGCTGGGGCAAGGTGTGTGTGGGTGGTATCCAAAAAATAAAAGTTCATTACAGCTACTGGTGATAGGAGACTGAGCAGCACTTTGGAATCCCACTGGGGTCGTCTTGCAGATAGCTTTCAAAGCACCTGAGCAGGTCAGCTGCTCACCCTAGGGTACCTTTATGTGCACTCTGAAGGAGCTTGTTCAGACTTGAAGGATGCCAGGCATCTGGCCTGATGAGCAGAGCACAGGCTGAACTTGGAGCCCCACCCCTGTTCCATCAAACTCCTCCGTGGAAAGCCTGTCCTGCAGAGCCTTGGACAGCAGCCCTGCACCCCCCACCCCTGGACTTTCTCCTCTTCCCCAGGAGGCTACTGATGTTGTCACCACAGGGAATGAGACACCAATGGGCCATCAGGGGATCAGGACTCAGCATGGATCCTCTCTGCTTTCAAGACAGAGCAAAATGCCTCACGCATTAGAATCCTACATGTTTCCTAGACTGATTTTAATATCTTCAAAGTATACTTCATTGATGCAGCTGTACAATGTCAAGGGATGCTATATGCTGAGAAAAATAAAACTGAATAACTAAGCCAGAGCCTGCCTTCCTCCTGGAGGTAGCAGGGCTGGGTCACAAGGAGAGTAAGCTCTGGTCTCAGGGTCACTGGGTTTCAGTCTTCCCTGCTGGTTCCTTATTGAGGAACTGTATACAAGTTTCTCCGATTACTAAACTTCAGTTTCCTCATCTGTCAGGTGGGGATTAAGAATAGGACCGTGGGACTGGGGATTTAGCTCAGTGGTTCTGCCCCCTGCCCCGAAAGCGCAAGGACCTCAGTTCGATCCCTAGTAACAACAACAACAAAAAAGAATAGCACCATGCTCTGAGGACTGTTAGGAGGATTAAATTAATGGACACAAAAACCCTGAGCACAGTAACTGCCATAGAGTTAGCACTTGATAAATACTGGATGTAGTTACTCCTTGTATTACAGCAAAGGGTTTGGAAAGGATGTACCTGTCCCTGTATGTAAGGGCACTCACACCTTTTCTTCTGGAGACATGACAGGTGAGGAAACAGCATGTAACTAAACCAACACAACATTTTTAATACTTGGTACTTGATGTACGTCCATAGTGGGTTGAATGGTGGGCCTCAAAAGACATGCCCACAACCAAACGCCTGGAACCTGTGAATGTGATCTCATTTGGAAAAGGGATCTTTGTATGTTTTTTACATTGCTGGGAATCAAACCCATGGCAGGGCAAGTAATCTACCACTGTGCTCTACCTCCAAAGCAGATGTATATAAGCTAAGGATCTTGAGATGAGACCATCCTGGTTACTCAATATCCCCTAAGTCCATTAACAAGTGTCCACATAAGAGACAAGAGACACAGAGCAGCACAGGAGACAGTTAACCATGGAGGCAGAACTTGGTGTGACACTCAAGGGACAAGAGCTACCAGAAGCTGAAAAGGGCACAGAATCGACTCTGCAGCCTGCAGAGCAGGTTTGGCAATGCCCACATCTTTAGTCTGGATTTCTGGACTCCAGAACTGCAAGGGAACAAGTTTCTCCTGTTTTAATCCACTCAGTCAGTAGTGATGTTACAGCAGTCACAGAAGGTGAGGTCTGGGAGTTTTCATTTCTTCTCCCTGCCAGGGGATGGGAGGCTGCAGGTCTGGCACCTCACCTGAACATGGGAATGAAGCAGCGGGAACAGGGTGGGGTGAACTCTCAGTCCATGGCTCCTTTAGACGGAGGGCCACTGGCTGCTTTTGCCAACATTTTAGAAGAGATACATATTGAGGTACAGACTTAGACATTTTTATTTTCAGATAGATTCTCACTAAATTGCCCAGGCTTGCCTTGAACTCACAGTCTTCCTGTCTCGGACTCTCTAGTAGCTGGGATTACAGATGTGTAACACCATGCCCAGTTGATACTATTTCTATTTCGATGCTACTCATGAACAGAGGAATTAGTCTTCTGTACTAGCACATATTATTATACACATGTACCTACGTACCATATAAATGCCTGCATAATGTTATACATATGCATACCATGTAGTATGCACACATACACCTGCAGAGACGCAGATACTGCCCTCCAAGGACATCCAGAAATACTTTCTTACACAATTCATAATGGAGTCAAAAGTAATGCTGGCGGAAACAATGTCCAGCTTCTCTTCCAAACTATACTCCTGCAAAGGGCACAGAAGCAGTCACCCTGGCATCCAGGTCAGTCCTACCCGCCCCCCCCCTTCATACAGCTAGACAAGCCCTTTCCTGATTATAAAGAAACTCAGAGGAAGAATCAAACTGGCCACACTTGAAAAGGCAGAGAGACACTGGCCATTTTAAATCTCAACAACCTCCTACTCAGAACCAGTGGGAGGCTTAGTTGCCCCCTTTAGCTCTTGTGCAATTTGAAAAAGTAAGAATATTGATTTTCTAAAATCAATACCTGCAGAGATTTTGGTTAGTGCATTTCTTGATGTGCACATCGATACTGATGGCGGCACTGACGAATGCTAGGAAACCCTGAAGGCTGTTAAAAATCCAATTCTGGCTTCTCCCTGCTGAGGTACACGATGTGTGACCAGCCAACTCTCTTTGAAGGGTTTGCAAAATGAATCCTAACTAGGCAAAATGTATTTGCTACTTAAAAGAGTGTTCTAGGGATGAACTCAGCTGAGTGATTCCTTTTCAGTGGCTGCATAGGGAGGCTTTGGCCACCCAGAAGAAAGTCTGCAAGTTTGTTTGGGAAACCAGGGAAAAACTCTGTACCCTTAAACACACAATGGGCCCAGCTGGCTGAGGATGAAAGATGGCAGGCTTGAGGCTGGGAATGACAACTTTAGTCTCTGGCTTCTTTCAGGGAAAGTTGAGAGCAATCAAGGATGGCAAGTGCCTTGTTGGCCGAATCTGACCACAACCAAAAGAAAAATTTCATACAGATTTCTTCTCAATGCTAGGTGAGAAAAGGTCCTGAAGTGATCATTTTTGGACAAGAGCCCAGGGGGAGGCTGAGAGGTATTTTTTGCAGTTTAAAACAGCACTGTAGTTAACACAATACCCAGCACTGCAGGCTTTTGGGAACGGTGACAAAATTGACTACACCCTCACACATTATGGTTTATATCTAGACGTCCCCCTAGAGCTTCATGTACTCAGAGGTGGGGCTTTTTGGAGATCGTTGGATCATGGCATGTAATACACATCAGTAGATTAATCTCAATCCACTGATGAGTTTGTAGGTAAATGTGATGTTGGGAGGTGAAGTCTGGTTGGAGGAGGTGTGTCACTGGAGGTGTGGCCTGGAAGGGTCTATCATCTTCCCCTCCTTTGATCTCTGTTCTGCTTCCTGTGGCCATGCCATGAGCTGTTTCTCCATTGCCAAGTCCCTCTGCCATGCTGTCCTGCCTTGGAGTCAGCTGAGACTACATAATAAAACCTCTGTAAACTGTGAGCCAAAATAAACCTCTCCTCCTTTAAGCTGTGGGTGTCAGGCATTGTGTCTTAGTGAAGAGAAAGTAATTAAGCAGCCCCTCTGCACACACACAGTAAGGCAGGGTCCCCTCAGTACACATTACCTTGTGTCCCAGCTGGGCTGCTTCTCCCCTGGCCGCTGTGGCGATGGGATCAATAAGGTGCCCGATTTCCTGA
Organism: Heterocephalus glaber; assembly: GCF_053883595.1. NCBI lineage: Eukaryota > Metazoa > Chordata > Mammalia > Rodentia > Bathyergidae > Heterocephalus > Heterocephalus glaber. Next base: position 5,710,447 of record NW_028258414.1, on the reverse strand, counting down.
ACCACTGAAGTTAGCTGCTCCTGCAGGGCCTGATACCGAGAGAAGTGTCAAGATCATCTGACAACGGTTCCCCACAACACAGCACCAATATGAAAAGACAAGTGAAGCCACCCGGAATGGACAACCAAATGCCTGGGTGTGCCAACAAGCTGCCACTTCCTGTCCTGCCCAGTGGTGCCTCAGCTCCCCTGGGCCAGCTACTATGAGAGAAGAGAGGCCAGAGGCAGGCCCCAGAAAGGCGGGTGCCAGGGGCTTCCCGCTCCCACCAGCCCTGGCAACAGATGCTAGTGCTACCTTTACTTTGCTCAGCACAATTACTGGAAATGTGATGTGGAATAGCTGTGGCTTTCCCAGAAGGAAAGACCAAATGGAGACAGCTAATTGGGGTCTGAGGGAACATCCAGGTCCCTGTCTTCTCAGAACATAAAGTGGGAGAGGAAAGTGATGTAAAAATGAAATCAGCTCTTTGGAAGCAGGACTCCACCACCCAGTGCACAGGGAAGAGGCCAGGTGGGATGCACTGAGCAGGATCCACGCTCTTAACTCGCTGCACTGGGTGGTGGGCATACAAATATTGACAGGAGCACCGTGGAAGCATTTCCTTTTGAGTGTGAGATGGTTTAACCACTGCCCCAGTGGACTGAACTCAGAATGTAGAGAGCTACAATGGGCAGGGAGAGTGAGGGAGGGGGACTCAAGGGTGGGGATTATTAACCAGTAGCAGAAGAGATCTGATTCCTTTATAGGAGTATTGATAGGAGATTCAGGGTTAACAGATGAGAACTGCACACACTAGCACCCAACAAGATGGTTCCTGAAGAAGTGACAGTGTCCTGCCTTTGCCAATTTTCCTGGGAACAATGTTGCCCATGAGCTGGAGGGCTTTGGGCAGAGTTCACTCCACGAGGGGTCAGCCTAATGGGCAAACTTGAAAATCAGAGAGCTAGAGAGAACCTTAGAGAAAGTCCAAAGGTCTTATTTAGCTAATTACTTATTATCTTCAAGCTCATGATGTGATTATAGTCAAGAATGTTGGAATATCTCAGCAATGAGGTTTTATTATAGGTGATTTGTTAAAATTAAATATGGCAGAACTGGGGTGCACATGTATGTCAAAGGGGAAGTTTTCTTCCTAGTGAGGAAGTTGAGATGGAGGACTTGCTTGGGAAAGGAGGTGAAAGGATGGAGCCCAAGGGGAGGCTGAGAGCTATTTTTTGTAGTTTAAGGCAGCACTGTAGTTAATACAATATCCAGCACTGCAGGTTTTTGGGTATGGCGACAAAATTGACTACCCTCTCTCCCATTATGGTTTATATGTAGATGTCCCCCCCAGAGCCTCAGGTGCTCAGAGCTGGGGCTTTCTGCAGGTGGTTGGATCATGGGATGTTAACACACATCAGTTTGCAGGTAAATGTGATGTTGGGAGATGCAGCCTGGTTGGAGGAGGTGGGTCACCTTTGCTTCTTGATTTGGGGCTCCATAAAGGGTATGTTCAGCTAATGGTACTTATCAAGCTGCACATTTAATGTGCCTTTTGGTACACATACTATACTTAATAACAGGTTAAAAACAGTAGTTTTGGCCTTCTAAACAGGGTGAAAATGCTTTAGTTCTTTTTTATTTTCAGGAAATGAGTGTATGTGAAGGGGTTATGAAATAGACAGCTATGTTAATAAAAATGAGCAATGCCAAACTCTGGGGTCACTGCTCAGAGAAAGGGACCAAAGCTCACTGCAATAAGGCAAACATCAGCAAACAGACCACTCATATTTATTAAGCACCTCTGAGTGCTAGGCCCTGTGCTTTAAAAAGGGAAAACAGAAGATAAGTAGGAACCAGGAGGCTTTGCCCTGCTGTTAGAAGCCACTCTAAGGAAAAACCTCTTCTAAACTGCAAAAACCATCAAGAAAGGATAAAGTGGTTCTAAGTAACAGAATGTAAAAGCTCCTTACATACTAGATAATGGTATGCATTAGAGTTTAATGTCAAATGCATTAGAATTTGATGTCAGATTTGCCCATTAACCCAAACGTGGATCAATGAACTGTGACAGAATCACTCAACATAGGGCTAACTAGTTCTATGGCTGTGTTAAGAGAAACATGGTAACCCTACATTACTGACACACAATTACCTGATACTCATAATTTCTCCCCAAATCCCAGCCACACTTGAACTTCTCCCCTGGTGGTAGGTGTATTCTCTCCTCCAGCTGTCACCCACATCAGCTCTACTCCTTCTAAAACCTTCCCAGGTTGGAAGGGCTGTCCAGCAGTAAAACTCCAGCATCAGAAATGCTTTGCTTCCCTCCTCCAAAACAGGATGCTGAGATTTTTCAGCATCTTCAGAGCTTTGTAGCTGAAACTCATCTTACCTCTACAGAGATGTCATCCCTCGTGGCCAAGCTCTGGCTGACAGCTGCCAGTGAAGCCTTCTCAATGTCCCGAATGCATCGATTGATGCCATCAATGGAGTAGTCACACTCCCTCTGCCCGGGGGCCTTGTCCCTGGAAGGGACAGGGCAGATTAGACACTGAGTTCATAGCGCTCAGGTCCTGCGCCACCTGTTCTAGCACTGGTGGGGTGGAAGCCCCTGTCCCTGTCCTGCCTGGTCACCTTAATTAAGGAGTCAATCTGGCCCTTGCTGGGTAATGCCTCACTGCATAACCTGGGCATTTCTTATTTTAAGCTGCTCTACTCATTTCTAGCAGACAGGTTACAGTGCTGCCCTCCATCTCAGGCTGATGCCAGGCAACTGCAAAGGAAAGAAGCTGGATTTGGATTCTTTTTTCACTGACTTGAACATGGAACTTTTAATTAAAAATAATTCCAGCACTATTTATAGCACAAATACTGACTTTCTATTGTATACTAGTCCAAACTGATGGGCTACAGAAGGACTTAAAATATCTGGTGGGTTTTTCTTTGCAAGGCATTGAGAAAAAGTTAACTATGGTTTTGAGCTTCAAAAAAACCTGGGAAACAAAACCTAACTAAGGAAATAATTGCATTCCATGCTGTGGCATATTGACTCTGGCCAACTTCAGAAAGGCTGCATCTATTCAGGGGATATTTTTCCAGGCTCCTACCCTCACCAAGGAGATCAGAGATGCCCAGAGCTACTGGGGGGTGTATTCTTTTTGTTTCATTATCAAACTAAAGAAAACCTCACATTTTCCAACATAAATAGTTGTGCCCTATGTCTGAGCTCCTAGGTATACACAGTGTGGTACAACAGTTAGAATAAAAGAGACTCACTAGAGGATGCCACCTAAATTCTCCCGCCTGCATTTTTCATCAGTAAAATGGAGATATGGATATCTACCTTACAATGTTATGACGATCAAATAGGGGGCTACAGGTGAAACACTCAGAATAACATCAAGTGTTTAGTAAGAGCATAAGTTGCTATTACTGGGACCAGTGCTATCACTGGTTCCAAAGAGGTAAAGAAAAAGATGATGATAATGATCAACATTAGTGTTAAGTAAAAAGCTTGGTGGGTGTACCACCCCCTCCTGCTCCGTTCAGATGCTGCGCCAGAGCCCTTTCTGGATGGGAAACTGACCTGATAGATGTGATGAGACTCTTAATGGAGTCAGACACAGTGTGGGAATGTCCAGCCAGCACAGACCAGGTCGGTGGGTCTTTGGGGTTGATGGCCAAAGAGCGTGCAGTGCGGATGAGGTATGATGAGCTCTCCAGCATAATCTTCGCAGAGACCAGGATTGGTTCCTGAGCCTGGGAGCCCTGAGACCAAATAGCAGAGGGGTCAAGGTCAGGGCACACAGCGATGAATGGCTAGTGTGGGCCCTCAAAGTCTTATTCTTTGTCAAGTCACCACCTTCACCTTATGGAGTGAAAGGGGTTAGAGATGGTGGGAACTTGGGTTCAAGTCTGCTCCTTAAATAGAAGTTCTGAGTATGTCATTTCCCATGAAATAATCAGGCCCAAACCTGAGCGCAGATTGTTCTCAACATATGAAGCTATTTCCTCTAAAGAGACGATTCATTGGTTTCATAACTCTGAGTGGTATCATCCACAGTAACTGTACACTACATAATGACAGAGGCCTTTTGGAATTTTAACTGGTCATGTGCATTCAACGCTACACAAAATTAGCTGAAGACCCTTGCGTTAACTTTGTTGCAAAGAGCCCCCTACCTCAGAGCTGATCTGGGCGGGAATGCTGACAAACTCTGGGTTTGATGCAAATGCTGTCAGGTTCTCCACAGCTTCGATCAAGGGTGCAGTGGCAAGGCGACACTTATTGCGGTTGTCTTCAGAGAAATCCCCATCCAGGGCCTGATGGAAAAAAACGAGATTCCATCTGACTGAGAAGTAAAAATCATCCCCAAACTAGAGCAAGTCTTTCCTGGGGAAGAAAGACGGTTCAGTAAGAATGCTAGCGGAAATGTTCGGTAGGTTCACAAACAACAAATAAGAACTGGACAGAGAGGCCCAGTTAGCAAAAGCCCGGCTGTGCAGTGCACAGGACATCTGGCTTCCTGGTCAATCAACTCCCACGCCCATGAGGCAGAGATAGACCTGCTCTTGCCTTGCCTCCCTTGGGCTGGGCTGTCAGACCCTGTTTTTGAGAGTATAGTCCTTGGACTCTGCTCCTCCATTTCCACTCTGATTACGTTCTCAGTGATAAAGTTGGCACACGTACCGCCTCTCAGTCTTGACTGGGTGTCCCTGCTTGATGTCACCACAACCTGGCAATGAACATGGTGGGATCCAATGGGAAGGTGCAAATGGGACTGTGCCCCAATCACGTGGACAAATTTCACAACCCTATACATAGTTAACTGGGCCATACAATAAAGGGTATCCACTGAAAGACTCTGTTTGTGCAAAGTACAAATATAGGTGGTATTAGAGGTTAGAAGGTATTAGAGGTTAGGTCACCCTGTGGAGTGGGTGGGACTGAAGGGGACAGGGAGGGAGGGCTTCTTGATGTTGATAATGTCCTGCTTCTCCATCTGACTATCATTACTTAGCAGCTTCAGCTTGGAAAACGCAGAGAGCTCTACACAGGAGGTGTGATTTCTTCTGTATCTTATCTTTTGCTTCACTTTTTTTTTTTGATTGGTAGCAGGTAACACAATAGCATATTGCTGATTCATAATGGGATGGAAGAGCATCCAGGAATGTGGTCTGTGACCCATGCTGAGCTGCCTCACAAAGGGTTAACACTTGGATTCAAGGTTTCCCAACACAGGACTCCACCCTCAAGAACAAGACAATCAGAACCAACAGCCTGTGACCTGGGCGCATGTCCCTGCCTCCTATCAGAGAGCTGCTTTTGGGAAGGCAGTCATGTTTGGAGAAGGCAAATTTCCTTATTAAACGACTAATTAAACTTTTAATTTCATCCTTATGAGCAGTATATAAAAACCAATTTAGACAATTAGTGAAGAAAAATGCAGAGGCACTGGCATTGTACAACAAACTGGGTCCATGATAGAGGATTCTGTTTCTCACTAAGACAAGAGGAGGCAGGCAGTGTTGGTCTGAAGGCTATTTCTGCGTAACAGCTACATTCCAATCAAGCCTTGGCAGCTTGGGACAGTAATTACCCATCCCTGTAATACTAACATTTTCAGAGGAATTCCCAGGAGTCTGGCTAATTTAGTCTTGGCTAATATGGTGCCTGGGTTATCTTGGCTGGTGCCCTTCCCCCACCAGACTGGCACTAACCTTCCCCTAACGTCGGACTTGGGGATTCTCCTAGGCCCAATGGATTCCCTACATGCCTGCTCCTTTTCGCTCCTCTCCAGCTGCCAGCTCTGGAACTAGTAAACGCTGATTTACGTGCTGGCCCAGGCAACAGAGGAGAAGCAGCTCAGCATGGGAATCTCACTGTACCATTGACATCACTGATTCCTTGAGGTTGGGTCCTCCTGGGCCTCAGAGCAATTTGGGAACATCTGTGGGAGGCAGGTAGGCGCTACCTGATAGGAGCCTGACAAAAGTGGCCCTCACACAGGCAAACAGTGAAACAGGCAGATAGCCAGAGTGGACTTTGGAATCCAAGGGGCTCAGAACCCACCTACACCAATCATGACCCTGGGCTATGGTGCATAGTGTCTAGTTCGACAGGAGATGCTGAGCCTTCCACTGGTGTTGCCCACCCTGCTTACTTCTCACTCCACACACCTCCACACTCTCACCCCTTCTTGGCTCCCAAAGATCTTTCAGTTTACTGGGAAGCCAAGTATTTGATCAAGCCATGGACCATCAACTGAACTTAACTCCAACTGAAATCATGGCTGCCCGCAGTAAATCCCAAGATGAATCCCACTTCTCTAATGGTTTTATGAACTACACCGACACAATGAAAGGGTTTGTTTAGCATAGGTCTTAAAAATCATGTGTCATGTAGCCCATTGCTATTTACAGGCCAGGGCCTTGAAGAACATGGGCCAGAATACCAAACTACATCAAGCACTCTTTCCTGTTTTCAAAAAGAAAAAGCTGGTTCCCTCCAAAGGAGGCATTTGGCATCAAAAGGATGGTTTGTACAGACTGATATTCTGTTTCCCCTGGGCACAGCTAAGCCACCCAAGTAAACTGAGGACTCTGATCTGCCCGGCAGTCACACACTAAGCAAACAAGAGAGTTTCCTTGTGGTCACAGAACATCTACTGCGTCAGCCATTGGGATGAAAGAGTGAATTCACTTTGTCACATGTTGAGGAGCATCAGACAGGGGCATTCCCTACTGCTGGGCGGGCTGCTCCAAGTGTTCACACCACAGTCTCCCAGGGATCTTGGAGAAATTTCCTTTGTGCAGGAATAAGAATCAAAGATCCACAAGTTTTGAGGGGCCTCCTGGAACTTACAGACCATTTAGTACCAAACCCCTGATTTTCCCAAACAAAATCTGATTTTTCCAAATAAGAAAATACCACAGAGACATGATTTGCTAAGGTCACCCTGTTACTTACCAGCATTCCTCCAACCATAAGCCACGCTTCCTGGCTCCCTTTTCTCCTACTGACCTTAGACAAAAGCCAACAAGGAGGAGGAGTATGAAGCCCTTGAATGTTTCCCTTTTCTTCTGAAAAAACCTACATTACCAATCCAAACACAAGGATGACCAAGAAAACATACTCACAGCCAAGTCAAATTTGATTACATAGAGCTGCATCGGGTGTCTGTGGTACACACTGGAAATGCTCAGTTGCAGAACTCTGAGCTTTACCTCCCTGGTAAGGGGCAAGGCCAAACTTCAACTTCTCAGAAAAACAAAAGCTGGTGTTACATAATTTCTACTTGGCACCCAAACCTGAGTGATGGCATATTTAAAATAACATTCCATTCCACACATCTGATTTAAGGCTAGGTAATGAGCAGATGGGAGAGAGAAGCAAGCGTGTGCGCAGTGACCAGCACATATGGCAGCCCCTGTCCAGGGTGGGTCTCCTAACTTGCCTGGCATTTAGAGCCATATCTGGCAGACAGGACACATGCAGAAATGTCCTCTTCGTGAGCTGTGCATTGGGATTTGAAATGAAGCCATTGGTAGAGATTTGAGATCACTGGATGTGCACACTCTACATATTTTTCTGTTCCTGGTGCTTCTCTGGCCAGGTCTCCTCCCTCCTTCTTAACTAGAAGGGTGTGGTAGCTGGGGTTTATGCTTGGGCACACCCCTACAGAGAAAACAGAAAAACAACCCTGCGAAGCAGAGCACTGAGAAAAATGCAGCTGTGAATGCAGCTGTCTGAAGTATTTAAGGAATTAAATATTCATTTGCTTTTTGGTTTGACAGGATACTTAACCATGCCTTCCAATAGGAAACCTATCTGGGTACACTACAGAGGGCTACTATGAAATGTCCTTCGCCATTTCCCTATTAGTAAACTGAAAATAAAGCTCAATGCTCCCAGCAAACCCAGCCACGGGCTGGGGTGGGGGATTGAAAACCAAGCTCATTTCTGACAAATCAAGGGACAACAGGCTCATTTCAGCTCCTCCTGCACTGTTGCTGGTTCCTGGGTGTTCAAGGGCATGCGACAGTCACCGGGCACTGCTCCTCTGATGTCTCTGCACAGGCCTGTCCTTCTGGCCATTGCAGGGCCTCATTTGTGGCAGGGAACTGCACAGAGGGCTCAGCAGTGTGAGAAGAACATTAGAAGATGAGACTTTACAGGGATGCCTCACATAGAGACAGATCAGGATGCAGAGTGAAGGCAGAGGCACAAAAGAAAGGCTCCAGGATTTCTTCTAGAATAAGGAGCTTCTTCCCCTCCCCAACCCTTTAGTCTAAGTGTAATTTGTTGTGTTTTTTTTTTTGGTACCAGGGATCGAACTCGGGTCCTTGCACTTGCGTAGCAGGTGGCGAAACCACTGAGCTAAATCCCCGGCCCTGTAATTTGTTTTTTAATGCTCAGAAAATGACCAACTTAGATTAATTTTGCAGCAACCAATGATGATGTCACCACTTTCAACTATATTACCCTTTCCGTCCCCATTTCCCCTAAACTTATACACAAGCACTATAAACAAAACAAGGTCTTTCTTCCCAGACGAGAAGGATTGATTCATCTCTCCATCCCAAACGGCTGAGCAGTACACTGGGGCTGAAGACAAGAGGCCTGGGGCCTGGGTTTGAATTCTCACCCATCCTTGCTGGCTGGGTCACCTTGATAAAACTACTCAACCTCTTTGTGTCTCAGTTTCCTCATCTATAAAATAAGGATCAGTGTAGGGGGATTACGTGGCCTGGATGGTTAACATACACAAGGTGCAAAATAAACATTTAAAAGGGTAAGCTTTAATTACTAGTACTTTGAACTATAGTGTCAATGGAGGTCAGCAACTGTCAGGATCCTGGGGTAACAGGGGAATGGGTTTAATTTATTGGTTTACTTTAACATATTATTGCAGAGATTTTGGTTGTTTATTTTTAAAATGACTGTTGAAAGAGCTAAGAAACCTCTGCCTGGGAAACTGCCCTGTGCTTTTACAGCCAGCTTCTAGCTGCCACTGGGCTGGGTGCTCTCACCTTGGCTTCTCCTGGGCTCTTCCTCCTGACCGACTATCTGTGGGATTATACAGGCTTTCTTGTAGCGGGAGGAAAATGAGGTGCATAGTGTCCTGTCCTCTGGAGGTCTCTGGGAAGAGACCATTCCTCCAGGACTTCTCAGCAGCTAAGCAGGTCCCTGATCCAAGTACAGATGGGGACCCTGAGATAAAAAGCGTTCCAGTTTTTCCCTTTACCTGACCAGGTTTGCACAGAACTGCTGTCCTCCCATGACAATATTGCTTTGAAGGCCAAGCCAGGGTGGGGGCAGGACAGGGGCTGGGCTTTGTGCCTGTGGTCTGCTGTTTTCCTTCTAGGTCAGCTGCCTGGGGCCTGCTTGGTCCCAGCCTAGGGCAGGCTGTATGGCTTTCTCGCCCACCCATTAGACTGCAGCCTGGCCACCATCCATTCCCCCATGTGCCCAGGGACTTTAATACAAAGATGAGGTCAGTAGGAAAACAGAACGTATTAACTGAAAGAACTTAATGTTCCATTTAAAAGATTGAAACTATAAAAATCAGAATAGGTATCAGGAGAAACTTTTTAAAAACATGATTTTTCCATAATTTCCTTTTTCCTCCATATCCTCTCTTTGTCCATTTACACCCAGTAACGAGGGCACAGCCCTCTCAGCCCGTTCAAAAGTGCCCCAGTAACCCCAGAGTTTAAGTTCACTGCCCACAGAGAGGGCCAGCAGAGGTCCCACAACCAAGCCCTCCAGCCCGACTTCTGCCCCTAGGCCCAGGGTGTGGGCGCAGAGACCCAGGGTGTGGGCTTTCCCTCATCAGTGCACCTGTTAGTGAGAGATTCCCCCTCTCTGCTCAGCAACAGGTGTCATGGGGACCAGCAAGACTCCAGGCAGCCACCTACCTTGATAGTCTTCACCAGGTTGGCGGTGCTGTTGGCGACCTCCTTGGCCGACTGGACGAAATGCCTCTTGGCCACGGGGTTGGCCGTCTTCGATGAGGCTATGCGGCAGGCGTTGCACAGGGCCGAGGTGTGCTTGGCCACGATTGTGGCCGCTGACAGGACCTACAAAGCATGGAGCCAGGTTGGGGCACCCCGTGTCTCAGGGCAGAGGGGCCTAGACTCCTCTTCAACTCCTGTGCCCAGAACCCGGGCACCCCCAGTGTCTCCAGGGAGGGAGAGGGCAAGGCACACAAAGACAGAATGAAAGCGGAAAAGGGAAGGAGGTGGCGATGCGGCTGGCGGTGGGCTGGGGCCCTCACAGTCTCAAAGGGGATGCAGTCAGCAAGTCTTTGCAAGGCCTAGGCAGGAGGTCCGGGGTCCAAGCTCTAGGCCAAGGCCTAGACACACATAATTTAACACATTTTCTAGCAGTCACAATAAAATAAGTAGAGAAACACGAGAAATTAATTTAAATCAGATATTTTATTTAACTCAATATATGCAAAATATTTCATTTCATCATATAATCAGTGTACAAATACTGTGAATGAATTTTATACTGTTTTGTTTATACCAGGCCTTCGAAATCCAGGATACATTTTATAGTTATAGCCAATCACAATTTGGACTAGATGGGTTTCAAGCGACTAGTACCCATGGATCACTAAGGGCCACCACATTGGAAACCCCAGGTTTCTTGAGTGAAATCAACACCAAGGTGCACCTGCTCCCTCTGCGTCCTCAGCTGCTATAGGCACAAGCGCCCTCCCCTCAACCTTTGCTGGGGCTGGTCACACCCTCTAGCCGTAACGGGACAGGTACCCTGACACTCCAGCTCGAAGCCCTGCTTGATTCAGGTGTTCCCTGTGTCGCCTTTTCACATGGGTCCTTCATCAGCCTCAGGAACACTGATCTCGGGGTGCGTGGGGTACACGCTACTCCATATCAGTCACTCTTTCTTTTATTACATATTGCTTTTTGGGGGGTACCAGGGATTGAACTCAAAACTTCATGCTTACCAGGCAGGCGCAGTGTCGCTGAGCTACATCCCTGGCCCCACATTGCTTTTTTTAGTTTGTTTTTTATGGTGCTGGGAATTGAACACAGAGCTTTTGCACTAAGCTGTATCTCCAGCCACTTTTTATTCTGATACAAAGTCTTGCTAAGATGCTAAGTTGCCCAGGCTGGGCTCAAACTTTCAATCCTCCTGCTGCAGCCTGCCAGGGTGCTGGCATCACAGGCTTGCACCATCACACCTGGCTAGGAACCCATGGCCCTCGGGTAGCAGAAGTGTCACGGAACATACCATCTCTTCCTCCCACATCTCTCTGGCTCCTCTGTGTGCAGGGATTCTGACCCTGACTCAGGCCTGGCTCAGGGCCTTTGTCTCTGAAGAGACAGCTCTTTCAGAGGACTCATCACACCTTCCTTTGTGCATGCTCTGCTTTGCCATCCTATCCCAAAAGCAGCATTTTCTAAACTTTGCCCAAGAAACTAAGAGCTAAAGGGTAGAAGACCAGAACTCACGTTGATTCCTTAGAGTACGGCACAGAACAAACCCACAAGGAATGTCCTCTGGATGGAGCATAGTTGTCAGAATCCCTTACAAAAGTCCCTGAGATTCCTTTATTCCTCCTGCCTGCTGGCATCCTTCTCTAAGCATATGCAACTTTCTGCTTTTCCCACATTCTGCAATACCTTTCATGACCACTGTCTACAGCGCCACATTTAACTGGCTTTGCAAGCTCTGAAATGACAGGATTCTTTACTAATTCTGCAATCTCCCACAACCCAGCTAGAGGAGCCCGAGGGCTCACATACCCTACATTACCCCAGGTTACCTGAGACGGACTGCTGCCGGGGTCCACCAGGTTCTGGCATGCCATCTGGATTGCCTGGTTAGCCCTGGCAAACTGGATGGGGTCCACCAGGCCCTGGTGGCCTGCCTGGCTGTTTGGATCAGAGATGCCAACCAGGTACGCCGCCTAGAAAGAGAAAACCAGAGCTCAGGCTGTCTGCTCCCGGATGAGCTGGTGGGAGATGGCAGTCTGACCATACTCCCAACTGGCACGCTTAGGTTCTGCCCGGTGCACACTGGTCAGGGTAATCTCATCGCTTCTGCCAAGGAGGGTGTAGTTATGGACATGCCTGTGCCAGCCTGACTTGCCAGCAGGAGTCTGCTGTAAGCAAGAGCAAACAAAGCCTCATTGTTCTTAAGAGAGAGCCTTCAAGAAAGTCATCTGTGTGCCATGGACAAGATGGATGCAGCCTTGATTTCTCCTGGCAGCCATCTATGATCACGATGGCTTCTGCACAAGGCTGACTCTGACTGGTAGATGAGGGAGGCAGGAAAAAGTGGGTGCAGACGGATGGTGTGGAGTTGTTCAGTCAGCCAAGCCTGTTGCCTGTTCTATCCAAGGGTTTCTTGGGTAGCTGAACACGTCCTTATTATTGAGGTCAGGATTTCCCAAAGGAGGAAGAACCTTAACTTGATAATTTAGTAAGAATAAGATGGCTCAGGAAACGTAACAAAAAAGACAGCAACTGGTTCTCAAGAGGACAAGAGGCTCCAAGAGAAAGTCTTTTCTCTCTGGATGTGGTAGCCCAATAAGGGAGAAAATGAACTAAAAAGCAGGAATGGTGACTCTAATTTATTTCCCCTGAGAATGGGGAGGAATAAGGGTAGAAAATTTCATCACCCCAACTAGAGATGTTTCTCTTTGCCTTTGGAAAATCTTCCAAGTTCAAGATAACTGTCAGTGATAAGCCACTTAAGGCACATGCTGACATCTTTGAAGCTACTGCTGCAGGACTGCAGTAGTTACTAGAAGGGCACAGGCCATAGTAGAGCAAGGACCACGCCCTATCATGTCTGCGTGATGGTGTCTAATTTTTTCTTTCTGTGATCCTAAAAAGAACATGACTTATCATTTTTGCAATTCTCAAGTCTCAGAAATTTTAATTATCCAGTGCTTGTGTTTTCCCCATGGAAACAACTCATCTATAACAATGACCTTAAAAAAAAGTTGGCCTATGACCCCACATGCCTGACCCACTGCCGTGCCCCCTGGGGATGAGTGGCTCTTGCTCTGCCTAAATGTCACCTAACTCAGAGCCACTTCCTCTCCCATGGTTCCTGTGGTGCGTAAAGAAGGAGCTGGAGCTTCCTCATTCCTCTCACAGGGGTCTGGTCACTCCTTACCCATAAGGCACAGGACACAAGCTGGGAAGATCTGCCCTGGAACCAGTCTCTTACCTGGGCTGCGGCCTCTGTCAGTCCACAGAGAGCCTTGGATGCAATTCCCACACATTCCCCAAAGGCAGGGAGATCCCCGGTCTTGGCATTCTGTGAAATCCCTGCCATTGACTCGCCTAGGACCTGCAAAGCAAACAACCAGCAATGTTCTCCATTGAGCACTGTTACAGGAGGCTATGCTTGTGACTTTAAGCCCAAGGCCACTTCATTAATACTATTTGCCATTTTCCCCTTCTCCTCGCATTAAGAAGAGATTCCCCAAAGAGTTATACCATTTCTGGTCCAGAAAGAGAAATAAGGAAAGTATGAATCTTTCATCTAAAAAGTTATCTATATGCCAAAGAGATACAGTTAATGCACACTAACAATAAAGTGCACTCTGTGTAAGGCCTCCCATGGGGAAATGGTGCAATCTGAAGACCATTAGTTCCCAGAACATAACAATCGCATCCATTGAGCTATATAGTTGAAGTCCTATTGTGAAAATGGATGTACTTTTCCTGGAATCATTCATTTAAATAGATCTTTGTTAAAGACGTTTCCTAAATATTTTAAGTATTTTTGCCTTATGTTGAAATTCACTGGTGTATATTTTCTCCAGACTTCAAAATAACAGCTGAAAAGGATTTTAGTACTCAGAATCTAATGCAGAGCATTCAAATACACTGCAAAAGGTAACACAGAAGGACACATGGGCAGAGCCAGGGAACTGACCCCAAATCTGGTGCTCTAATGTCTATGCTCGGAGGGCAGGTCACACTTTCCAAGATCACAGGTGATAGAACAAAAAGGTTTTCACCCTTTGAAAAGACTATGGTATTGCAGAGTCTAAAACCGATGCAGAACTCTTCATCTGTCAATAGGCCATCTTGGAGAGGTAAATGAAATAATTTCCTAAAATTGCTTACATATACAATATAATGTAGTTATTGTAAAGAGTTGCAAAACAAAGAAGTTAGAGACCATTTTTCTATACTGACTTTCTACCTTGCTCCTAACCCTGTATTCTTCTTTAAGAAGAAACCATTTCTTTGGATCTGGGTTTGTAAAACATATGCTCCCCCTCCCCAGGGCAATCCATTCTTCTACCAAAGAGGCTAGACTGAGGAACTTGTACTCTTAGCCCAATCCAAACCAAGCTTTTCTGACATCACCAATATCTGTGTTTCCCCAATACTAATGTGAAAGTGATATAAATAAGCATCCAGGTGCAAAGCTAGACAGCAATAACTCAACACTCATTTACTTCACTTGCATGTCATGGTCAATTTTTGATTTTGAGGTTTTCTCAAAAGTCACGGACGTAATTACCATAGACCAGTGTACCTCAACAGAGTTTTTTCCTCATTATTGTTCCACCAAGGCATCTGCATAGACTTTTCCCCAAATTAGCACCCTCATCTAATTGAACAATAAGGAATAAGACTGTATGCTTCCGAGAGCACAGGGTGGAACCTGGAGCTTCTTAGAAATACGTAATGTCAGCCATATTTCAGAATTACCAATCAGAAATCTGGGAGTGGAGCCCAGAAAATGGCACTTAGTAAACTCTCCAAAGGATTCTGAGATATCATAAGGTTTGAGAAGCCCCTGAGAAAAGGGATCCAATACAAAGCTTTACCACGTAGCAGCCACTGGCAGATGCATATAAAACACATGTCAATCTTTCCCCACACTGAAAAGCAGTGTGAATTTCTGGATTATTGCACAGAACAGGCTTACCTTGGAGTTTTCCATCACACTCTCGATGCAGTCAAAGTAAGAGAGGTCACTAACAGGCTCATTAGGATTATCCAACATCCCCTTGACGGTCTGCACAGGAAAACACAATTTAAAATGTGAACTACAGGAACGTAGCAAGAGAGACTCATCATAAAGTGCCAACCACCAGCTTCCCCTATCCATATAGGACTCTAGAAAGAACTGCTCATGTACTGAGCTTCTAGGAAGAACTTAGATCAGATTCCCTGCTACAAACACAGGACTGATTGGGGCAGGGGGTATCTCAAGTTAGCTTTGCCAAAGATGAGAACCTCTTGTTTCAGTTCTAGAGAACCACAGTATCTATAGAAGAATGAGTTTCATTTTAAAGAAATTCCAAAGTTAATGCAAGGCAATATATTCATGGTCAATTAACTCTGCTGGATAACTTGAAGTTTAGATTCCAAGGACTCATTCATTCATTTTTTCCTAAGAACCTCCAGTATTTCAATTCTGGGACCTTCTAATGAGATGGCATGAAAGATGGTAATTCCCCCCAAGGCCTCCCACTGGGATGGCTCATTTTGTTTTGATTTTCACAGGACAGGAGGAAGATGTCCATGCTTGTTTGAGTCCCCATCAAGGTAATGGATATAGTCAGCTTCTGTCTTCTAAGCACTGAAAATCATCACTAGCTTTCTTGTCGTGATGACCTAGGCTCGCCATTTGTGAGGTATCCTTTGAGGGGAGGAGAGCCTGGAGGTGTATCTGTTAAGTCTTCCTCAACCAGAGACTGTGCATGAGGACCCAGAACAGCCAGAAGAATGACAGCGCCGTCTGGGTTACAAAGGATGAGGACAATAATGACAACGGCTGAGCCCTTCAGTTAAAGATACCAGGGAAAAGAGGGCAGGGGAAAGAAGGAGTTCATTTCAATGAAGATCTCTTCTCACTCCTTGGCTAGGATGATCAAAATTGTTTTAGTACCAGAAATCTTGAAATATCCCTAATTTTGGCAACGAAGGACAACATTATAGCACAGAGAGCATCTACACCAACAGCATTCATTTAATCAACAGCAAAAGGGAACAGAGCAGAATATGGCAGTGACTTGGCCCATGTGAGACACATTCCCTTCAGTCCTGTGATAATAAATCCTTTCTCACTTCCAGCTGTGCACAATGGCCTGCCACCATTGTCAGCCGGCCTCAATCAAACACTTCAGAAGCTGCCCCGGGCATTCTCACAATGCCTGACCTATGCCAATAATCCAGAGAGCAAAAGGAACACTGGGTACAAGCAATTCATGGCTACTGAGATAAACACTGGGCAGTTTCAACAGGACCTCCACTGGTGAGGCTTGCTTTACGTGCAGGTGAGCACAATGATTTTATGCTTATACATACACACTCTACAGGCATTTGTGGAGTTCTCAATTATAAAGCCATGACCGAGTATACACTGAAAAGCACACACAATTATGGTTGAGGCCACTAGGACCCCACAGCCTCCTTGACTCTGGTGTTACTTCTGGTCTCCTCTGGTCCCTACATGTTGTAGAATGGAACAAATGAGGAAATTGTTTTTACTGAAAGGGACGCCTATTCAGAATCATCTGATTCTGTCCCAGAATCATCTCTCCAAAGAGGCAATGCCTGCTCATCTGTAGCCTACACCCAATACCACAGGCTTTTTCCTATTTGAAATAAAGCATCCTTTCACAAAATAAATGGTAGCCTGATAGCAAAAAGGAAGCAGTGATGATAATCCCCACCAGATCTAATTTCCTTTAGTCCTTTCTACCTGGATTGGAACTTTGACTCCAACATTCTCCCAGAGAAGACAGACACAAAGACAGAGGCTAGAAAACTAGGCATGTAGGGAAAGAAGAACCACACACGCATGCACACACTTTCCCATCCTCAGCAGCTTCTGCAGGGACCCACCTCGAGTTCCCGCAGGGCATTGTCACACTCCTTCTGCCCCGGGGCTTGCTGGGTACACAGGGTGATCAGCTGGTTGATGCTCTCTGTCACTGCTCTGCAACAGGTACAGCAAAAGGCGTTTGTTTATTTTACAGATTTCAGTAATTTCTCTACGGTGTTTAGCAGGTTCACCAAAGATACAATTAACTCACCATTTAGGTTGGAACGTCCATGAGACCACTCTCACAGGCCCTACACAACTCAAAATTTATACTCAGGAAAGATACAATGAGAATCTGCCTTGCTTCTGATCATTCACTTGATTTATCCTTAAGGGTACTGTTAGTCCAATCAGGACCAGCTTTTGATATATTCCTAAGAAAGCATTTACAATGACGTTACAAACAGCAAAGTGATCATATCAACACTGCCTGGAAGATTCTCTTAAAAGCCTACAGGGCTGATTAAGATTGCCTAAGCAAGGCTGTTTTGGAGAGCTTTTGCGTATTTTGTACTGGGAGGGGCAGTATTATGGACTGACTCAGGGAGCACTGAGCTACATCTTCAGTTGTTTTTTTATTTTTATTTTAAGATCAGAGTCTCAATAAGTTGCCTACACCATCTTTGAACTTACAATCCTCAGCCCTCCAAGTAGCTGGGATTACAGGTTTGCACCACAATGTCCCGCTTATTCTGTACATTTTTGAAACAGCAGACAGAAGGCAAAACATGCCTATGACTTTGAAATCTCTATATTCTAGTAAATTCTGTATGAATGACCAATTCCGAGCAGCTTTCCCAAATTAATTCTTAAAATAGCTATTTTTTCTTTGTTAACACTAACAGGGATAAATTAGAGCCTGCTGTATGATTTTACAAGTGTTTCTAGGACTTAAGAAGCAGCCCAGATTTTTTCCTACACCATAAGGATTTCGTACCTGGATAATATAGAACGTAACGTCCATTTAAAATTTTTTTGTAAGATACGTGATATGGGCTGAGTTGTCTTTTTTCACATGGAAGTCCAATTATTCCAGCACCACTTGCTGAAAAGACTATTCTTTCTGCCTTGAACTGCTTTTTCAACTTTATTATTGACAATGAATTGGCCACATTTGTGTGAGCCTACTTCTGGATTTTATTCTATTCCACTGACCTGTGTAACCCTTCACCAATATCACACTGTCTTGATTACTGTAGTGTGAGACTCAGTCTTAAAAAAAAGAAATTATAAGTGTTTGAGGACACAGACATGCTAATTACCCTAATTTGATCACTATACATTGCATTCATGTGTAAATTATCTACCGCACCCAACAAATATGTACAAATATTATATGTCAGTTAAAAAATGAACACCCTTGTGTTTTATAAATGAAAACCTGAGAGAGATAACTTCCTAAAGGGGGCTACAAATAAGGTGCAGAAACAAGACTTAACCCCATGTCTGCTCATCCGACTCCAAAGCCAGACCCACAACCCCTTGCAGGACCACAATTGGCCCACACTTATGGAAGGCTCTGAATTCTATTCACATCTCCAAACTACTACAGCTAAAGGCCAATTTAAAAAAAACAAAATAAAAATAGTGCATATACTGTGGTTAATCACTAACATTGTCTAATACAGCAGATTCCTCATTTTATTAAATTGACTTTGCAGCTTCCCACAGAATATTAAATTAGATGGAAAATGATGCTGCTGATGTACAAAGGCAATCAGCTTAATTATTTGATGAGATACTGCTTT
Organism: Heterocephalus glaber; assembly: GCF_053883595.1. NCBI lineage: Eukaryota > Metazoa > Chordata > Mammalia > Rodentia > Bathyergidae > Heterocephalus > Heterocephalus glaber. The sequence continues at coordinate 5,691,874 of NW_028258414.1, read as the reverse complement.
CAATTTTAAATATAGCTAGGGGGATGGGAAGAAGAAAAACATTCTTGAATTCAAGAAAGAATCTCAAAATAGTTTTTGTAAGTTTGACTCTGGTGGTTTGTTTATCTGGGGGAAAGTGTTTCATTAGGATGTCACAGGAAGCCCTGTGTCCTTTCAGGAACAACTGAGAGAGCAAAACATTCCCTGCTCCAACAACCTCAGAGGCACAGTCTCTGACGTACACACTGGATGAGTCCTCATGCAGTCCAGCCCTGTGGCCGGTGTGGCAGCCCTCAAGCCTCACATCAGATTGGACAGATTGGTAAAGTCACCACAACAATAGGTGGTGAACGCCCTCCACTGCGACGACATGATCGTCTGGAATGGATTTCCACATATCATAGAAACTTCCCATTTTTCTCCACAAATGTGTTTCCTGTTTATTTTTTTAACCCTAGTTTCCATGTAAGGATCTTCCCATTTAAAAACTTAAGTGTTTATAATTGGTGGATCCAGAGAATACATAGTTGTGGGAAAGCTGCCAGCTTTCCTATTCTTTCAACTTTTTTGTAGATTTGATTATCTATAAAAATGTCAGCCAAGCATCTTGTGTCTAAATGAGTCACTTGGGTAACAGAGTCATGACAAAACAGCATCATTTAGATCCCTATAACTCATTTTAGAATCTAGATCACACAGCCAAATAATAAACTAAATGATCCAGAGTCAAATGATTATGGACACTTGACAATGAAATGTAATATTTTTATGTTTCAAACTACAGTAACCCAAACCAGTAAAGGACTGATTAAACAAATGTACGTTCCACAACAGTGTTTGGGAATTCATTAAAAGTCATAGTGTACAGCATATTAATAATGCCATAGAATATCCAAGCTATATAAATAAGTATCACACAATTTACAAAATAGTATAAACAGTATGAACCCACCATTATAAAAATAAGCATATGTGTATGTATATAAAAATGACAAAACAACACATATAAAATGTTAATAGCGGGCCCGGGATTTTAGCTTAGTGGTTTTGCCGCCTGCTGCACAAGCGCAAGGACCCGAGTTCGATCCCTGGTACCAAAAAAAAAAAAAAAAAAAAAATGTTAATAGTGATTGCATAACGTTATTTTGAAGGAAAAATTTAAATACATCTAAAAAAATTATAATTTGATTAATTTACTTTCTAACTTTAAAATGACCAAAATTAGCAGGTCCTGTGTTCTATGTAAAATCAAGTATGCCTGATCTAGTCACTTGCACTTTTTCCACATTTTTCTAAAAGCTCAAAGCTGTGTAAGTGTATCTTTAAAAATACAAAGGTTAAATGATCATAATTTCACATTTTTTCCCCAGCGCTGAGGATTGAACACAGGGCCTTCACACTGAGCTACCACCTTTAAACTTTTTATTTTGAGACAGGGTCTTACTAAATTGCTAAATTGCTCAGGCTGGGCTTGAACTTGCAATCTTCCTGCTTCAGCCTCCCAGAATATTTGGATTATAGGTACATACCATGACATTCAGCTAATAACATTTCCTTTTATCTTATTCTTTATCTAGGCATATTTTAAAAACTGGGATCTGCAACCTCAGAGGTTGAAAGGGGCTTCCTAAATTAAAAACCATTTACAGTCCAGAGACACTGAATTGTTTCAAGCACATTCTGACAGCTTTGGCTGGGTATTTTATTTTTCTTATTTTTTAATTTTTTTTCCCTTAAAGTCTTTTATTGGTACATTTTAGGCATACAATACAGTTACATTTATCATTGGGTGCTTGTACCTGTACATGACATATCTTGGTTCTTATTTTTTCCCCATTCCCTGTGCTCCCTTCCCTATTTACAAAGACTTTGTTTCCATTTTTTCCTTTTCTTCTAATTTTTCCTTTCCCTTCTTTCCTTTCCCTTTCCCCTCCCACTTCCCCTACCTCTTTGGACCTTTTCTTCCTATTTCAAATTATCAATTATTCATTTTTCTCCTTATTTACACTTTCAGTTTCTCACACCAGAGAAACTATTCGGTATTTACACATGTGTGTCCTATTTATTTCACTTCAGATTATGGCCTCAATATGCACCCATTTAGCTATAAATGTCTCTAGTTATTGTTCTTTATGACTGAATAGTACTCCATTTTATTTTTAAAAACCACATTTTCTTTATCCAGTTTCCAGTTGATGGGCACTTGGGGTGTTTCCAAACTTTAGCTATTACAAACTGTGCTGCAATAAACATGGGTGCACATATACTGCTGTGGTATAACTCTTAATTCTTTTGGGAAGATACCCAGCAAGGGAATAGCTGGGTCAAATAGGACCTATAGTTCTAGTTCTCTGAGGTATCTCCATATTGACTTCCACAGTGGTCGCACCAGTCTGCACTCCCACCAACAATGGAGAAGGGTTCCTTTCTCCCCACACCCCCGCCAGCATTTGTTATTGGTTGATTTCTTGATAGCAGCCATTCTTTGTAGGGTGAGGTGGAATCTCAATGTTTTCATCTGCATCTCTCAAATGACCAGTGATGTTGAGCATTTTTTCATATGTTTATCTGCTGCTTTTACTTCTTTGTCTGAGAAATGTCTGTTCATTTTAGATGCCCATTTTTGAATTGGGTCTTTATAGTTGAAGGGTCGGATTTTTTAAAGTTCTTTATATATTCTAGATAGTAGACCTTTGTCTGAGGAACAGCTGGTAAAAATTTTTTCCCACTGGCTGGGTATTTTAAATACATAGGTAGCTGGGATGAGGGAAGAAAATCAATGTTTTTCATTATCTATGAAACAAAAGAAATCACCTGATAAGGAGCCCGGGGGGGGGGGGAGAAAATATAAGACAGCTTCCTTCCTGGAAGGAAAAGGTCTTCAGAAAAGAGCTGATCAAATCCACCGAATATTCCCTTGGTCTGGTTATGCCCAAGGAATGGAGATTAAATAATACAACTTCAGTGGTTCTGCCACCTGCCCCCCAAGTGCAAGGACCCGAGTTTGATCCCTGGTACCAAAAAAAAAAAATTACACCTTCAATCTCCTCAGCACAGCAAGCTATTTGCAATTTAGTTGGACAGGTAAGACAATGAAAGACATGGCACAAAGAAGCAGAGCCGAAGAGAGCAGGGCAAGAAACCAGATAGGACAGGATGGATCACCGAACAAGAGGCCAGATAAACACAGGCACTCACAGAGCACACAGGAGAAAATTAACCTCAGCACAAGGGAAGAGCTCAATGGGGACAGGCACGATTAGAAGTCAGGGCTGAGTGAGACCCTGATTTAGATAAAGGGAAGAGAATAGTCTAGATGAGAGCACAGTCCCCACTGGTATTCTTCTATTTTATATAGTAGAGGGCCTCTTCTGCTTCATGCTGCTTGCCGATCATCCTTTTTCTAGCCTCTTAAGACAGGAGGAAACCTGCTTAGCAGGAACCTCAAACAAATAACAAAAAAAGGAAGCCTAGCAGGTGGGAGTCTCACACAAGTTCCTAGGGAGACCTCTGAGGACAGCAGAGCAGCTGAAAGTGGGGACGGGTGTGATATGGCAGCCCTGGAGGTCCTCTGGGCCAGGTGTCCATGGTGTAAGCGCCACTGGCAGGTGACGGAGCCCATAGGGAGGGCACAATTTCCACTGTGAAGCTGTGGGCTAGTTTGGGGTTTCCTTCGCTACACGCAGCGGGCATCAGGCCAGCACCTGGTTGGGGTAAAGGCTGACAAATGGTTGACAAAGGGTCTCCATTCTCACCCAACTTCTTAGAGTCCAACCAGTTAAACAGGAAGAAGATCATCAAGCTAGATTCAAGACAGTAAACCATGTCCTCTCCCCAGGCATCACAAACTAGGATACAGGGGTCTCTAAAGGTCCCTAGGCTTGGATGCTGAATTGAGCTCCAACTACCCAGCAGCAAACCTCTTTTCCCACAGCAGGAAGGCCCACAGAGACCTTAAAGAGCAAAGGGTGCAAAACTACTGACATAGCAGCCGGAGAGGGCTGAGCTGAGGACAGGCTAATGATAAACACCCGTGCAGTGGACCCAAGAAAGAACAAGAGCATGAATGAATGGACCCTGCCCCAGTAGAGCTTTGTGTCCCAACAGGAGCTTGCCTGACCTACCCAACCAGCCTGAAATTTCCTCTGGGAAACCTCCTCAGGGAGCAGAAGTTGGCAAAATGTGCCAAGAAACCAGGGAGAACGTGCCAGCATCTTCTTGCAACAGGTCTATATCAGACAGTCATTTTCACGAAAGGAATTCTAAAGGCTTGCTTGCTAAAAGCCTCAGGCTGGGAGCTCTCTGTCACCTGCTGAAAGCCAAACAGAGGCACGGAAAGCTTTTCCATCTGGGCTCCAGGTCCTGTCCCCAGTGCTACCACCAGGGGGCCTGCAGAGACCCGGAGCTACATTCCAGCACCATGGCTTCCCTCGGGGCTGTGCTATCTGGCTTTAAAAAGGCCAATTTATATTCTCCCCCTCTTCCTGCAGTTTAAGAGAGTGAGCAACATGTTCCAAGTTGGAAAATATAATTTGGAAATGATGCAAAAAATTGAAGAAAATGAAAAACATCTGAGTTCAGATACCTTGAAATGATGGTTGCCTTATCCAAAGGCTCCTTATAGGAAAAAAGGAGCAATCAAGAGAAGAGCTTTATATCAGAAACAGCTGCTCAACAGCAGAACCTCCTCATCAGGTCCTCATGCCCACTCCCACCACCAAGGGAGGACACTTGTTCACGGGAACAATCACGAAGCAAGCCTGAGGAGAAGTGGGGAGATGGGAAGATCATTTTCCAGCCTCAGGTGGCTCTAGCTATTGTCTGTAGCTCAAATACATCATCTGCAAGTAAATGAAGAAACTTGAGGGTTTGCAAGGGAACCACTTCGATGCCTGACCCTCCACAACAAAAGGAAATAAAAACCAAAATCCCTGTAACCCAAGAGCGGACAACAGAGAGGATCTAACCATTAGCACCTAATAGCTTAAGGATGATACAGTTCACAGCCTCACTAAAGTTTACACAGGATGAGCAATGGGGGCAATGTGACTGAGTTAGTCGAGTATTAAAACCTGGATTACAATTTAGGTCTCTTGACTCAGACAACTTACAGACATGATAAGAATAAAGCAAATAAATAAAACCAAGTTAAAAATAAAAAGCAAGCAGAATTGAAGCTAACTTTTGCATTTTGAAAAGGGTTCCAACGACTCTATGTCACCTAATAGTTTCTCATTTAATGCTTCATCCCATCAGCTTTCCTAAAAGTAACACTATGTTAAACAATGCTAAAAAAAAATCTGTACCCCACAAAAACCTCATGAAACCCTCCCTTCATCCTGGCTGTCACTGCAGGTGCACCACAAACCAGTACTCAATCACTTGTTATTGAACTACAGTGCCACAGTGGTGGACCGGGAGAAGAAATGATACTACTTTCCCAGGTGAAAGCAACAGGAAAGGACAAAATGAAATCATTCCAAATTAAGATTCATGTTTTCATTTAGTTCAAAAACAAGTTTCTCCCACTACCACCATGTTCATCCTAAACTGGAGCCCTTCTACATGTGACAGATGGAACATGCAAAATTCATTCGAACACTGATTGGTGCCAGTCGCAAAGTAGCTGCTTAATAAATGCCCACTGAATGGCTTTTGAACATTGTTCTCTTCTCTGTTTTGCCATATTTTTTGATTTCCTTTTCAACAACCACATGTTACTTTTCAGAAGCTGAAAGATATAACATTACTTTAAAAAAATCTATTTAAGCTTTCTTATTTGCAGTTCACACAGAGGCCTAAGCTTAACCACGTCCCTGCTGAAAAGGCTGTATGAGCAGAGAGAAGACGGAAGTCGTGGAAGGAAGACAATTTAAAAAAGATCCGAGGCTCTATCACTTGACTACCTACAACAACATAAGAACGGCACCAATTCTTTGCTCAGCAAAGGTGGAGGGATGTTGGGCACCTCCTTCAAACTGTAATGGCACTGTTTAAACACACTGTCTCATTCTTACCTTGCAGCTGCAGCCAGAAGATTTTTTGCATTAGGAGCTCCTGGATCTACAGAGAGAGACTTGGCAGCTAACAACAGCTTGCTGGATGCCATAGAGATATTCTTGAGGTTGCCTATCACTTGGATCTGGTCTTCTTTTGTCTGGAAGGTCAAAAGGGAGCCAGTGTCATTAGCAACGGTCCATTTCTCCTAGGAAGCATTCACAGAGCTAGGAGCAGCACCCTGAAGGCCAGGCAAGTTATCTGTTCAGATCACATTAAGCTCCATCCGTCTGCAGATGCCTAATTCACTGAGACACTGACTAGTGTCCGTTCTTCCCCAAACAGATGCTCACAGCGAGAAGCATGGAGCAGGGAAAGGAATCCAAGCCCAAGTGGGTGATCCAGAAGCTGTGCTATCACAAGCAGAGGCATTAAGACAGGAGGAGGAGGAGGAAAACGAGGAGGATGGGGACAGGGACAGGGACGGGAATGAGCCACTTGGAGCAATGCACAGACCAGACAACAGTTCCAGCATCTTGCTCAACAATGCTGGAGTTGTCAAGTAGCTTGTACATCTCGGCCTGGCACAAACGACTGGCACTGTCTCGATATGCAGAGCAGAGAGCATTCCAGAGGTTCCTGCCTCGGGAAGGGACACATTGCTCACCTGGTTTGCCATCTGAGGAACAACCATTTGTGGATAATAGAGGAAGAAACCCCCTGGATATCTCTTTTAGAGGGTTCACAGGAGGTCAGAAAACAACAGCCTGGCAAGCTGACACCAGACTAGTCCTGTTCTCCTGCTCTAAACAAGGGGCTTATCTGTCTTACCTGTTCATCTGCAGGAGCTAGCATTTCATCATCTGACATTTCCTCATTCAGCACTAGGGACAGTCCATTCAAATGAGCCCTCCAAATCTCAAGTACATATACAGTACATATATTTACTGAATTATCCCACATTCGAAGAGCCTTCCTCATCTTTGCTAAAGATTCTGCCTCCTCCTCCCCTCCTTCCAAATGGCATAAGCAAAGGATGGATTCTGCTGGAGGATCGTGGGAAAAGTTATCACTCATCACCAAGAACGCTTCAAGTAGGAGCTGATAGCATCTCTGGGAATGCCAAATCTTGTGAGGTCTTGGAACTTCTTAAGCAGCAAAAAGAATGTACTGTGGCCTGTTTGCAGGTTCTGGATCCCTCGTCACCCCATCGGCTTCCAGGGTAGATAGTCCACCCGAGGGGGAGAGGCTCAGGTCAGTTGCAGAGGCCACCTCCACACCCACCTGCGCTTGGCCAGCCATCTCAATGCCAGCATCAAGGAATTCATCGAAATCATCGCTGAATTTTCCTGAGGCTGCCGCCAGCTCTCCGCTCTGGCCCCGGGTGGCGTGGACGACTTCCCCAGCAGACTGGTTCAGATCGGCTGCTGCTTGGTTCAGCTCACTCTGGGCTTCCTGGAAAGGCTTCATACTCGGAGGTAACTATGGGGATAGAAGGCACACCCATGAGAAGTTACACATTGCAATGAGAGGGATAAAGGACAGATTGTGGAGTGAAGAAAGACTTGTCAGGGATGTGTTTCTGAGTCATCAAGACTGAGGCTCTGTGTGGTGTGAACCCAGGAGGAATTTGACATTCAGCACATCTGCATTCACTCATACATTCACTCATTCACCTTCATGGACCATCTACTCAGAATTAGACCCTGCAGGTCTGAATATGGTAGGAACAGCTATCCTTGGGCACACACTAACCTGAGTGGCAGGGACAGGACTCATTCCCAAGCATCCTGACTCCAGGATCCATGCCCTGGATCCACCCCCCCATTTTCCTCTCTTTTGAGATGGGAGCTCAAAAGTTTTAGCTTTTTAGAACTAAAAGCCTGCTGCTATCTAGCTTCAAGTCATGTTCTTCCAAACTAATAGCCACCAATATTGTTTTATTAGTGGTCTTTAGTAACATTTTTTTTTTTTTACAGAATATGAGTGTCATTTGCAGAATTTTTACCATTAATAAAAAGTCCAAGAGAGCTAAGTTACACTCCATTATCCACCTCCGTACAAAGCTTGCACACCAGCCCAGGAAAGACACAAAGATGAACAGCACTAACTCTTCCTCACAAGTTATGGCCCCAGGACGGAACTGCTGTGACTACCTGCTCTACCAGTCGTAGACACATGTGCTCCTCCATCCCCTGGGTGGCACCACCTAGCATGTGGGTGGCCAGGGAATTACACATCTTCTCCTGTCTCACTGGAATGACCGAAAAGCAAATAGGAACATGGGCTCAAAGAAGTAGTAAACCTTAAAAGCTCCACCTGGACAATTTGCTGATCAGAAAACAAAACAAGAGAAAGGGAAATAAATAAATGGGCAGGAAAGATAGGATTCTTAAGGGAACTGTTAGCTGCTCAGAGATGCCATGGAAGGAAGAAGACGCACTCGCACCTCTGACTCCCCCAGGTGCCTTTCCCCAGCCAAGAACCTCTCACCGAATCCACCAGCAGCTTCTTGCTAGATTCCCCGATGCTCTTCAAGGCCACATCCACATCCTTTTGCCCAGGGAGGCAATTCACACAGTTATTCAAGGAGTGTGAGACGGCCTTGGCCACCTGAGGACATGAAGGGGGAGAAGCAGCACAAGAAAGTGGCTTTCAGTACAAATACTCTTGCCCATTTGCTGGGAATGAGCAGTGAAAATATGCAGAGCAGACATAAACATGGAAATTACCTACCAGCATCTGCCCTGCACTATGTACTGAGCTAAATCACCTCGCCCAGGTCTCCTGTCCAAACGCAAACTTCCACCCCCCTTGCTGGGGTTAACATCCTGTGATACAACACATCCCACCTGGTCCCCAAAGCCAAGCTGAGTCACAGCTCTGTGACTCAGACAGAGTTCTCTAATGTGAGGTCAGGCTCCAAAACACAGATATCTTATATCAAGAAAAGTGGAAATATCTCCTGTTTTGAGAATCCTGCTGAGGTCACCCAGGTAGAAGTAGGCCTTGAGTTCTTCAGATTACTCTCAGCTGGGCTTGTGGCTAGTTTCGGCTCAGTGACCCTCTGCTACCATCACCTGGAAACTTCATTCTGCCCAAGTGCAAACAGATGCTCTGAGCACTTCCGGACCAACCTGGAGCTGCCTTTTAAGAATGCCCAAGTGGTTCTGTCTGCACTCTTGGGTATCCTCAGTCAAAAGGGAAGTTAGGTCTGGTCTTTGGAAGCAGGCTGTGTCCTCCCTGTTAAGCTAAAGCATCTCTTTCCCAGCTCCATGTCTAGGACTGTCCCTGGATGGCTCCTAGTCAACTGGTTTCATCAGGTAGTTGAAGAATCACCCAAGGAGAAACAGAAAGTCAGAGGTAAAAACTTTTGAGTGACTGGAACTTGCATAGCTTCCTCACCTCCCCTGCTAAGAAGAGGAACTCATGAAGCACACATAGGCCCCAAAGGAACATGTCATCACCAGGCTCCTAAACCTCCAAGGACAGGGTTCAAAGTTCCCCATACTCTGTTGACTATGAAATAAAACTAATAACAGTGAGTATTGGGGCCGAGGATTCAGCTCAGTGGTTCTGCCACCTGCCTTGCAAGTGCAAGGACCTGAGTTCGATCCCCGGGACCAAAAAAACAAAACAAAAAAGTGAGTATCATGTGTGACCAGCATTCTTAGGACTCTCTGGAAGGCTCTGAAAACACCTGCTGAGTCCAAGAATTCACACCAGGAACAGATGCCCAAGAGACAGGCTGCCAACCCAGGCACATCGATGATGACCACGATTCCCAACCCCTGCCTCACCTGAGCTAGTCTCTGTTGACTCTCTGCATCCCCAGGTGCAATCAGGGCCTGCTTGGCTTCTTGGATGAGCATGGCAGAGCCCTCCATCACATCTCGAGCAGAATCTAACATGGCATGGGCAGCTGTGGGGTCACTCGTGGATGCGGCCACTCCCCGGGCAGCCTGGGCCAGCGTCTTCAGAGCTTGAGCTGTCTCCCTAGCAGCAACTCCTGAGGAAAGAAGTCCACCAGACTTGCTATTAGATTCCATCTAACAGTCATATTTTTACTTGGAAACAGGCCTCTGGACCAGGGCCCGGCACAGGGAGAACTCCAGATTGATGGTTATAAAATCTGAATTGTTGTGGCCCCCAAAGTAGTGGCCCTGAGCCAATCCAAGAAAGAAGGGATAACAAGGCAATGCTAAAGACTGTGTCCCTCTGGCTTTCCTCGCTGCAACCACCTCATTTGTCCCTAGACGTAAAACACCAGGAGAATGGGAGCAGGTACACAGGTGAAAGTACTCAGGTGAGTCCATGCATAGGTTATTTATTTATTTTTGTTTAAAGCTGTCTCATTTATTATTTAGGTTATTTAGGCAGTATACTTATGTTGAAAATGGAAGTGAATTTTTCAATTGCTTTTTAAAAAAGTAAATAGTAATTCATGAATTTACTGTTATACTCAAAATCGTCTATGATTAAGGTGAGACTCTTTGCCAGTAGAAAGGCGCTGCTCCAAATTGTGAATGGTATTATGAAGAATTGCAGTCTCTTTGTTTTTTCCTTCTTCAAGATGTTGAAGCTTCCTTCTATAGCTACTCTGTGGGGAAACAGTAGCATCTGGATATGGTTTTGATTTAGTCCGAACTCTTGCTAGTTTAGCATCAAACTCCAGCTGTAGTTTGATTATTTCATTTCGCTTTTCTTTTTCTTGAGTTATTAACTTTGCATTAAGTCTGAGATTTCCATCTCCTTCTTTATTAGATGTTTGTGCTTTTCTTCATTTAATTCAACTTTTTTCTGCATATCTTGATGAAGTTTGCTTATTTCTATCTTATGTTCTTCCTCTTTGATTTTCATTTCATGTACAAGTTTGGCAATATTATTCTTATAGTCCTGTTTGTGAGATTTCAGCTTTTCCCTTGTCATCTTTTCCCATATCAGCATTTCTTTTTAGTTGTTCATTTTCACCTCTCAAATTGTGTTGATATTCAATGGTCTGTTATAGCCCTTTTATCATATCACGAAGAGCAGCACATTCTTTTTTCATTGAGGCTTCCTTTGTTTGCATTACTTTTAAAAAACAGGTACTCTTTTCCAACTGAATTTCCAGTATGTTATTCTTTCCAATGGTTTCTATCACTTTCTTTTCTATTTGTGAAAAATCCTTTATAAGTTTATCAATATTCACACTGCTAATCTTTTTTGTACATTCTTCGCTACTGTGATCCATGCTTGAATTGCTGTTGTTCCTGGTTCCTCAAAGTCTCCCCGACCTCAATTGGCATGCATAGGTTATTTTAATTCAGCTTTCTTCTCAACTGCCTTTTAGTATATGTGAAGGCCAAAGTGAGCCTTCTCAATTGCCTTTAACTGGGCCATAATGTACACAAACATACTAAAGTGGACAAATCTAAGTGAGCAGCTCAGTGAATCTGTACCTGTGGGTACAGTAACATATCCACCATCACTGCCCTCGCCCAACAATGCCCCTCACACCAGGAGGAGTCACTATCCTAACATCTGTCACTTTACACTAATTTTAACTATTCTTAAAAAACTTCACGTTAATGTTAACAGAACCACACAGTACAGACCCAATGGATCTGGTTTCTTTTTCTGATCATCACTGAGGGATTCACCTACTTTCTGTGGCAGTTCATTCCTTTTGCTGGATGCGTGGTATGGCTTTATACGAATACACCAGCATTTGTTTATCCAGTCTTCTGTTGACGGACATTTGAGTTGTTTCTTGTTTGAGGCTATTATGAATGAAGATCCCAAGAAAGTTCTTACATGTTGTCATGATTTGTATCTAGCTGTTCCCCCAAAGCTTCACACGCTCATAGGTGAAGCTTTTCAGAGGTGGCTGGCTTTAGGATATATGAATATGGATTAAGGGTGTGTGATAACTAAATTAGTCCACTGATTGGTTCAGCATAGTTGTGGGTGTGGATGATGGGAAGACCCACTCTGAGTGTGGGTAGCACCAACCAATAAGCTTTTACTCTGGATGGAATAAAAAGGGAAAGGAAAGCTTGCCGCTGTCTGTCTCCTTCCTACTCTGCCATGGACTGTTTCTCCCCTGCCATGCTGCCCTATTTTGGAGCCAGCTGAATATGGACTGAAACCTCTATAAACTGTGAGCTAAAATAAACCTTTCCTCCTTTAACTAATGGGTGTTGGGTATTTTGTCTCAGCAATGAGAAAGTAACTAAGACATACATACACTCAGATGGACACATGGAGTCATCTCTTTTGGACCCAAACCTAGGAGTTGAATTGCTGGGTAACAGTAACTATATATTTATCCTTAGCCTTTAGCCGTTTTCCAAAGTGGTTTTACCATTATGTACTCCACCAGCAATGTCTAAGAGTTGCAGCTGTTCTCTGTCCCAGCCAACATTTCGAACTTTAGTCACTCTGGTAGGTGTGCAGTTGCAACCCAGCATGTCCCAGTTTTAACTTTCAATAACAATGTTCAACACTTTCTAAGATACTAAATGGCTGTTTGGATATCTTTTCCTGTGAAGCACCTGTTTGTCTTTAAGACTACTTTTAAACAGATGCTGGGATTGGTGATAAGCTATGACTCTAAACTAGTCCTTTAAAACTATAGCATCACCTCATGCAAACGCAACATGAGCCTAACTACACAGTAGCAAGTCCTTGGGCCACTAAGAAGAGAGTGGAGATTGGAGGCACCAAGGCACTGAAGAAAAGAACCTAAGAATCGGGGACAGCATAACGTGGAGCTCATCTCCCTGAACGTTTCACATGCTAGGCCCGGCAATAACAGAACTTTGTTTACAAACACACTACCCAGGCAGCACCAGAGCTGGCTTCAAAATTCCCTAAGCTCTGATACTGTTTAGAGTGCTTTCTGGGACAGAGAACTGGTGAGGGCTTCCTGTTAGAATATGTAAGATGTGTATGAAAAATACATAGCTCAACCTCTCAGCATTGAAACAATCTTCTACAGGGTCTCTGGGTGGTCTCCAGGGACCCTTGAGCTTGGCCTTCACCAAGGCTGCTCCGTGGAGCCAGCACAGATGCACCAGGGGGTCCTCAAGTTACTGAGGATACAGCTCCTCACTACAGGAGTCAGTGGAAAAGGCCCCAAACTCATGAAACGAGATAGCTTGTGGCCACAGACCTGCTGATCTGTAAATACTGTCTATGTCAAGTAGGGGGATGAACTCTATAATCTTAGCAAGGCAGATTACAAAGCTGCCACTCTACTGTTTATCATATGGCTTGTGGAACGAAAGAATTTTAAATGAAGTTTTGGGTTTTTTTTATGGCAGAAGAGAAAACACAAAGGTGAATAAAGGTAGAACAGAGGAGCGAAATAAGCCAAGTAGAACAATCATTCCATTTTATGCTTAAGCTTTCGGCATGTGGTTGAAGGATGTTGGTGTTTAGAAGACTGCCAGATGCAATGAACCCTCATCTGGCTTTGCCTCTACTGCTGATCAGCTGTGGGGTCCGGACTGCTGTTTCTTTTGGCCTCAGTTTCCCACAGTTTTTAGGGGAGGCTGAGGTCCTAGCACAGACTGTTGAACAGTCAAGCCTATGGTTTCTAGAGCCCTCTCTTATCTTCCCATTTATTATTTGGACTCTTGAATACATTTCTACTTGAGTTGCGTAAGAATTTGGAAGAATAAAACATTGATCTATGCAGTTAGAAAAGGCATATTTATGCAAAAACCATGTATGGGAATGTCTTTTATAGACCCGAACAATTTTTACAAGGCAGTAACTGGAAGCACTAAACTCCAAAAGGCTAAGCTTGCTCAGCCAACATATTTTCTGGCAAGGCCTCTCTGTGAAATCTCCAGGCACATCAAGCATCCTCTTTGGAGGGATCAGGCTTTGCAGGAAGAGGAAACCTCACCAGTATAAGGATGAAAAAGGTCACCAGGGGCCAGAGAGCCCAGTGACCATCTAATGCTGTATAGGGCTGCATTTACAGCCACATTCTCAGTGGCAACTGCGACAGTCCTGTGTCCACGCAAGCACTGCCCTCTACAAAGCTGCCCTCCACAAAGCTGTTCTGGAAGTCAAGAGGGCATCACAATTCCAGACCCACTGGTGGGAAATTAGAAAGCTGACTTCTGTTTCAATAACCAGTCTTTTGAAAAAAGATGACTTTCATAAGATTCTTGCCATCTGTATCTTAAATTATATTCTGGAGCCGAGTCTCATGAAGACATAGCAAGTGATATCAAATATAGTAGCATCTTCATAATGCTTGTTATTCCTTGTTAGGATTTATGTGGATTACATGCCGAGGCAGTACTGGGCCACACAGCAAGCTTACAAGGTCAAAATCACTTATGATATAATCTTTAATCTGCTTCAAAGTATTTGTGAAATGTTCCACCTGTGTAACTGTATTCAGCCATGTAGAAATAAATATATTTTGAGTAGTTCACTGGCCAAACAAAAACACATTTGATTCAAATGCAACCAGGTGGCAGGTAATGTGTGCTCGCTGAGTATGTCATATACCTCTGGGGGGGACAGAGCACTGAGAGCTAGGGAGAACATGTCTACAGGTGCTTCCTCTTTGTCCCCCATTTATTCTTCAGCTCTGCTAAAACTGACTTCAACAAGGAGTTCAGGGTTCACCACCTTATTCCTAAAGCCAATGGATGCTTTCAAGTCCTCTCGTATGACTTTCTGGGTATACAAACATCCTTCTCCTGGCCTCCCTGCTCTATCCAGGGCTACAGTTCCTATGTTTTAAAAAGATTTCTTTTGTTCAGCTTTCTCCTTAGTTAGTGAGTTCTTCAGGGTTTTATCTGATTAGCTTTTTCTTGCTCCAACATTCCCTGAAGGCAAACTTGTCTACTTTCACAGCTTCAATCATTAACATTTTACTAATAATTTTCAAATCTGTACCTCCAGCCCAGCCTTCTCTCCTGATTTTCAGAGCCAAAGATCTAGCTGCCCAATGACACCTCTACTTGCATATCCTTCAGGCACTCTGAATCAAACCTACTGGAAGTTTAAAATGACCTGTTTGAACTCAACCCTCACCCGTGCCAAAGCTCCTATGTTCCCACTGCGGGGATGCATATAACTTTCCATCTGGCTATCAGACCAAATACTTAGAGTTGTCCATGTTACCTTCTTTACCTCCATTTCTGCCAGTGTCTAAGCAGTCACCAACACTGTCAAGCCTCTGTATCTTTAATCTACTCCCTTATCTGTACTGCTGCTATAGTTTAGATCTCAAATGTCCCCCTACAGGTCCATGAGATAAAGTCGGTCCCAAGGGTGGTGCTGTTGGAAGGGGGTGGAACCTTTAAGAGTGGGGTCTAGAGGGGGGTCTTTGGTTCACTGGGGGTGTGCCCTTGAAGAGAGCTCTGGGAGTCTCCTGTCCTCTTCTCACTCTCTTCCTGGCATGAGCTGAGCAGTTTTGCTTCACTACGTGCTCCTGCCATGGGATGTTGTCTCACCAATCATGGACTGGAACCTCTAAAATTGTAATCCAAAATAAAACCTTTCCCCTGTACAAGTTAATAATCTCAGGGGTTTTGTTACGGTGCTAGAAACCCGACTAACACATCTTCATAACACTAGCGCCTCGTATCTTGACGAAGGCAATAGCTTGTGTGCTGGTCCCCTGCCTCTGCCTGCTTCTCTCCAATCTGCACACTGGAAGAAGGGCTGCCTATACAAAGGGCAGTCTGACCAGCAGCCACAGCTGAAAGCCCTCCTGGAGTTTCACATGTTTTACAGTGAAACTGTTCATACTCCTTGGTAAGGCCCTTTGGGATCCAAACCGGGCCTAACTTTCTGGTCCTATCTTCTTACTCCACATCTCTCTCCTTGCCTTTCACTTGAACCTTCTTATTTCCTTGGCTCAGCCTTCTTCTTTCACTTCATGACATCATATATACAGCACCTGCCTCCACACCCTGTCAGCGCCTGCCAAAGCTAAATGGTGCTGCTTCTAGGCTGTTTTTCAGATAACAGCAAGGCAGCCTGCCATTCTGGATACTGTACCAGGTGATGGAACTTGCAAGGCAACTTTCCCTTCACTCAACATGCTTTTCATCATGTACATAAAATCTGCCAAGACTCTGGGAATGCGTAGGAGTGTTTCCAACTTAAATCTCTCATACAGCTACACTTTATAAGAATTTATGCACATTCTTCTTCCTCCTAGAATGCTAAAAAAGTCCTAAACAATCTTCAAAAGCCTGGTCAGGTGTCAATTCTGCTCAATTTCTTTTACTATCCCTTGAGAAAAGAACTGTATATTATTATTGCAGGTACTACATTGTATCATAACCTCCTTTATGTTCCTATTGTGTTCCTTTTATTTTTATTTTCAAAGTAATAAATGTGCACAGTTTTTAAAAATCGAAGAGGATTTTGCTTGTAGTAATAGAATTACCATAAAGAGCAAATTTGCAAGTCAACCCTCCCACAGAGAAGCAACTGGAAAACATACTGAAACATTTGTTTGAAGTCACTGCAGCAATACCAGGGCACTGAGGTAAAGAGGGCCAAGGCCCTGAACAGAAGGAAATGAGAGAGGGAAAGCCGAAGTTCAGGGCTGCTTCCTCTCTCAAGGTATCTCCAAGTTTGGGACTGTGGCCACGGAGTGGGGAAGCTGAGCATAGCCTGCCCAAATCTCATGGGGCCAGGAAGATAGTAAGTATAGTGCTGGCCCCAAGAAACAGAATCGTCCTGGTAAACAGCAGTGCCTTGGTAGGGACACTCAAGAGGCCACACCCTACAAGGTTAACTGGAAACAGACCTTAAGTGTCCAGTCAGTGCAGTCCCTACTTATGATGATGATGTCTCCACCTTTACCCACTCCCAGAAGCAGTTCTGCAGCAACAAATCAGCTTGCTTCTTGTTGGCTTCCCTTCCTCTGCAGATTCTGAGGTTCCCATTCATTCACTCTACCAGGAACTGTCTTTCATCTTTGAAAGTTTCATTGGATCTTATTTGTTGTCATTTCTTATTCCCTTTGGCTTTTAAAGTTTCTCTACTTTAGTGAGAACATCTGAAGTCAGAGACAGTCCTAGGAGTCTGTCACTACCATTTGTCTGTAGTCTAACATGGGCAATCCCCAAGTAGTTTGGGAATCATTCTATTAGTCACTGTATATTCCGTAACAAGCCCAGAGACAAACACATGGAAAGTGAGGGAAAAATATGTTGTGGACTGCTGGGAAAAAGTTACGATTGTTGCTGAATCAGTGGCTTCCCTTCTCAAACCCCCAAACTGGACTGCACCTGGCCACCTGGCATCATGAGGGACCCTGGGATCTCACCTGTGTAGTGCTCGTTGCCTTGAGCAGCACAGGTGAGGAGCTGTGCCATGGAGGAACCCACTGCTTTCGAGGTGCTTCCCAGGTCCTGAGCACATTTTTCCAGCTATAACAATAGCCAAAAAGGAGAGAACTTAGAGGGAAGGAAAGATTCACCATGGTCTCAACATAATTTAAAACCATAAAGCAGATCAAACGTTAAGCCTGAGTTAGTTCTTTCCTACCGAATATACCCACGGTACTAAGCAGCAACAGGGGAGTACAGGAAAGAGAGCCCAGCTTTACAGTCAAAAAATCTGGGCGCACACTCTGTCCTCTATTACTAGCTGTGTGGGACTGGACATGTTACTAAACCTCTCCAAGCCTCATTTTCCTGATACTGTAACATCTAGCTGAAAAATTTTCAGAAAATGAATGTAGGTTCTTTACAAATGGTACCTATTAGCATTACGTCTTTAGAAGCTAATTTAGAAAGCCTACAATGATTCCTTTATGGCTATTAATTACATCTTGGCAGTAAGTGGGCAGATATTCAGCTGCTCCATATTCCGATCATGCAGCACCATTAACATTGTTCAGTTTGATCATTACACTTTAAAGAGTTCAACAGAAAGGAAATCCACAAGTAACAGAGATTTGGGGGAGGTAAATGAGAGTATACAAATGGGCAAAGTGCTTGCTTCCCATGTTATCTTGCTTGTAAACTTCGTAAAAAATTCAGAGAACAGGCCAGGAATGGTGATGCACACCTGTAATTCCAGCACTCAGGAGGCTGAGGCAGAAGGATGGCTGTGAACTAGTTTAGGGAGGCCTGAACTACCTCACAAGACCCTGGCACAAAAAATAACCATAACAACACAATCAGAGAACGAAGTTGGTAAAGGCTTAGGGTATGCATACTCATTTGATTAGATGAGGATAACATTTTGGAAGAGAATTTGCAGTGCATTGTAAGAGAGCAGAAAGGCAGATGAAAACATGTGCAATTTTAGTAGCCCAACACCTTTCTTGTAAGAGCCTGTGCCTTCTAATAAAAATAGACACTGGTCCATTAGAGCCAACAACAAAACACACTGCCTATTTTTTTCCCTCTCTCAAATTACTTTTTTTCACAATGCATTTTTTTTTATTTTAGGAAAAATACTTTCTTTTTTTCTTTTTGGTACCAGGGTTCGAACTCGGGTCCTTGCACTTGCGCAGCAGGCAGCGAAACTACTGAGCTAAATCCCCGGCCCAGAAAAATACTTTCTTTAAAAATTATAAGGTGTTTCTTGCATCCTACTTCACCCATTGTTTCATGTAAGACTAGAACTCATGGCATGACAGCCCCTCTGGTTTCCCAGGAGTATAAAAGTTTGCAGAAACACATGGAGCCTTTACAAAGCTTCTGGCTCAAGTGCCAATCCCAACTCTGTCATCAGCTGGGTAACTTCAGTTAAGTGACTCAACCTCTCCAAGCCTGTTTCATCTTTAAAATATGGCAACTTCACTGCATAGATATTTTTGAGTGTTGCCTAGGTACCAGCCATTGTTTTGTGGTATATTAGACACTCCTGCAGTCTGTTTACATTTTAAGACCCTTTCATTCATTCAAGGAGCATCAGTAGTTAGGAGAAGAAGCTGTTAGAGCTCAGTGCCTACCATGCTTGAGGCCCTATGTTTGATCCCCAGCACTGCAAAAAGTAAGCACACAAAAAGAGGGTAGCACCTCTCAGAATGGGCTTGGGAGTCCTACAGATCTGGATTCAAACCTTGATTCTGCCACTAATTAGCAAGTAACATTGGACATCCCTGTTTACTTCAGGAGAAATGGGTTTAAAAATACTGGCTCATTGGGGTTACTGTCAGGATAAACTAGATTGTGTGTGAATGCTTAACAGGTGCTTAAAAAATGGTGGTATTTTACTAGCAATGCTCAGAACAATGTAGGAAAGTCATTATACAGAAATGAGGATTGGTAAAATTTTAGCCAAGAAAACGCTGATAAAAGCATCAGGACTTATCCTAATATGACCAAATTAGACCTCTGGAGCCATTTTTCTATTTGCAACTGTGGCTTTACTGGATTAAAATCTTTGCTGTTGTCCATCTCAGTGCCTTGCATTACATAAATGATTTTATTTTAAACATGACTGTTGATCATCTTTTCTGTGTTTACCATCATAACCTCACTGCCACCCATTTCACATTAAAATACCCGAGACACAGAGGAGATACTGTCCATAGCCAGCTGGTGGCAGCGGGTCTAGAAAGCACCACTGTCAGCTTCAGATCTAGTCCCACCAGCTGCAGGGAACATTCTTTTCAGAAAAAGACCACAGGATTAGGATGCTAGGATTTGTCTCAATTATCAAAAAGAGGGGTGTATGTTAACAGATGCCTGTTTATCCTCAGCAAAACCCCAGGAAAGGGCACATATAACCATTGGTAAAAGTTCCCACAGGGAATCGCTATCTTAATGCAGGTCCAAAGCTATGTGGCAAGTCTAGGGCACTAAGTTCCAAATACCTGAAGTGCTGGGACACTAAGCCCAACTTCTACAAATGTCTCACCATGATCATAAAAAAACCTGGAACCCACAGCCAGCTGGCTGGAAGAGCTTACCGTTTCTCCTGGAAGTGGTTTCAACTGACTCTCCACAGCTGCCATCTTGGCATCCTGCAGCTCATTCTTAAGCGTCTGCACTGTGTTCAGAGCTGAATCGATTTCCATAGGACCACAGGCTTCATGGGCCTGTCAACAGAGTGAGGAATATGTATACACAATCTGCTTGGGAAAAGGGTCTCCAATTATTACAACACATGAAATACTTTCTGGATATACCCAATGACTCTGAGTCCAGTAGTAGGAGGCAAAGGCAGCAGCCATTTCCTCAGGGTATAAAATCACCTTTAGTTAGGACCTTAGTTTTACCTTCCCTAAATAATTAATTGTGTATGTCTCATCACTGGATATATTTAAAAGTCTTCTTGCATCTTTTTTATCCACAGACTTAAGGGATCTTTTATTCACTGTGGCTGGGTTGCAGAGATCGAGCCCTTAGCACAGTATGTGTACACACAGAGGTTCAGAAGTATCCAGTTGAATGAATAAAGAAACCAATCTAGGATGCTAGGGCCAAGTCTACGTTAACCCTTATTCTCCTTACAAGGTTTCCAGATTATAAATCGTTATATTCCCATACTGAAGACTGTGAAATTTTTAAGAAGGTTATTTCATTCTCTTAACCATTTAGAACACTGGTTTCCAAACCCTGGTGATTTTATGCACCCAACACATTAATTAACTAAATACATGTAAAATAATTGCTCAGTATACTAATTACTGATGAATTTTAATTTCTTTCCTTTTTAGATAATAATAACAGTAGCAGCAGTAAATACTGATTTTTATGTGCTAGTATTATTAGGTGAGGAAACTGAAGCACAGAGAGGTTAACTAACTTTCCCAAGTCACAAAATTAAGTCAGTGACAGGGCCTGAATTTGAATGTAGTTTGTCTGATTCCATAGCCCCCATGCTTAAGCCTTACAGTACATAACAAAAATATTTGTAAGCTTTCATCATGCCTTCCTGTACCTGGTAGACAGTCTTGATTTCCCCTCCCTTTAGGGTTTGTAGGTGTTTATGGTGAGTATGTGTCTAAGATTCACTGAGGAAACTTCTTCAAATGCAGATGGGTAGGATCTATGGGCCAAGGTTCTGATTTGGGGCCCAGAAACCTGCACTGCAACAAGCACCTTTGGTGATTCCCGGACCTTCTGTGGAACAGCTCACACACTTTTTTGGCAAAAGCTCTGCTTGCTTTTCTTTTGCAAAGTAGTGCACTGCTCATATTAAGAATGCAAGTCAGCTTCAACCTACTTCCCTTGTTTTTATACAGGAATTGCTCTAATAAGCATTCATGAATTCATGCTAGAACTTTATGCTAACAGCACATTACAGGAGTAATGAGGTCCTTTGGTAGTTAATAAGCTTCAGAAAAAGCAACTTATTTAGCCCTATATTTTGTTTTATTGAGAACTTTTTAAAGTGAACACTTCAATGTAAAATATGAAAATTTTCTAAGAAAAAAAAGATAGTAAAGATGACTCCCCTAGATTTTCTGCCTATATCATTTATTAAATTCTCAAGATGATATTAGGAGATGTGATCACTTATTGCTGTAGTTTGGAACTGAATTTTCCCCAAAAGACAAATGTGTTAAAGGCTTGGTCCACAGCCTTTGTTAATATTTGGAGGCAGTGGAATCCTTAGGAGGTGGGGCCTGGTGGAAGGAAGTTATGCCATGGGGTGTGATCCTGAAAGGGATATTAGGACCCTGGACTCTTCCTATGTCTCCCTCTTTTGCATCCCAGCCATCATGAGGTGAACAGGTCTTCTCTGCTATGTCCACTTCTGCCATGATGTTCAATAAAAGTCATCTCTAATCACAAGATGAAAACCAAGTCTGGGAGACAGCGCTAAATGCAGTAAAAACCAACCAACGGGAGCATCTTTAATGGTCATGCAAATGGAATGGACACCCCTGCCAGGAAATGGGCTGTGCTCAGGCCCTGGGCAGCACCCACACCACACCAGGAGTATGGAATGAAAAGCTTCACCTCTGACGAGTTAACCACTGTGACCAGGCCCAACTTGCCTTCTGTGACGCCGTCCTCAGCTCAGCCAAGCTGGTCGCTAGGTTCTTGGCACACTGACTCAGCTGCATGGCTGCGGCCTGGTCACTCACGGTGGGCACTGCGGCCTTGGCGGAGGATACCATCTTGCTTCCAGGCTGTAAAGAGACGAGCAGAAAGTAAGACAACTCCTGCGCAGCAAGAGGCAGAGTCACAGCAATACCTCCACAGTGACCAGAACTTATTTTTCCCTAAAGAGAGAGGAACATCAAACACCAATTTGTTCTTCACTCTGACCCCAAAATTACCACCCCAAATCAGACACCGTAGGTGAGTACATTCTAGAGATATTTTTTAAAAGTATGTTTCATGGTTGGTGTAGCTGGGGAGGTAAAATTGGGATAGTAGCTTAAAATTCTCATTTACAACAGGATTTCAGAGAGAGTTCTTATTAAATAGGTTTTTTTGCATTCCTCAGAATAGCTCTTTACTCTGAATTTCAAATATAACCAATGGGCTATTTCAAAAAATGAAGACAAAATAACCTTGCATCTCATAAGCCAAAGTGATTTCACCATGTATGGGTGTTCTATTTTTGAAAATATGAGAATACCATTTTCTTTTATAATTTCTTTGTTTCATTTTATCAGCCATAATAACATGCCACTGTATACACTTGTTAACATTTCCCAATCCCCTATTATTGGGAATGTTTTCATTTTTCTTCAATGTAATAAACAATGATCAATCAATAAATATTTGTACCTATTTGTAATTTTCTTTGTATATTTGAGATGAGGGTCTTGATATGTTGCCCAGACTAGCACTGAACGCATAATCCTCTAGCCTCAAGCTTATCAGTAGCTGTTTTGTATAAATTTTTAAAAGTAGAATTTCAGGATCAAAAAGCATTACACTTTAAGGCCTTAAATATACTTGCTACAAAACTAATCTTAGAAAAGTTATGACAACTTAAGTGCCAGATCATAGACATGAAGGAAAAAGTTAATATTTAAAGAATTAATGAGAAATAATAAGAAAACCCCACATGACTGTATAAAAAGCACGGACAATTCCACATAACAGAAACAACAAAGAGTATATGAAAAATGTTTAACATTGTGAAAATCAAGAAAATGAAAATCAAACACGTTTTTCTTTTTTTAAACACTTAACTCTCTATCTTACAAAAAATGTATTAAAAGTATGCTCCACATACTGCTAATTGTAAATTTAGATTCATTCATCTTTCTGGAAGGGCAATTCCACAATGTGCAAGAAGGAAGTTTAAAACGTATAAACTTGCTGGGGTGTAGCTCAGTGGTACAGCGCTTGCCTCATACATGCAAGGTTTGATGGGTCTGATGTGCAATACACACACACACACACATACAAAACAATGTATACACTTTTTGACCTGTCAACTCTATTGTTATTTAAGTTTGCCTTTTTCTTGTAAAGATCTACATATCTATGATGACAAAATAAAAAGAAAACCAAGGGCAGGGACAGTGGAACTGGGAAGATGTCCACACTCCTGTATTTTAACACCCTACAGTCCTGCAGAGGTGGGGACAATGCACACAGCAGCTGGTTCCAGGACCTCTAGTGAGGGCATGCCTTGTCCAAGTCATAAATCTTAGCACCCAGAAATTAAAACTAAGCTGTTTTCAATCTTATTTCAAGAAATTTATCATAAAGAAGTAACTCAAGAGGGGAAGAAAGATTTGAGCACAGAAAGAAAATCATATTACCAATTAATTCTATGATGGCAGAAAACATAAAAACTTGTACGTCCAATGATGTGAAGGTCATTAAACACACAGTATGGCCACTTGCTAGATTATTCAAAATCATAAAAATCCAGATGGTAAATGAAAAACCTAAAGGGTCAGCCAGGCATGGTGGCACAGTACTCTGGAGGCTGAGGTTTGAGGCCAGCCCGGGCAACTTAGTAAGACCGTGTCTTAAAATAAAATAAAACCTTAAAAGGGTTGGGGATGTAGCTCAGTGGCAGAGTGCTTGCCTAGCATATGCGAGGCCCTGGGTTTGATCCTGAATGCCACACAAAAATGAAACAAAATGACAACAAAAAACAAAGGATTTATATACAATCCAACCACAATTCAAATATTACACACACACACACACCTTTGCGCATCTGTGTGTAGTTTAAATATGTGGAAAGATAAAAACATCCATATTTTATTTCTTCATGTTGGGGTTATAGCAGAGGAAAAACTGACCCAATGGAGGTGTCACTTGGTCCTGCAACTATGGGTTGAACCAGAAAGGGATGTGAAGCTGAAATACATCCTAGTATCAACTGCTTATGAGATACAAGTATAAACAAAGTGCTGATAAAGAGAGAGGTTTGAGGGCTGGGGATTTAGCTCAGTGGTTTTGCTGCCTGCTGCCCAAGCGCAAGGACCCGAGTTTGATCCCTGGTACCAAAAAAAAAAAAGAGAGAGTTTTGAATATAAGAAGCACACACAAGGGTGTTTTCTCATGATGCTATCACCATACCCAGTTTTCCTTAAAATGAACCTACCATACTGTGGGTGTAGCTCAATGGTATACAACTTGCCTGGCATGCACAAGGCTTTGGGTTCATCTCCAGCACCACAAACCAAACCAAACCAAACCAAAGCAGAAAACCAACAAATCTACCCTTCACCCCACAGAAGGCTGACAATCCTGACTAACAGCCAATGGCCACCAGGAACATGCTCATATTTGGAAAAGAAAACATGAAACACACTTCTGTTTTCCCAGTCTATGAATAAGAGCACTAGGTGCTCTAGAAACCTAAAGCACTACCTGGTCCTAGGCCATTCATCATAATTTACAACTTATTGCATTTTCTCCTCTCGTCAAAGAAAAATGAATAAAATACTCCTGAGAAAAATGGATCACATGCTGCCTCCCCAGGGCAATTCCTTGCATATTAGCATTCTCCTTTGCCAGGTGAAAGCTACTTCTCCCAAAGCTGGACATGTAAAGTTGCAACCAAGGCTATGGGATTCACTCATTCCTCTCCTTAAGGACTAAAGGCTGCCCCTGCCCAGCTGGGGGCTCCATGGAAGACCAAATGACTGCTTCTATGTTACCTGGAGAAAGTTCTGGCTGGAGATGATGAGAGCCAGCTGGGCACTGAGGTCCTCTGCTTGAGCTTGGCTCCCTCTCACCCCCTGGACCAGCTGAGGAATGTGATCCGCCACAGCCTGCAGGAAGGCAGGAGACAGAAACTGAGCACAGGTAGAGGGTTGCAACTATCAAGAGGGTAGAAAATGACCCAAGCAACTTGTTTTTTGGATAAGATGTCTATTCCCAAGGGACCCTAGTCTTGGCCCTTGGATTTACATGTTTAGCTGTGTCCTCACCAACACTGAAACTTGTTCTAAGTCCCCTTCTTCCCCACGCACTATACCTTGTGGTCCCAAAGGTCTTGATGCATCTTGGGGAAGACGATTCTGTATAACAAAGCCTTAAGAGAATTTCCCCCTGCTACGCAAGTGCAAAGACCCGAGTTCGATCCCCAGTACCAAATAAAAAGAGAGAATTTCCCTTGTTGTAATAGGGTTGCGAATTTAGTATCAAAGCATTCTCATGATTCACAGGTGGATAAACTGAAGTCAGATGGCTCCAAGGTGAGACGAAATTGAGAGAAATACTCAGCTACCGCATATTTCAGTGCTCTGGGCTCTTACTCTGCACGTGTGTGTTCCGTGTGCCAGCCTGCATGTGCTCATGGCTCCCGCTTCTCTGTTCCAAGCAGCACTTACCATTTCTCAAACTGAAAATCCCAAAGCCCAGGGCAAAGGAGACAGAAGCAGCACTCACATGGCAGGACTGCTATGTTTCCTGTGCTGCCTTACAGACCAGCCTCCCAGCTTCTGTGGTTCCTTCCACGTTTTCCCTTTGAGCCCACCCTCGCTCTAGGGGTCACAGCAGCTCAGCCACCATTGCCGGTAAAGGTGCCATGTGCATCATGGCCTGGTGACACTTTTTTCCCCAAGAACTCACTCCAGCAAGAGTTAAAAAAATACTCCCATGTAAATCTCCCCAGCCCTTCCTAGGACTGCTGCTTCCAGGGTTTTTGGTCCACTTTTCCATGTCTACCTCAAGCTCATGAGCAGTACTCTTCTCATTTCCTGGCAATGACATTCAGAGTCATAGTATCTTCTGTCTCTTTGCAAAAGAGGGGCAGAAGACTCACCCTGCAGCATGTCCCTGGACATGAGCAGCATGTGCTCCCTGAGAAGAGGAAGGCAGCTGAATTGAGGCTGGACCCCTCCCCCCCCGCCCCCCCCCCCCCGCCCAAGTTCCCAAGCACAGCTGCCTGGGACCCTGGCCCCTTGCTGAGGGGAGGCTCTTCCTCCTGGAGGACATCTACCAGCCTCTATTGATACTGCTTCAGCAGACCCCAGCCAGATGCCTACCCATGTGTGGCAATTGCGCTGCAAGTGGACTCTGGCTCTGGCACTACTCAGAAGCGTCCAGGCAGAGTCAGCTCCCTGGGCCCAAACAGAAGGCACAAAGGTGGCTGGAGTCACCTCAGTGCAGCACCAGGGCCCAGTCTCAGAAGAACAGAGACAAATGGATAACATCAGAAAGCACCACAGCACAATTTCACCCAGGCCAAAAAGGATGAAATAAATCCTGGAGGTGGAATTAGCAGAAAGCAGGAAATCAACCTAGCTCCAATGAGTAAAGATTGAATGTGAAGGTCTGCCTGTCAAAGAGGGGACACTAGGGAGATGCAATGCTTCGTTACTATTTCAGAACACTCAAAAGGCCTCCTCGTTAATTCTTTGATTCAGTCTCTCAGAAAGAAAAGAATGGGGACAAAGGAAAGACAATGGTGGGGAAAAAAAATGCATACTCTACCCCCAAACACAGGCCCTCACTGAAGGGACAAAAACCAGACACGAGTACACCTGGAACAAGACGCTGGGATAAACTAGATTAGGGCCGGCAAGACCTGTTTTAAGTGAGTTACCAGGGCACGTGGCTCGCTGATGCTATCAGGGCTGCCACAGCAGACCTGCCCTTCTGTGTTCCAGGCCAGAAACTCACCTTGCAGCTCTGGACCAGCTGCTGCTGGGCTGCGGGGTTCTTGTTGGAAATGGCTGCATTCTGGGAGGCAGCGATGGTCTGCGTGGCTGCAGCCGCTGCCTGTTTGGCGGCAACCTGTGAAGGAGAATGAGACAGGTCAGTCTGGGTTTGCAGACAATAACACAGGCACATACGTATGCATGACATCACTTCCTCCACAGGCCCACATGGCTCTGCCGCTGCAAGAACCCCAGGAACAGACACCACCTTTTTAAAACCAATGAGCCTAACCATGCCCTGCCCCACTGTCTGCCCTGGGTGCAACAGAGACAGGCATGCTTGAGAGCTCAAACTGCAGTGGATTCCAATCTTTCCTTAAAAAGCCAAATGACAATTCCAAGACCATGCTGGCCCTGATAACCAGCAGCACCGAGTCTAAGTGTCTAGGGGAAAAAGGTCTCTCAGGAGCGTAGGCTGTTCTCCACATCAAGCACAAATGCAGGTGCCCATGACTTTCTTCTCTCAGCACCTGGAGCCTTTGGCTCAGAAATGCATGCTGGCTGTGGCGGCTCAGGCCTGCAATGCTAGCACCCAGGAGGCTGAGGCAGGGGGATCCCTGGGCAGGAGGACTGAGGCCAGGCTGGGCTACATAGCGAGACTCTATCTCAAAATAAAACAAACAAACGAAAAAGAAGTACACAGTCTATGGCCCTGAGTACTCCATTGAGTTCACTCTCTTTTTGTTTTGGTACCGGTGATCGAACACGGGACCTTGCGCTTGCGAGGCAGGCGGCAGAACCCCTGAGCTGAACCCCTGGCCCAACTCTCCATCTTTTAGTGTAAAAGTCTCCTGTGCATACTGAGGAGAGAAATCAAATGTTTTGTTACATGTTTTTGTTACTATTGCAACTCTTTCATCAGAAAAAAGTATTCTGAAAAATGAAACAAATATTTCTTTTTTTTTTGGTACTGGGGATCGAATTCGGGTCCTTGCACTTGCACAGCAGGCGATGAAACCATTGAGCTAAATCCCCGGACTGAAACAAATATTTCTTGCTCTCCTCCATACCTTTCTAACCAAATCTGTGCCTCCCCCACTCCAATTTTTCCAAGTCCCTCTTTTCTATGGGACATCCTGAAAAAAAGTCATTGCCTGTGACAAGATGTGAACATTTTCAGTGACAGGTCCTGCTTGAATATATGCACCCTTTTGTGCCAGGGGAAGAGTCCCAGTTCTGCTTGAAACTCCTCTGTATTCTATTTCTGAATGTTAGGAAGGATCATTGCTTTCAGAAGGCACAAATTAAAGTAATTTTTTCAAACGGTGTCAATGCCTTTAAAGGACCTAAACCATCCACCAAGGTTGTTAACCTTGATTTAGCTTTCTTTGTATGGGCATCAATTTGTTGACTCAACTATTTTTTCACATGACTCTTTGCAATCTAAAATAGGAATCCCAAAAAGCCAGCCTCTTTCCAGACCTCCAGCCGGTTGACAATTTTCTTCTTAATAGCGTTCTGGGCTGCAGCATTGGTTGCTACCCGGAGACCTTCTGCGGCTTCTCTCAGCCGGTGCTGCTGATCTTCGTTGTCTGGATTGGCTGCAGCTCCCTGCCAAGGTGAAAATAAAGATTTCAAGTGGTCCAGGGGACGGAATGCCACACGTACTGAACACACACCTTCAGTTTTACTTTCCCCTAGGTCTATAGCACATTTGGAAAAGCTAAACGCTATAAGCAATAGATTTATGATAAAGATGTGTGCCTTACAACCAAAAATATCCACCCAGGGAAGCTTCAAAGCTGCCTGGCTAAAAAGTATCCAAGGGTGATAATTAAACACTGCTGATCACAGCCTTGTTCGTTCACATAAATCACTCTGTGGTCAGAAATTCGTGGTTTAAAAAACATTAAGACTTCACATGTGACCCCACTGAAAGGGATGAGTTTTACACTTTTATGCATCAGTTGAAAATAAATTTAAATATAAAGAAATGCATTTTGTTTCAGGCTGGAGCTCATTTACAGATATAAGATAAAGAAAGAGCCCAGTAATTTTCGTCTAGAGGATGGCCATTTGTGCCAACAGTATTTACTTTTTTTTGTTTTGTTTTGTTTTTGAGACAGGATCTTCCTAGGCAGTTCAGGCTGGCCTTGAACTCATGGCAATCCTCCTGCCTCAGCTTCCCCAGTGCTGGGATTACAGACATGTGCTACCACACCCAGAAGTATTTACTTTTTATTCTCTTCCTACTGAGGTGAAATATGATTATGTCAAATATGACTGCCTGAAAATTACAAATACTTTCAAGAGACAAATTTTCGGCAACTTGGTTAAATTCAGAGAAGTGGCATTGTGACATAAAAAAACAAATGTGTCCATCGGTCCTGGTTCAGTCTGGCTATGTGATGTTTGGCTTAATCTTTTGAAGTCTCAGCTTTGTCATATGTAAAATAAGACACTGATTAGATTTTCCCTACAGCTCTTCTCATTCTAGCAAATAATTTTTTATTTTTATTTTTTACAAACATGAAGGTTTGTTTGATACAGCCATATACAGATTTCAGAGGGGAAAGAATACTAATAAACTTTCAAAAAAACCTACACAAACCCCAATAATGCTTTTTGGGGGGGGTCCTGAAAAGGGGTGGTTAAAATTAGAGGTCCTTGGCCATAACAGACAGAAGAAAGATCCTGCTTCCTCCTTGGGGCCTTCTATCCTCCTTCCTTTTATGTCCACGAATCTCAATCCTTGAAGTGGGGCAATAAGAAAGAGCTTATGCACGGTTCATGCATGTCACAGTACATTTTAAGTAAATTCACAAACCTGGTTGAGATACATTTCTACTCCACTGGAGCCAGGGAGATAAGATGTAAAGATGTATAATGAATTTTATGTGTGTAGAATACATTAAAAATGTTATTTTGGGAGCAGGAACTTGAAGGTTATTTTTATTTTCTTTTTATATTTATCTGGATTTGCGATTAATTCTACAGGAAATGTATGCTAGCTACATGCATAATAAAAAAGGGTAAAGATGGCTTTATCCATTTGAAATAGTTCTCACCTAGAGGTATGAATCAGAATATTCTGTGTTACATATATACACGCACATGGTTTCACCAGGGATCTTATGAATCAACATCTTTAGGAGTGGAAATGAGGCATGTACACTTTAGTACATTACAAAGAGCCTCAAAACAGACCCCTGGTTAAGAATCACTGGAGATTTAGCTCAGTGGCACCGTGCCTGCCTTGCAAGTGCAAGGTCCTGAGCTCCATCCCTGGTACCAAAAAAAAAAAAAGAAAGAACTGGCTTTTAGAAGTATGGTGCTGTAGGATAGAGGTCAAAACATACAAAGCTAACTTTTACCCTTTTACAGGTTGAGTAGACCTTTTCTGAAAATCTGAAATCCAAAATGTTCCCAAATCTGAACTTTTTTGAGTATCAGCATGATGTTCAAAAGCTGGATCTCTGGTTTTTGGATTACAGTAAAGTTTCAACTAGTAAAGTCTATGCAAATATTCTAGTTTGTAAAAACTCCAAAATCTAACACATGTCTGGTCTCACCCATTTTGGATGAGGGAGACCCAGTCTGTACAAGATTTTAAATTGTTGTTGGATTTGAAAGACAGTGAAGTAAGAAACTCTTCCATGAAAAGTCTGGATAAGAGTTTAGTTGAGAAGTCAAATGGAAGGCAAGGTAACAATGAGGCTAAGGCACAGGCAAAGTCACTGCTGAAAATCTCTAGGTTCAGTCAACCATCACTTGTAGTGGAAAAAGGGCCTCTGGCTAAGCAGGGTGCTCTGGTGGCTCAGTACCTCTCCTCTGAAGAGTTTCTGTCTCATGTTCAAGAATGTGCTTTGCCTGTGTGAACCAAGTTCATGCTACAAAGTCATGCAGGGTTTAATGTACCCTCAGCTGACAATCCTATGTCTCACAGTCATGAAGGTACTTTCCAAACCCTACAACTTACTGGGTACTTTTCAAGCAGCAGATGCATGTCATACCTTCGCAGCTTCCACCATGCGAGCAGTGGAGTCGGCCAAGAGCTTTGCTGCTGCAAGCAGCTTCTTTGAGTTCTCCATGTCGATTTCAGCTTCTGCATCTGATCTCATAGCATTGACGAGATCGGAAGTAGCCTGGGCCAAGACCCGGGCCTGCCGTACCATCTCACCTACAGGATGGGAAAGGGGATTTGGGTTGTTTGTCTGCTTTTCACAGTGAGTTCAATCTCAGGAGCTGGTGTAGTCTTGTCTTAACTCCTGTGGCCAGCAGGATGGAGGGGCATGACCCTGGACAATCTACTTCTAAGCGGTGCACACGAGTTCCAGACAGAGCTGAAAGTACTCCCTGCAGCTGCCGGACAGTACTCTCCAAACATACCCAAGTCGAACTTTTAACTGCAAGGGATAAACATGGCACAGGTAGCCAAAGAGGAGCAGTTTACAGAGCAAAGGCAGGGGATATGATCACATGGATTTATTTTCTTTAAATGCTCACTTAGAAAACATTGTTTACCTTACTTTAAGAGCTGCTTACACAAAAGCCCCTATAATAAACTCCTGGAGGAAAGCAGACAGGAAACATTTATTTTTAAATTCAGGATTCGCATGCTACCAACCACCAGATGAGTGATGTCGCATGATCCACTCCACTTGTGCCATTTGGTTCTTCCACATATGGCAGGCACAAGGAGCGCAGTTTCATGCTGAAGGGCTCAGATGTGCCCTGGCCCAGTTTTTCCAGTCAGTGTTCTCTTTGCTCATCTTTTTCTTCCCAGCCCTAATTTGGATCTTGTTTTACTAATTGTTTGGTCTTGTGGTGTTTGTGATTTTACTGGAATCTATTTCAAGTTCCTTGTGGAAATGGGGAAGGTATAAAAGTCAACATTTAAAAGAAAACTCCTCCAGATAAAGGATGGGCCCACTCCTCTCCCACAGTTTACTAGAGAAGAATGCTAAAGCATTGTAGCACTAGGGGGAAGAAGAAAGCTTTCACATAAAAATGTGTTACATTCAGTGTGGTGCCCTGGATTGGATCTTAGAACAGTGCAAGGACATGTGTAGAATAACTGATGGAATCTCAATACTGTCCATGATTCCATGAACAATAATGTACAGTGCTTATCATCTGGCTTTGACAAATGGCCCTGCCTTAGGGAAGATGTCAGAAATGGAAGAAATGGCAAGGCACGTGGGAACTGTGGGTTAACCTCTGCAACTTTCCGTAAATCTAGAAGTATTCCAAAAAGACACAAAATGGAACAAGAACGACCAAATATCCAATTGTGTGGAACGCTCTTATTTTGTTAATTCATTAGAGGATATAAAAGCATAAGGTAATTTTCTAAGAAAAGGACTTGTTATGGAGTATTGTTCTGGGCTGGCGAGGAAGTAGGAAAACAGACTTCTAAGAAACTACTGCTACAGTTGCCAATTGTGCATTATTTTTTTGGACAGAAAGTTCACAAAACATTTTAAAATTTAAAGTGCATGTACCCATTGGTCCAGCAATTCTATCAATAGGGATATATGCTACATACATACCCACAAAACAAAACTAAGATATTCTTTCAAAAATGCTTATTGTCAGCGAAGAGGATCCCAAGTTCAAGCTCAGCCTGGACAATTTAGTAAGACTGTCTCAAAATAAAAAAGGATTTAATGTAGCTCAATGCATAGGCCCTAGGCTTACTCCCCAGCATCACCAAAACAACCACCCCAAAAAACCTTACTGTAGTATCATTTTTAAAAAAGATAAACAAACTTGGAAACCAGCTAAATGTCATTAAAAGATAAATGATTGAGTAAATTATGCCTCCAAAATAAAATACTATGCTGCCACTAAAAAGGTCAATGTATAGGTGGATATAAAAGAGGGTGTCCCTTTCCATCCCTTTCATACACACACAACTGTGGGAAGGTCAGGATTTTTGCTGAATGAGTTGATTACAGCTGCTCTTGCCACAAGAAGTGAAAATACGTAACTGTGAATGGTAGGTATGATAATTTATTCCACTACAGCACCATCTTAAAAATATATATATATGTCTTAGGATGCACTCCTGTGTAACTTAAATATAAACCATAAAATTTACTTTAAAAAACTCCAGAAATTGTAAATGGTTAACTCTGAGGATTTAGAGGACATACTGATGGGTTTAGTCTAGAGTGATTTATTTTTCAGTTAACCAACTTAAAAGGTGTACTGCATATCTTTTTAAGTGACTATATGTTATGACGTTTTAGCATCTTAAAAAAACCTCTCCCCTGGGGAGAGCCTAGCCCTCTCGGCGGTCCTACTGCATTCTGGGAGCAGCACTGGATACATATGCAAACCAGCTCGGTCCTCTCTCAGGCCCACAGACATAGAGGAGAACTCTCCTCTGCTCTGCTCATCCCTGGGTCAGGCACCAGTTAAGTAACCATGACCTCTATACCTCACAGCCTGCCAAAATGATGTAAATGAGCCAGTCAGTCTGAAACTGCTTACCCCGCCCTGCCATGCAGCTCCCCGGGGAACCCCCAAAAGTGGAGGTCTGAGCTCTACATTAGCTCTCGTGTTCCGCCTCCTCACTGCCCCAGTGTTTTCCTGTGTCCTTGTGTGGCATGTTGTGACTCCCTCTAGGGGACCTGGAAGCAAGATAAACTTCATTCCAGGGCTTGCTCCTGTCTTCTCTGGTGGCTGCTCTGACCCAACATGAACATTCTTAGAACAAAAGAAGTTTACTGTGCATCCAAATTATAATGAACACTGGCTAGCTTTGTATGAGTGCTTGACTGTGGTGATGGGCACGCATGTCAGGAGTTCGAGATCTTTCTCTGAGCCTCAGTGAGAAAGTCTTGGGCTGAGATCACTCAAGGAGAACTTGACCTTGACAGTCACCCTTCGATTTTGCTGCAGGAAACTACCACTGTGAGGGAAACCCAGACCCGTCCTTCCTCCCGCAGCAGCCAGGGGCCTCACCAGCATCGCCCATGGAGCTGAAGATGCTCTCGGTGACGCACATGATGGTGTCGGTGGCCTGGTCGTAGCGGCCGATGGGCTCGCCTTGGCTGGCAAACTGCCGCACATGTTGCAGGAGGTCGTGCAGGGCCTGGCTGACCACGCTGGCAGCCGCACTGACCTGCTTCAGCAGCTCAGTGTCACCGGTGGCCGCCTGGCAGGCCCGGACACAGTTCTCCACCGAGCGGTCCACGAGCTTGCCCGCCTCAATCAGCTGCTCCTGGCACACAGGGGAGCTGATGGTGGGGCTCACGACCTGCACAGACAGAAGCAGGGCTTGGTGCTACAGGTGATGCTGGTTCCCAGTGTGCCCAGCAGCCACCCCGAGTCCCTCTGTACCCTGGGCCTCAGTTTCTTAATTACAGCACCAGGGACTCAACTAAACCATGGCTGTGGCTCCCCATACTCACTGCTGTACTTTGTCTTTGTGATTTTAGATGTCCTACTAACTTACACCCTCAGTAGTCAGGTATGACAATCTCTACTACTGACTGCTTCGGTAGAGAAAAATTTCTGGTATTTGCCAATTATATTTCCTTTCTCTTCAGCTCCTCTGAGGTCAGTCATCTGGACTGGGATAAGATGGCCTAAAGGAATTCTATTTCTTTTTGTAAAGGCACCTGAACTCTACCCCCATGGTACTTTAAAGACCAGAGGGATTCTCTTAGTTACTTATGGATCTTGCCATGGCGAGCAGGAAGGAGGCCACCGAGGATGCCTCTATCTAATGGACAAATCCTAACATAGAATAAGAAATGCCGCTGTCAGCCAGATCACAGATCTACACAGTACAAGATGTCAGCAAGTCCAGAAGTGGAAATGTGCCATCTTCTGAGAAGACACATTGGGGGTCAGATGGACCCAGTTCTACCATTTATTATTTCTGGGGCCATAACGTACTTCCTAATCTCTAACGGCCTCAGGACCCTCACCAGTAAGGAGGGGTAATGGTTCTTAATTTGCAGCCTCACTGGGGAGCTCTAATGGGGTGATGTGTAACACAGAATGTACATACCCTGGGGAAATTCCCAATCCACACTTAGACACTGCCAAATGGAAAGGGCTCCCCAGAAAGCTGCAGATTATTTCTGAACCTCTGTATAATGGTAAGGACACAAGGCAAGGACTCTTTCTGTGCACTATCAATAAGACGCCCTGAGAAATCCAAAGAGGAGAAACAGTAATTTGCATATAGAAGTAATTAAGGAAAAGGACCACCTGCCTGAGGACTTGAGCAGAGAACAAATGATAAAAGCAGAATCAGGCAGCTTATGTTAAATCCTATCATGGAACCTAATAGGAGATACCTAAAGCAAGCTCCAAGCTCAGACAATCCTTAAGAAATTCTCCCCTTCCTCCCCACAGATGACTGAAGGCAGTTAAGAGCATGTGCTATTTTGCAGGAAGAGCTGGGCTGCCAGCTGGCTTACCTTGGCACAAGCCACAAGCTGGGAGGTGGAAAGTGCACACTGAGTGGCAGCAGCGATCACCCTGTTCTGCAGGATGGTGTCTTCGGCCACTTGGGCAACATTCTTTGCCTTTAGCACCAACATGGCAGCAGCATTGGCAACCGCTTTGGCCAAACTCATTAAAACATCCTTAGAAAAAAAAAAGGAATTCAAGACTATTCATTATTTTTTAATCACCTTCCATATCATGAAAATATAATGTGGCATCTACCTAAAGATTTAATTATAATTTCATTTGGTATTTTTCTTCAGTACTTTAGAATTTTTTTCACTTAAAAAATAAATTAACTTACCCTTAAAAGTAATTAAGGAAAAAAGACGTGCATCTTAATAGTGTAGTTTTCCTGAATCTCTTAAGTAGTACAGGTTTAAATCTTAAATAGGTTTCTTTGAAGGAAGGATTTTATTTTTACCACTGATTCACATTCATAGACTCATCCCACACTGAGTCTGGATCACATTTCTTGAATATGTGATCAATATGGTGGATCTGAAGAAGCTGAAAATATGTGAAGATGCCACCAATGCCATGTGCTGCAGGCAGGTTATAACTCGGGGCCTCCAAGTCATCATGCCCCACTGGAACTTGAAAATTTATCTTTTGGATTTCTGGTTTGCATAAGGATCCAAGTTATCACGAGAAAGTCAGCCACATCTCTGCCTCCAGAGGGCAACGTTGGACATGCAGAGACAAATAGCTGGCACTGACGCATGCAGCTCGGGAGCCAAAGAAGGCTCAGAATGAGTGTTACCCTCATTATCTGTGGCCTTCTGGACAGGGACTAAATTATTATGGAACGGGGAATGAGAACCTTCATACACAAATGAGTTACAAGATGATCTGACTCAAGAAGAAAGGGGCGCTAGGGCCGGGGATTTAGCTCAGTGGTTCCGCCTACTGCCTCGCAAGCATAAGGACCCGAGTTTGATCCCCCGGTACCAAAAAAAAAGAAGAAGAAAGGGGTACTGAGCATTTAAAAGACCAGTTTATGATTCAAATCAACCAAAAGGCATTGTGCCTGCCGGATGGAGAACCCTTAGAAACGGCCTACCAGATGCGTCCTGCATCTGTTTGACTTGAAGAATAACCAGTTACATTTAATTTACTTCTTTGCTTTTAATACTGAAAGCAGTTTATTTGATTTAGAAATGCCTTTCCTAACATATGACCCACTGTTATTTTAAGCAAACATGTCAAGTCTCTCCACCCAGAGGAAATGTGGTTAGAAGCCTTTATTAATTCATTAGATAATAAAAAGCACTTTTGATTCTAAATGTAAAGGGCCTCCACAGAGTCTTTACAACGAGATATTTTATGAGAAGATATACTGGAAGGAGTGTTCAGCTTGTGCGATTATACAGTGAGTAGAGACTATATGCAATCCAGGCAAATCTGAAACATGAATTGACCAAGAAAGCTGATTTTAAAATGGACAAAATCCAAGTAGTCTTAAAGGAACTGCGTAGTCCAGTCTTTCATAGGGCTGTCATAGTCCCTGGATATCCAAGGAAAAAGTAAAGTAAAGGCTGTGATGGTGAAGGATAATGTAGCATTTAGGAGCTGACTGGCACTTGCCTGCTGCCCAACTTTTAGGAACTGCTCCGATATGGCCTGCAAAATTACAGTTCTTGGATACCTATCTCAAAGATGGTGAAAACATCTCAAATGTCACAAATGACTAAAAAGATTTTAAAACATAGCTTCTCAAACCAGGTCAGAGTATTCCTTCACTTGATATAAATTCATCTTTTCACAATAGGAACAGGGTTTGGTCATGTAGATCTTGATTATTCTAAACAGCTTTGTTAGAATCATTTACAAAAATTCTGTCCCTCCTATTAATTTTATCCAAAAATTACAGTTAGAGAAAGAACGCGATACTACAGCTACAGTCGCTAACAAGGCCTTTGTGAAACTTTTCAACAGGACCACTATTATGTAGCCTGTGTCAAATAAATCTTTGTTAACTCTGGGAACGTGTAGTACACAGAGGACCCAAGGCAAGTTCTGAGATAGGATCTCGAGACTCAGAAAAAGATAGTAAGAAATGAAATGTCCCAGTAAGCTACAGGCTGCCCATAACTGGAGGAGGCTGAGGACCATTTTACTGCACTGGTCCTTACCTAGGAATCTTACACAAACAAAAGCGTCACTGAACCTACACCTGCCTCCCTAGCACATCAGGAAATAAGAGCTTGCATTGCAACACAAGGAAAACAATCTGTCAAAGAAGAAAAAGACAAAGCTTAACAAAATACAAGGATGTAGGAGATGTCTTGAAGAATGATGACCGTCTCCTCCATCATCCTTAACACTGTGGGGAAAATAATATTTTTGAGGAAAATAAACTGGCTGCTTCAAGATAATTAAGCCCACCAGACCAGCAGCTAAATCTGCTATATTCCTATGGAGTCATTTGCCTACAGAGAACTACCTGGACTAAATCAAACATAAGACCAATTCAAGGACAGTTTAAAGACCTGGAAGGAAATCTGGACAGGGACACAATCAGCTTGGGCTTACTGGGGTATATTTATGCAGTCTGCAATAGTGAAGTTATTCCTGGTCAGCTGGATGGAAGAAGGCTTTCCAGGAAGTCATCACAGAGATCTATCCTCACTGTAAGAATGCTAGTGTAGGGCCAGGGATTTAGCTCAGTGGTTTCACCACCTGCTGCTCAAGTGCAAGGACCCGAGTTCGATCCCTGGTACCAAACAAACAAACAAACAAACAAAAGAATGTTAGTGTACTG
Source organism: Heterocephalus glaber (assembly GCF_053883595.1). Taxonomy (NCBI): domain Eukaryota; kingdom Metazoa; phylum Chordata; class Mammalia; order Rodentia; family Bathyergidae; genus Heterocephalus; species Heterocephalus glaber. The sequence continues at coordinate 5,653,694 of NW_028258414.1, read as the reverse complement.
AACACCTTATTGCACTACAGGATATGCAAGGGTCCTGTGGTCTCCTATATGGAGAATGAGAGAGCCACAAATACCTCTATGGACTAAAGTACAGGTTAATATGTAAAGAAAATGATAATTAGAAAAGGTAAATAAATGCTGTAGGATAATGATGTTTGATGTCAGGAAAATGAATTTTTCCATTAAAGAATTTTTTAAAAACTAACATAAAAAGACCTCACTTCTCAAATAATCCCCCAGAATCTTATCCCTGACAGCTCAAGTGGGTTTGTTTTCCACTGCTCTCTGCTTGCTCAGGTCTGCACTGTCTCTTGGATTCCTTTCCAAGATTTTGAGGCTGCAGACATCTTACTTGGAATCGCTCATCAGTCTCATTCTCTCCGATCTGTCTCAGAAGATCCCCACTGGCTTGTCCAATGCTTCCAGCGGCCGTCAAAACGGTCTGTCGAGGCTGCGAACAAAGAACACACTGCAGATGGAAAGAAACTGCTTTTCCTCCACACTGATGCGAGAGATGACAGTGCAGAGAGGAATCACACAGGACTGGCTTCTCTTAACATAAACTGCAATCTTAGATTGTTTGCCAGGTAGTAGACAGAAACGTCCTGGTGAAATCTATGCAGGGAAACACCTCGTGTCTCGTAAACCAGCAACAGGTAGATGTATTGGAAATCCAATAGATGAGCTCCATACAGTTAGTAAGAAGCTTATGGTATGTGCTTTATGAAAATTAAGGCACAAACTCGTATCCTCTTTAAATATCTACTAGTCATATGTGTTAAGGTCCTGGGGTTGCATCCAATTGAATACTTTTGTGGGGAGACTTTATACTAAGCGCTCAATTGATCCTAAAGGTTGAACAATAGTATCCGCACCCATTTCAACAACTCCCAGGGCTACCATGGGCTAACAAGCACTATGAGGGTGGCAGGGACCATGCGGGAGGCTGGAGCTCCAGCATCCCCGGAGGCTGCAGCTGCCTCATTTGAACCCGAGAACTCACCTCTCCAGAAGTCGGCTGCACAGCTTTTAGCAAGTCAGACACTGCCCCGGCCAGGGTCCTCGCAGCTCTGAGTAAGTCCTCGCCACTGCCCACCTCATCGTCCATGAGGGCCGCCAAGAGCTTCACACCCTTGGACATCTCCGTCAGGTTGGAAGAAATAGTAGTGATTGCGCATCCCACGGCCGTGTAGTCAGTGTCCGCAGGGTCACCTGGGACAGAGGCACGCCATCAGTACAGAGGGAAGGTGGTGGAGGATGCAGGGAGCCCAGGTGGGCAGGAGGTAAGGGGTCTCGAGGGACAGACCAAGACTCACATTGCAAGGGTCAGACACAGCTCTGTAGGAGCACAGTGAGTTGGACCACGTCCGTCTCTAAGCCGACTCCAGTGAGGGCTCACATACTGAGATGCTGAGCACAGGCACCTTTAAGATTCAGGCTCAGCATCTCATGGCCTTTTTTTCTAGGGCCCATGAGCAGCTCAGGCCTCAACACTGCTCCTGAAACCTGGGTACATTGTGGAGGGAAGCCAGGGTCTTTCCTGGGAGTCACTTCATGCCAGACGAGACTACTGCTGGGCAAGACAGGTGAAGGCATGGATGATGGATTTATTCATTCAATGCTGTGTTCAGGCTGTAAGCTCCCAGAAGGGAGAAGCTGGCCTCAGCAGACTGCAGTACATCCAGCAGGTTGACAATAAGGAGAGCTAAATAAACGCTTGATAAGAACGGTGCCTGATTATCTACAGAAAGGAATGAGATGTTCCTTATGTTTCGCCTGGATCACTGGAAGAAAATGCCAGAACCAGACCAAATGCCTAAAAATAGACTCTCCTCTCATTGTACGAAAATCTGTTCTTTCAATAAAAGAATAATTTTCTTTTCTGCACAAAACCACAACACACCACAAATCACTCAGGGACTTACCAGCCGTGAGGTTAACGACTGAAGCTGTTCCAGCTGTAATAGCATCGACTTGCGAATGGATTTCGTGTTTGGATTCATCCACTTTGTTCTGAACCCACACCCTAGATGCCTGCAAAGCCAGACACAGCACGACACAATCAGGGCACAGAATAACCCAGGAGACCAGAGAAGTTGTGGCACAGAATGAGAACAGCATTTTGGCTATACTGTCCTTACTGGGCTGGCACCAAATGGGCCCCTGGTTCATCTTAAACCATATCCCAAACAGCCCTCTTGCTAGTTCAGAGACACTTACAGACTGGCATGTAAATCCTCCCCGAGACCTGTGCTAGTTATTAATTGTTTTTAACTTTCAACGTTTTGGGGAAAAGTCCATTTGACTCTCTCTAGATAAATTTAACTATAAAGAGAAGGAAAATCAATGTCAAGGTCTAATAATAATCCTGCACATGAGCACTAACAGCTGTTGGCAATTTTCACCTTGCTTTTTAGAGAGCAAGATCTCAATTCAGGCATATTAGCTCACAAGCATTGTCCATCAATTCGGGAAGTGCCTCTCTTTGCATGAACCAGGGAGACAATTAAACATCACAATCGTGCAGGTGCAGTACCTTTCCTGGTCCATCTGGGATGTCCCAAGGCCCCTGTTCTGGATCCAGCTCCACCACTGAAGGTGATGAAGAACCTTGCAAATTATATCCAGGTCCTGGGCTTTACCTTTCTTCTACTATAGGAATTCAATGATTTCTAAAGACCTTTCTAGCTCTTAGACTTTGTTTGAACCTATAAATAGTAAAATCTCTATTATTAGACATGAGAAAGGGAATAGGAGTAGGGGAAAAGAGGAATGGAGATGATTCATACTCACGTATGGAAATACCACATTGAAGCCAAATATTTTAAAAAATAGGCACTGATAAAAATATATTTCAATATATTAAGAAAAAACAAAGCAAGCAAAAAGTAGTAAAATCTCTATTTTCTGGCATTTAAAGACTTGTCTAGTAGACAACCACTTACAATGATAACAATGGCCCTATTGGTAAGATCTGCTTTCCAAAACAACCCCAAAATATCAACCTGGGTTTAGGACGTATCCAGCACTCATAACATCTTACTGCATTTCTAGCTCTTTGAAAGTTGGCAAAGCAGGAATGTTACATCTGAATATTTTAAAGATCTATCTCATAACTATCCTGGATATGAGAATCTGCCATCCATTTTCACTCTGAAGTTCCCCAGAGCAAAACACTTAATGGTTTCAGGTCCTTGGGAGAGAGCACCGAGGACACCAGCATGCTCTGTGTATACCAGTATGCAACCAGGGGGCATCATTTGGGGATAATCTGGACACCAACTGTGACACTGATGAATGTGGGCTGAGCTGGGGCCTTAGGATGTGCCAAGCTCCCTCTGGTGATTCTAGTATCAAAGCCAGGATGAGAATGAGACTGCTAGCCAGTGCTCCACCAGTGTCAGTGGGCACACAGGGCAGCTGGGACCCAAGGTTCTGACTCAGTAGGATGAGAAGGCCTACGATTCGGCACCAATAACATGATCCTGGGTGCTGTCAATGCTGCTGACCCATGTGAGGATGAGGAATTAGCTGATTTTATGCAACAGAGCTACAGGAAGGACTCTGGGCCAATTATCCTGGCCTGTTGTAAAGCTCAATAGCATTATAGTAACTTAAAGGTTTTCAAAGTATAGTCCCCAGGGAAACAGCATTAGTATCTCTTGGGAATTCCTGGAAATGCACATTCTAAGGCCCAATGTCAGATTTACTGAGTCATAAAAAACGGGATGGGTGTCCAGAAAATGTTTTAACAAGCTTTCAAAGTGATTCTGACATGTGCTAAAGCTTGAGAACCATGGGCAGTAATAAACTTAAGGCCAGGTAATGCTTCCTGAGCTCTTACACATGCCAGGCACCGTGAGAGAACTGTGCAAGTGATTAGATCATCCTGTCTCCATACAGCTCTACTTATGGATGACTGAGGGGGGGCTCAGAGAGGTGAAGCTGCCCCCACAGCCAGTGAGTAGGGGGTCTGGGATCCAAGTTTCAGACTGGTGGTACTGTGCACAGCCATCAGCAATGACTCTCTTCTACTAGGATGCTAGAGAGGCAAGATCCACCATTTTGGAAAACACAAGACTTCCCTTGTCACCTAACTGGAGCTGGAGATTCACCTAGTTGAATTCAGACAGAACACACAATCTTGTTTTCTGAAAGGACAGAGATAGAGAATGAAAACCACGGATCACTATTTACCATGTCTTGGCCGAGAGGTGGCAGTGAGTCGAGCTCGCTGAGGTCATTCTGGGCCTGCTGGACAGCGTGCATGCTTGTGTTGATGGTCCCCATGAGAGCCTGCTGGGCAGAGGTCTGCGAAGGCAGAAGAGCACAGGCGGTCATGGCACGTTCCTGGGACTGACATGACCCTCCAGGCAAAACAGAGCAAAACCGAACTCAGCTCCGTCAAGGCTACATCTCAACAAGCACCTGAAACACCTCCCCTTTCAAAGAGGGGCCAGAAATAGACATGGCATTATATTAATGGAATATAAAATAAAGGTGATTGCAATAGAGGGATCATAATCAAAAGAGTGCAGGCAGCTTAATTAGCTGACAAGAATCCTCAGAAGAATCTTTGCAGGGGAAGCTAAGGGGTCTAATCTTTGAATACTGAGGACAAAAGATTCATGCAGAGAAAACACAAGGGTATCAAAGAAGATCATTTCTTGAGCAGGACTGAAAGATTCCCCTCAAACTTACAGACAACGGGATTTTTAAGTCAGATTACTTCTAATCGTTGAGGCTCTTGACCTTTCAAAAGCCGATGCTCAATAACAAGACCAAAGCAGGTCTGAGAGGCACTGCATCAGACAGATCACAGTCAAAAGGAATCAACTGACTCTGGGGTGAAATATCATGATCACTAAAGACCCAGTTTATTTTTGTATCTGGGTCAATGAGCTTGATGCTGCTACAGCAGGGAGCAGAGCTCTATCCCTATAGCACAAGTCATGCTGACAGGTCCTTAACTCTCCAGCCTGCAGGAAACCTTTGATCCATAGGAGTGGTCAGTTACCAGTTTATGAAGTGCACAACTCAATGCCCTGTGGTCCACCTGGGAGTTGGACAGCTCCCACGTACCACCCTCACTACAGCTGGTGTCGACCCTGCACAGGAAGGATGAGCACAGGGATCCTCACCAGTGGAGGCATGTGGCCTCGATGCATCTGTCCGACCATGACCTGTTGCTGTGGTGAGGGCATGCTGCCCACGTTGAAGGTCTCTGGCCCACTGGAGCCTGAGCGCATCACAGCTGGTAGAGCCACTGAGCCGTGTTCTGCCTTGCCTGTCCGGTTGAACTGCTGCTGCAAGATGGTGGACCTGTGGGGAAAGGGGGTCAGTCACTGGAAGGAGCCACGGATGTGGACCATCACAAGATGACACTACAGATGTCTACTGAGGTATGTGGTGGAGACCAAAGACCTCCAGATGTAGCCTTTCCCATCAGCAGTGCAGACGGCTTCTCTGAGTCTACCCATTAATAGGTTCATGCTGTTATATAACTACTTTTTCTCAAAGATTAAAAAAAACCCAAACCCATACTTCTATAATGATGATGTTTCAAGTGAAGGGTCTGGATACAGTGATTTATTATTGGGTAAATCTCGCCCAAAAGAACACTGATTCCACAAATGTCTACCTCAGGCCAGTTTCCATTCTGGGCATCAGAGATAGAGGTCATTTATCCTTAGCCTGAAGGGAGAAATGTCCAAATGAATTGAAAGAAAATCTCCCAACTCTCAGTTCCCCTCCTTCAGGTTTAAGTCCACTAATCATGGAGGATGTTTTCTTGTTTCTAGAGCTTTGAGATACTTTGGTACTTTTCCCAAATATTTCTAACTGGAAATAGGAAGATATTTTTTAGGGGGGTCTAACAAAAAATTTTTCAATTTTTTACTCTCTGATAGTTTCTTAGAATGAGTGGTAGGTGTGAAAGACTTCGATCCTTTGAAGACTGAGGGTGACATGTCTTCCTCAGGTGATAGTGCTCACCCTGTCAGGAAGCACTAGCTTAGAAATTCCCATCAAATGGTCACTAATAGCTTCAAGGACTTAAGGTGCTCTGTCAGAGGGTAGCCAGGTCTTGAAATGCATCCCATCCATACTGGCTCCATCTTGTGTCATAATGGGGATAAATGGAAAAGTACCTTTGGGATGGTTAGGAAGTAAATTTTGAGAAAGTAGTGGAAAGGGTGGAAATGTTGGAGAAACAACTGCTCTGGCTAAGCAAGTACATAATAGTGGAATAAGTTAGAACTTCATGGGCATGTACTATGGAGAACATGTGTATCTCAACCAATTTCATAATCTTTGGTTTCCTCATCCCTAAATCTGGGATAACATCTGGCCTATTTCTTGGACACAGAGTTATAGTGGGGATCAAATGAGACAGCAGGCTGGATACACACAGTAAGATGGAGACAAGAACAGTGATTATGAAGGTGTATTCAGCACAAAAGGGTATCTGTGCAGGTTTTCAACAAGTATCAATTATCAGGTGTTCATTAGTTTTAATAAATCTGTTTCCTCATCTATAAATGGGGTTAACTTGAGACTGTTCTGAATATAAAATAATGAGGCTGAGCATAACAATCTCATATATATGTACCAGGCAATGTGTTAAGTGCTTTACTGGTAACTCAGTCATCAAAGCAAAACCTCCAGCAGGTTAAATTTTATCATTACTCCCATTTTTCAGATGGGCTCATGCAGGCAGAGAATTCAGGGCCACAGAGTAAAACAGGCCCCAGGTCTGGGCTCAGGAAGGTTGGCTCCAGAATTCATGTTCTTGACCCCTCCTCTCTGCTACCGCATAGCCTGTGAGACAAGCACTGCACCACAGACAGCAACTTTTCAACTGCCTACACTGAGTCCCTTTCCCTCAAAGGCTCAGGATCAAACAGAAGTCACTTCCCAGCTTCTTAATAACGGAATTCATGGGATTTTAAGGCAGAGTGGGATACAGGAAGCCTCACTACCTCTAAAGATGGAGGTCAATACAATCTCCTGCTCAGTCTTCCCGAAATCAATATCCTAACCCCCTAAGACAGATACGATACCAACAATGGTAGTCTGAGGATGACACCTGGAAAAGCAAGACTTGACTACAGTATCACCTCCAGGTGAAGGATTCACAGTGTAACGCTGCAGAGCGGACAGGGGAAACCTGCCCACCTCGAGAGAAGGCAGGTCCCCAGTACTCCTGATACTTACTTTTTTGGGGAAACTGACTCCTCTAACATAGTTGACTCCTCATCACCTTCTAGTCCAAATCTATCTTTGCTTTGTTTCTGGAAGTAAAACAAGATGCAACAGTGACAATTAGCAGATCTTAACACAAGGGCCTTTGAAAAGAAGCTTTGAAAGGAAACAAGAAAAATGCTAACGTTTACCCTAAATTGCTTGTATTCAATATTTAATAAGTGATGGGGCAAACACAACATCATGAAGTAATTGAAATACATGATTTAATAAACAGATATAAAGTTTTTTTGTCTTTATTATTTCACAGGTATCACATAGCAGAAAAATCAAGGTGTACATATTAATAGTCTATCAGAACTTGATTATTTGAAAGGGCTGAATTGTGAGGCCTTTAAGAAATCCATTTTTTAGGGCCAGGGATTTAGCTCAGTGGTTTTGCCACCTGCTGCGCAAGCGGAAGGATCCGAGCTCGGCACCAAAAAAAAAAAAAAAAAAAAGAAATTCATTTTTTTTCTGTATACCATATGGCATACAACCCCATTAAATTTTGTAAAAGCAAAACAGAAACCATAAAAACTATAAAGAACACTCTTAGTCCCTCAATCTGAGTTTCCATGAGGGCTGAAAAAACAAAACAGCTACTTGGAGAGGAAGCTGCTAAAGGGTTAGCTCAGCTCATTCATGAACTGAGTGAAACGTCACTGCTCATTACCTGGCAGTAAATGATACAAATGTGCTATTGCAAAGTCAGACATTCTCACAGGATTTTTGAGGTCAAAGATTAAATTTGTGAATAAGGGATTGTTTTTTCAAGGTAGCCAAATCATCTACACTCAGTCTCTTAACAAGGCAGTCTTGCATTTCCAGTTTGTATCAACACGAAATACCTTTTTGAGGATGATGTCAATGTATCCTGCAATCAGCTGGGATATCTGCTCTCCCTCAGTGGTTTGGACTGAATAGTAGCTTTCCTGATACTCCCCAAAATCCTGGGAAAAAAAGAGAAAAATTGCATCAGTGGAAATACAGCTTCGATAGATCCATTGGCAGTTTTAAAGCCTTGAAGGTCCAGTTCTGAACACTGATAGACTCATTTTCCCCTGTTTCTTAAACTGAACACCCTAAAATTAATTCAAAATGGTAAAACTGGAAAGGTAGACTAGCTGGGGTCTCAGGCCTTAAGGTATGCCAATGTGGTAAGTTCTTAGGTTTTCTTTTACATCCCCTATACCTCAAAGTCTGGGAGCTGGAGAGGCTAGATAACTGGAACCTCCAATAGGCAATTCCTGAAGAGCCTCATCTTAGGGCTACAGGACCAGGAGAGGGGAAACCCAAGAGGGTCCTAAGTGGAAGTCACCATGCTACCTCGTCAACCTGGGCTGGTGCTCACCGGCAGGTGCAAAGCAGTGAAACCCAGACCTCCAGGCTCTTCCATAACGCAGGCAGGTAAGGAGCAGCAGAGTGAAACCCTGTGTTCCTTGCCTTCCACCCAGTGGCACAAAGAGACTTGGGCCCAGTGGCTTCTGCTTGCTCCAACTGAGGCAGCCCAGAAAGTGCCTTCTGCTCTCACAGAGAAAACCAAGAGAGTATGAGCACAAACCTAAACAGTATCAAAAAGACTAAGCCATCCAGAACAGCACTGCAGGGGCTCAGAAAAATGAAGCTATTGTTGCAGCAAAAGTCCATGAAGTAGGCCAGAACATTACACATGAAACCTGCACAAGGTGGCTGTCCACCAAAACAGATATAAATACGATCAAGAGTCTAACATAATCATTAAGTGGTCTAGGATGAAATAAAAAAAAAAATCATTATTCATATCAGGAACCAGGACAACCACAATAAGAATCAGAAGACAAATAATTGATGCCAATAAATGATATTAGATTTTAAAGCAGCCATGTAATGGTTAAGTCCGTCAGTTTGATTGGCTTAGGAGCTGCCCAGGGGATTATTAGTAAAGCGCACTTCTGGGTTGCTTTAGATGGGTCACGGCCGTGTGACCTTGGGGTCTATACATGGTCCCCGGCCCCTTCCTTTTTGGTAATCTTTCCCTGTTCTGCTCCTCTGTATGAAATGAGCAGTTTTGCTCCACCAGGATATTTCTGCGTTGGACCAGCCAACCACAGACTTAAAGCACAAGCCATTTCTTCCTCTAAACTGTGGGTATCGGGTTACTGCATTTGGTCGCAGCAATGGGAAAGCTCACTAATACAAGCCATCATAAAAATGTTTCAATAATCATTTACAAGTTCTCTTGAAACAAATGACAAAAATAAAGTTTCAAAGAAGCCAAAGTCACAGCAAAGAATTGAATATGGAAATCACAGAACTGAAAAAAATACAATAATCAAAAATGTAAAATCTCACAGAATAGACTAGACAGTATTAGGGAGATGACAGAGAATACAATCAATAAATTAAAAAAATAGATCAATAGAATTTAATCAGTGAATGACACAAAGAAAATTTTTTTAAATGCAGCTTTAGGGACCTGGGGGAAACAACAAAAAAAATCTAACAATATCATCAGAATAACAGAAGGAGAGGTCAATGTGGGAAAAAAAATTTGAAGAAATAATCACTGAAAACTTCCCCAAATTATTTAAAGATATAAACCTATAAGTTCAACAAGCGGGGTAAACTCCAAAATAGAACAAATCCTAAGAAACCCATACCAACACAATTTTGAAAACCAAAAAGTAAATATTAAAAATCTAAAAAACTACTAGGAAAATATGAAGTGTTACCTCTAAGCAAGCAGTAACTTCAGTAACAAAAATTTTTCACCTGGAAACATGGTGTGAAGAAGGTAGTGTGACATTTTTAAAGTCAAAAAGAAAAGAACTGTCATTCCCGAATACTGTGTCTGACAAACTTATGCTTCACCAGTGAAGAGGAAACAGAAACATTCTCAGATGAGAGAAGACTAAGAATCTGTCGCTAGCAGACTCACCCTTGAAGAAGGCCTAAAGGGAGTTAGTTTCCCAAACAAAAACAAAATGGTAACAGAAAGCTGGGAATGTTAGAAATATGAAAAATGAGATACATAAAAATAGATGGAGTTTTCACTGTACAGGTCTTTCAGATCTTTGGTTAGGTTGATTCTGAAGTATTTAATTTTTCTTGATGTTACTATGAATGGTGTTGTTTTCCTAAACTGATACAGAGTTTTAATGCAGTCCTAATAAAAAATACCAACAACACTCCTTACAGAACTAGAGAAAACAATCCTAAAGTTCATATGGAACCAGAAGAGACCAAGAATAGCAAAAGCAATCCTGGGTAATAGGAGCAAAGTAGAAAGCATCACAATCCTGAATTTCAAGTTATACTACAAAGCTACAGTGATAAAAGCAGCCTGGTACTGGCACATAAAAAGGGATGTGGGTCAATGGAACAGATTAGAGGATACAGAACAACTCCAGGCACATTCAGCTCTCTGATTTTTGAGAAAAGGACCACCAAAACCATATACTGGAGTAAAGATAACCTCTTTAACAAATGGTGCTGGAAAAACTGGCTAGGCATGTACAGAAGACTGTATCTAGACCCGTATCTTTCATCATACACTAAACTAAAATCAAAATGGTTCAAAGATCTAAATATTAAAACAGAAACAATCTGCTAGAAGACAAAATAGGTAAAATTCTTCAAGTCAGAGGCACAGACTTTCTGAACAGAACCCCCATAGCATAAGAAATAACATCAAAAACAAATAGGATCATATCAAATTAAAAAGCATTTGCACATCAAAGGAAACAACTAACACAGTGAACACATAACCTACAGGATAGGAAAAAATTTTTGCCAGGTATACCTCAGGGAGAGGATTAATATCTAGAATATACAAATAACTAAAATAAATTACCCACCCCAAATAAAAGACCCAATCAAAAAATTGGCAAGTGAAATGAATAGACACTTCTCAGAAGAAGTATAAATGGCCCATTAATACATGAAAAAATGTTCAACATCATTGGCTATTAGAGAAATACAAATTAAAACAACATTGAGATTCTACTTTACTCCAGTAAGAATGGCTATCATCAAGAAATCAAATAATAAGTTCAAGGTCCCGAGTTCGATCCCCGGTACCCAAAAAAAAGAAAGAAAGAAAGAAAGAAAGAAAGAAAGAAAGAAAGAAAGAAAGAAAGAAAGAAAGAAAGAAATCAAATAATAACAAATGCTAGCAAGGCTGTGGGGAAAAAAGTACCTTCTACACTGTTGGTGGTAATGTGAACTAGTACAACCATTATGGAAATCAGTGTGGAGAGTCCTCAAAAAACTAAGAAATTCCATTTGACCGAGGTATTCTCCTTCTAGGTATCCTCCCAAAAGTTAAATACAACATAATACAGTAACACATGTGTATCCATATTTATAGTAGCACAATTTGCAATAGCTAGATCATGCATGTGGCCTGTCTCTATACAGATGAATGGATAAAGAAAATGTGGTACAGTATTTATACACAATGGCATACTGCTCTGCTATAAAGAAGGATAAATTGAGTAGGAAAATAGATACGTCTTGAATCCATAATGTTATGTGAAATAATTCAGACACACAAATTTAAATATCATATGAGTTTTGGTACAGAAGAAACCAAAAGTATAACTAAATCAAAGAGCAAAATAAAGATAGATAATAGGGAAATAGGGAGATAGATCTTTTGCAAATGGGAAGGGGACCAAGAAATACTGGGAGGGTTGGGAGGGGAGGAGGAAAAGGAGATGTAAAAAGAATTAAGATGTATCATTAGGGCTGGGGATTTAGCTCAGTGGTTCTGCCGCCCGTCTCCCAAGCGCAAGGACCTGAGTTTGATCCCCGGAACCCCGCCCCCCCCCGCCGGCAAAAAAAGATGTATCATTACACATTCCAACTACCCACAGTGAATTAGTGCTATAAACATGTACTAATTTAAAAAAAGATGTAAGTATAACAGACTATCCATCCCTCATGAGGTTTTTAAATCATATTTTATGTTTGAAGCAAAAATTATGACACTATTTCATGTGTTAAATGTGTATAAAGAAAATACTTAAACAATTATATTCAAAAGTTAGGGAGGGTAAAAAGACCTATTTGGAAATAAGGTTTTTATGCTTCATTCAAAGGGGTAAACATCAATACCAGTAGGCTTTTGTTAGTTTCAAATGTACAAAATTTTTTTTGGTACTGAGGATTGAATTCTTTTTTTTTTTTCCTTTTAGCTTACAAATGTTAATATCTGGCAAAAATCACTAATAACATGATGCAAAGTGATATGCCAAAAACCCCAAAATAAATAGATCAAAATGTAACTTTTAAAAATGTTCAACTAACCCATAGGAAGTCAAAAACAGAAGAAAAAAGTTATAGAATGAGAGATCAAACCACCAACATGTCAATAATTAGCTTAAATGTTAATAATCTACATATACCAACAAAAAGATATTGACAGAAAGGATTAATAAGAAAAAAACACAACTCAACTAATTATACTCTACAAGACACTCATTTCAAATATAACAGTTTAAGTAGATTGAAAGTAAAAGGACTGAAGAAGATGGGTTATACAAACATTAATTTTTCCCCCTGTGCTAGGGATTGAACCCATGGCCTTGTACACGCTAGCCAAGTGCTTCTACCACTGAGCTACATCCTCAGCTCCAAACATAAATGGGTATGTAAATACCAATATAAAGTATGACATCAGAGGAAAAATTTAGGAGGGCAAAATGATATGATAAAAAAATGTTGAATTGTTCATTACGAAGATACAGAAATTGTAAACAAAGAGATGTCAAATAACAAAGCTTCAAAATACATGAAACAAAAAGTGATACAGCTGGAGGAAGAAATAGAAAACTGCACAATTATTGTCGAGAACTTCACTCTCAGAAAAATGAAAGAATTGCTAGTCAGACAATTAACAAATATGTAGCAAAGTAGAACACCACCAACTAGCTGAGACCTAACTGGTATTCACAGAACACACTGAACTAGCAACAGAATGTGTATTCTTTCCTAGCACTCACAGAATATCCATGAAGAATGAAATAAAACAAAACCTTCGCATTAAAAAAGAAACTGACATCATAGTGAGTATGCTCTGTGACTGCAATGGCATCAAACTAAAAAATCAATAATAAGTTAACAGGGAAATCTCCCTCCAAATGACCATGATAGAATCAAAGCAGAAATCAACAGGAGACAAGAGGAGACTCTCTAAACACCTGGAAATTAAATAAAAAGCAGGGGCAGGAAGGAAAGAAATATTCCATATTACAAGCACCAATACAGCTTTATACAAAACACAATTTTTTAATTAAAAACATTTTTATAACAGCATAATTGTCCGCTATGTACCATCCCCATCTTTACTTTCCACCTCCCTCCTCAAAGTTAACACTATCAAGTCGTTCAGCAATTTCTTTTAGCATTTCTTAACAACAGTTTCATATTGGTTTATTTATTTTAGAGATAATTCATGATTTCCTACAATTCTAAGGGCTGTGAAGGTACAGCCGCTACTGCTTAGTGAAAAATGTGCAGTTTCTAAGGGTTCCTTTCAGCTGGCATGAGCCTATAAATTTATGATCAAATTACATGACTAATTACTCCTTGCAAATTTCTTCTTTTCACTTAAGAAATACCTTATTATGAGATCTCATCTAGATGTAAATTGATATTTCAAGTGTTCTCCCCAAAGACTTCAGGGGCTCTGAAGAAAATGACAAGTTCAAGTGCTTCCTGATTTTTCTTATTGCTCAACTTGCCATAAAAAAAAAATCTGGCCTATTATTCCACAAGTAAATGTTGCCCTAGAAGGGACAGATGATTATATTCCACTTGTAGCAAATACTGAAGTTGGGAGAAGGAATTCAGAGGTCTGAAGGCACTGCATAAACATCTTCTCCCTACTTTCCATCAATTTTAAATTAAGTGTTTTTATTGTCATCATCTCATTTAATGCTTGGAGAAGATGTAGATTATCACTATCCACATTTTATAGCTGAGGAAATTTAAGGCTCAGACAAGACAGGTAACTTGAACAAAGTTATAAAGCTACAAATGACAAGTTGGAGTCTTGATGTTACTGCAAATGTATGTTGTTTCCACTGTATACGTGGTGGTCTTTCTAGGCAGGCTGGGACAACACTCCTTAGCATATCACAATTTTTAGGAATGTCTGTGTGTGGGCCTGCCAGAATTAGGAAAATTCCTTTCAGGATGTGCTAGGGATGTTAGCGAAGGCACGCCACTGAGATCCTCGTGGTGAGTGGTCTTATCCAGTCAACAATCTAGAAGAAGATTAAGGGAGAGCTCTAGAAGGGAAACGGTGGCCTGAGGAACCTAGTCCTGCACATACCTACTGAGTCTGCTTACACCTTCTGGACCACCATTTCCCAGTCTATGCGCCAGCATCATCTTTCCCTCTCCGTACTGGCTGTCTATGGCAGGAGAAACCCAATGGGCTAGGATGTGGTCTCTCTCCTGATCCCCAATGTCACCTAATGCCATGCCCATAACCTTGTTGCCGCTGATCCTACCAGCGTGAAGCTCTTGGGTGAGGCTGCCCAGCGCTTGACCGTGGTGAGTGGCCACTCCTGCAGCACCTCTTTGGTCTTCTCATCCACACGCATCACTGAGTCCTTGGTGACCCCCAGAAGGCGGGGCACCAGCTTGTTCTTGCCTTTCATCTTTTCCTGAAACAGGAGTGACCAAACATTAGTGCTTTAACAGAAAAATCTCTGGATACAACACAGTTTGTCCTCTTTCACCTGAAGTCACCCTCCATACAAGTGTTTCAAAGCAGGCAGGAGTACCTGAGAACCAAGGTTTGGCGTGAAAGTGAACAACTCACAGAATTGGAGGATAGGAGCTAAATCAGAGACACCAAGAGAACGGAAAGGTTCACAAAGTCTCACTTCCTGGAAGGACGCTGGTCAGCAGCACAGATTGCTCCCAAAACAGACCACGTCAGGAAGAAGGGACAGAACAGTATTAGGTACAGGTACCAACTTCCCCAAGATGATTGTAAATTGCTCTGCAAACATGCACCAATAAAATAAAATTTATAAAAGGGGGGAGAAAAAGAAGGGACAAAATAAAAAAGGTACCCAGAGAAAAAGACGAAATGAATTCCAAATACTGTATTATCATTCTAGCCAAGTCAGTAACTAACTAAAAAAGGGTAAAACGGGAATTTAAATAATTTAAAATGAGCTAAATTGCCAAATTGTGATCTTCTTAGGAAACACAGTGATTTCTCCTTTAAAACATATCTAAAATATATTTCCATTTGAATTCTTCATTTTCAGTATTTTTGTACACCTAGTGATTCTTAAAGTAGTTTTCCTGATGTAATAATGCCTACTGACATAATGGCTCCCTACCCCATACTCACACCAAAACCAATTCATGATAAAGTAATAATTTAGGAAGAACCTACAGGTGCATAGTGTTTTTGGGATTCTTGAGTGAGAAATAACTTTTTAACATCAAAACAAGAAGCTATAGAGGAAAAGATTAGTTGCTTTAACTAAAATTAAACATACTTTTATACATCTTAGAAAAAAGAGCAAGAGAAATGGGGACACAGTCACAGACAGAGGGACAAAAGGATAGGGAGAGAGAATAAAATACAAGAAATCTCATTATAAGAAAAATTAAAAAGCAAGTGACTGGAAAACAAATATTTACAATAAATGTAATAGTAGAAGACTATGTATATTACCCGTAACTGATCTCGTAAATCAACAAACTGCTGAAGAACATGTACAGAAAATGCTTTTAAAGTAATAAACTATAAGTAAATAAAATTTCATTTATGTCAAACAGCAGAGTTTTAAAAATATTTGCATAATCAAGGAAGGTTTGAAGGCAGGCGACTATTGATGGAAGTTTACAGTGGCAAAAGCTGTATGGAAGAAAATGAGTCAAAACCTATCCAAGGCATTAATATTCCTACATTTGATTCCCTTTAGGAACTTTTTTTTTTGAGTTATACATGTAATGATTATGCCACAAGAAACCAAAGCAAAGTTTACCATACCAAAAAACTAGAAACAACCCAGATGTCAGTACTGTAATCCCTCCATGAAATAAAAATTTAAAAATAGGTTTATATATAGTACATAAAAATTGGTGGCAGTGATCATCTCATGTGATTTGTATTATTGTGCTTTTCCCTTTCTTCCAAAATTTTACTTAATGTACATGTATTTTTAGCATTGTCTGGGAAAAACACTTGCAAGTACTATTTGTGGAAGCCCAGCAATGCCTAAACTGCTGTTCTCAGAGGAGCACACGTGTACTTTCAGACCAGTGAGGCATTTAGGCATGGGTGTGTACCCACACCCAGTACTGGGCCTGGCACTGAAAATGGGGCTGAAGCTCCCCCATTAATCAGCATTATTTGCTAATCTTCAGAGCATCTCCGAAAGGGTGGTATCGTCATTGTTTTCAGTTTGCAAATGAAGAGACTTAATTTGACTGAGGTTGATGGTAGCAAGCAGTAAAGCCACAAACCAAGCACAAATGTGAGTAGCTCAAAAGCATGTCTAGCTTAAAAGCAGAGTGTCCACCGAGATGCACTGTCTTCCTGGAGAAAGTAGATACCAGGCAAAGCTGAAACCCACCCGCTACCTCTCAGGGGGCATTTGTTGAACCCACAAAGTGATGGTCACAGCTCCCCTTCAGGTTCCTCACTGGGGGACACAATGGTAAAAGGACACTGTATAGTGTCTCAGGGGGTGAATATGGCACTCTGCCAGCCCTAAGTCTTTTTGTTTTGTTTTGTTTTTCCGGTTCTGGGGATCGGACTCCGGTCCTTGTGCTTGCGGAGCAGGCGGCGAAACCACTGAGCTAAATCCCCAGCCCTAGCCCTAAGTCTTTAGAAAATGCTGAGAAGAGTTAAGATTCTCTTTAGAAAAAAGTTTCATAAGAGGTAGAATTAGTGCAGGGCAGATGATGCCACATAATCCAATTTGTCTTCGGGAGTCACCAAAAGATTCAGATTTATGTTAAGAGGTGTAAGCAGTGAAGTTGTCATATGTGGCTGGTGCAAGCCTAGCTACTGTGACTGGGATGGCATCACAGGTGAAATAAGGTATGCAGGTGTTGTTCTCTTTTCCCATCTGCACTTCTCCCCAGTGAGGGGGGCTCTGGGATGCAGGAATACGAATCCTGACAGATCATTTGGAGTTTTTTCAGGACCATTCCAGCCTGGAGAGGAAGCCACAGTAATCGAACAACTTAAGAGTGGATACTCTAGTAGCAAGTCACAACCAGGGAATAGAATACAGGGAACTGGAGAAATACTGAAAGTGGCAATAATTGTTGTCCACCCTGGCTGTTGTCCAGGGATGTAATTATATCAGTGGCTACTCACAAAATGCCGAGTAGCTGGAGAACATGCAAACGGTAAATGGATGAGATCTGGGCTGGTGCTGTAGTGTTGCTCCTGCTGTATAGACCTGTTCCAGGCTCTTAGCGGCAGGAATGTCAGTAGAGAAAGAGATGATAATTAGGCTCTCTTCCTTCTTGTGCCTCAGGTCTCAGACAGCCCCACACCTCTCGTTTCCAACCAGCAGCTACACAGACCAGCACCTTTTATCTCCAGGAGATGAGAGCAGGCAGGCTAAGGCAAGCTCCAGGGAAGACCCCTTAACTCAGAGCCTGGTGCATGTGCACATACACACATACACTATAGCTGTGATTCTTTTTTGCCAGCCATTTAGAAGGGCGGGGAGAGACACAGAGAGACAGACACCTGAATAGGTTGGTGTTATGGTTTGTGTCTGGATGTCCTCCCAAAGCCTCACGTGGTCACAGGCGGGGCTTTTCGGACGTGGAGGGATCTGGAGTGTGTGCTGCTAGAATCAAGGGTGTGTGATTACTAAATTAGTCCACTGATTGGTTTGGCACAGTACTGGGTAAGATTAAGGGTGCTTGGGTAAGATGGAAGGGTCAAAGAGGGTCTCTGCTTGTCGCTTGCTGCCTTCTGCCCGCTATGAACTGTTTTCCTTTGCCATGCCACCCTGCCTGGGATCCAGCCAACTATGAACTGAAACCTTGACAAACTGGGCCAAATAAAGGTTTTCTCCTTTAACTTTTGGTGTTGGGTATTTTGTCTCAGCAACGAGAAAAGTAACTAAGTCGGTTTGGTTTTGAAGATGTCTACTCGCAAACCTTAGAGGCAGGAAAAAGTAGGCAATATACCAAGGAGAGGTGGGATCCATTAATGAGGCCAGCCTCTGAACTTTCAAACACTTCTCAACAGTTACTGTGGACTCAGAGCACTGGCCTTGTTGGCTGGCTTTTCTCACAGGCACAGAGTAGCTGATTCTTATGTCATCTGTGCCTCACATTTGAGATTCCAAATTGGATGGAGAGATATGGTAAGCTAAGATTTTGGCATTTTGCCTCTCAGCTACTTCCTTCAACATGGCCTAAGCCCAAAGGGTCAGCTTGTGTGTTTCTTTTTGTCATCAGTATACTTATCCATTTTAGTGAAATGGTAGAAATGGCTGGTTGCTGAAGAGCAAAACCAGGTGTTGAAGATCCTGTGTATTAGTCATTTGTATCTCTAAAAATAAGTGTTAAAATTTTTGACTTCACTCATGATTCTTAGATGCTCTGCAGGATGCCCTCTGTCATACTCGAATAGTTCAGGGTAGGGAGATTCTGCTCCCCAGATACCTTACAGCAAGGCTCTGGATATGACTGCAGGGAAATTTCAAAGGCAAATATGGAAGGGAAAATGGTTACACATGTATTATACTTCCTGGAGTGCAATGTTATTCTATGAAGGTCATGAGAAATGCTGTATCAGTGCTTATCAGGTTTTTGTTTAGCAGATCTTGAAATGAAAAAGTTAATTAATAAAAGAATGTAGAGGGCTGGGGATTTAGCTCAGTGGTTCCGCCGCCTGCCTCGCAAGTGCAAGGTCCTGAGTTCGATTCCCAGTACCAAAAAAAAAAAACCAAACAAAAGAATGTAGATATTTGTGGCTCCCTTTTAATGAGATCTTACATGAGATGGTCCTTTTCTCTATAGTGCAGTAGTATCTTGGTTCATGAACTTCATTTTTTCCACGATTCTGGAAAAGATGGCCACATTCATGTTCATGTGGGAAAGATGGATGTGGTTGTAATGGTCAACCCAAGAAGAGTATGCAAACAAAAACAAAATTCTGCCAAATGCTTCTGTTTGTGAACTAACCTGTTCTCAAATAAAAATGTCTGTGAGCCAAGGTACCACCGTATCTGATTGAAATCTCATAAAAAATCACAGTTTTATAGATAAGCAAACTGAGGCTGAGAGATGGAAGGTAAAGTAACTCATCAAAGATCAAATTACTAATTGGCAAAGCTGGGATCTAAACCCCAGATCTTTATTTCATATTTCTTAGACAATGAGAATACTGTCATCTAATCTTGTTCCATGTGGACTCAGGACACGATTTATAGAAAGTTTCTATGTCAAGATGGGTAACTACAGTCAATGCTAAATCCAACTTAGTGCCCTTTTTGTGGCTTGATAGCTAAGAATGAATTCTCCATTTTAAATAAAAAATCAAGAGAGGAACAGTATTTGTGACACAGGAATTCAAATTTCAGAGTTCATAAATAAATCTTTATGGGAGCATAAGCATGTTCAGGCATTTACACGTTGCCTATGCTGCTTTCAGACTGTGAGGGTAAGCTGCGGAGAACAGCCAGCAGAGCCTGGGATGTTTACTATCTGTGCTCTCTCAGGAAAAATCTGCCACTCCTTGAGACTACATCAGAAATGCTAAAATCAATTAGAAAGCTGAAGGACTTAGGCCCAAGGATTTGGGAGACATGGGAATCTTGAAGTTTATCAAATAGGCTTCCACGCCAGATACTGCACTTGTCTACACATCATTAGCTCACTTAACCTTCATTAGAACTCTTATGGAATCATTCTAATTTTCTGATGAAGAAACTGAGATTTAGAGTGGTTAGATATATCCCTAGAGAACACATAAGTTTCTACTATTTCTCACACAGGTGTATATTGCCTTCTTGGATTCTAGGCTAGCCTTCCCCTCTTCCATAAGTGAGCACTTTCTATTATAACAGTTTAAAGTGAATATTTGGGCAAAGTGATCACAGATATAGACAAAAACACGACAGAAGCATCTATAAACATACCTAAGAATCCTCTCAAAATATCTAAGACTAATTTCAAGACTGTGAGGTATGGTTAACTGTGTTCAATATCAGTCCTTAATTGTTTAGTAAATTCTAATGTATTTACTTATTTAATTTAGAGCTTCCAATACAATCTACAAAACTCACGAATGAGAAGAACACTTGCTTCTAATTCATTGCCTAAATTATGTCAATGAACCTCCTTCATAATTTAGTCCTATGTTCAATTTGAGGTCAAAGGAATATGTTTTTTATGCTTCTAAAAACTTTATCCCTTAGGCATACAAGTTTTTTTGGGGGGAGTACTATTCTGCATACCTTTTTATTATATACTTTGAATGGTTTTAGTGATTTTTTTTTATACATACCCTAAGGGCTTAGTTTATGTGGTTGGCATATATCTAATCAATTTACTGAAGTTAGTAATATATAGAAAATGACAGTGATTTTGTGCGTATTGTAATACATTTAGGGTCTGTATGCTGAAAATTACAAAATGATGGTAAAAGAAATCAAGGAGGACCTAATACCTACTCATGGATTGAAACACTCATAAAAAAAATCAATTCTCTCCAAATTGATCTATAAATATAAGGCAATTCTTATCAAAATCCCAGCACGGATTTTTATAGACAAGGACAAACTTTTTCTCAACTTGTATATGGAAGGAAAAGATCTAAAATTGCTAAATCAATAAGAAGAAAAAAGTGAACAGAATCACTCTCCGTGGTGTTAGGGTTAGTACACAGCTGCAGTGATCACCATGGTGTGGCATTAGCTGAGGGACAGAAACATACATCAGTGGAACAGACTAGAGTGCTGGAGACAGACCCATGCAAATGTGTTCAAGTGAATTTTGACAACGATGCAAAAGAAATTCAAGAGAGGATGAATAGCTCATTCAACACATGGTGCTGGAGCAACTGGACATCCACAGGCCAAATTATGAACATTGCTCAAAATGGATGAAAGACCTATATGAAAAGCTGTAAAAACCTGAAATGTAGGAGAAAATCTTCAGGACTTAGGGCTAGTTTTTAGAAATTAAGCTTAAAACAAGATCCACACAAGGACAACGTGAGAAAACACAAAATCTTCATTAAAATTAAGAATTTTTACTTTGCAAAAGACCTTGTTAAAAAGATTAAAAGGCAAGCTGCAGATTGACAGAAAATATTTATGAAGCATATATCTAACAAGGATTTGGACCCAGCATAAAGAACTATCAAAGTCGAACAGGAAAAAACTCCAATCTAATTAGAAAACAGGCCAAAGACATGGACATTTCACTGCAGAGGACAGACATGGCAAATAAACCAGAGAAAAGACAATCTCAAGTCATGAGCCACTAGAGAAAGATGAACTAAAGCTCAATGAGATATCACTGAACACCAAGCAGAATGGCTAAAAGGAGAAACGGTTATACAAAACAGAGGAAAAGATCCAAAGAAGCTGGATGACTCATGCCCTGCTGGTAAGAACGTAAAATAATAGTCACTCTGGGAAACAGTTTAGCAGTTTCTTATAAATGTAAACATGTACTTACCATGAGACCTAGCAATTGCACTCCTGGGCATTTATCCCAGAAAAATGATCATTTAGGTCCACACAGAAGTCTACATGAGAACTTTCATAGCACGTTAGTCACAATAGCTCCATTCTGGAAATAACCTAAACGAACCATGGTCCACCCATGCCATGGAGTATTATTCAGCAAAAATGATGAAACCCTGACACACATTAGCCCTTGCATGGATTTCAAGGGAATTATATGGAATGACAAAAAATTAACCTCAAAACATTACCTATCATATGATTTCATTCACATAATATTCCTGACATAACAAAATTAGAGAGATGGACAACAGGCCCGTGGTTCCCAGGAATGAGGGCAGGAGTACTGCATGTCTGGCTGCAAAAGGGGAACACACGGAGCCTTGTGGTGATGGGATAGTTCTGTGTCTTGATTATACAAATCTATGCCCTACACAAGTGAGTACATGTAAACTGGTGAACTATGAGTAGGTTCTGTGAACCCTACTAATGTTGATTTTCTAGTTGTGATATTGCACTACAATTTCTGCTGGAGGAAACTTAAAAGATACCTGAGACCTATCTGCATTTTTAAAACAACTTCATTCAGCTATAATTCACATACCATATAACTCATCCATTTAAAGTATATGATTCAATGGATTTTAATTTGTGCAAAGCAGTACAACTATTGTTGCCACATTCAATTTTAGAACATTTTCACCACATTAAAAATGTACTCTATGCCCTTTAACTATCAATACCCTATCCTCTGCATCCTGCCACACCTTGCAACAGTCACTAATCTACTTCCTGTCTCTACAAATATCCCTATTCAGGACATAGGACATAAATGGAATGATATACTATGTATTCTTTGGTGAGTGGCATTTTTTGGTTAGTATAATGTTTTCAAAGTTCATTCATGTTGTAGGATATACCAGTATGTACTTCAGTCCTTTTTATGACTAATACTGCTTTGTATGGATATGCCATAAATTATCCACTGATCAGTTGATAGACATTCATGCTGTTTCTGCAGTTTGGCTAAAGGCTACTGTAAACATACATGTACAAATTTTTCAATTCTCTTTCACATAAATACCTAGGTATCTCTATGTTTAAACAAGCAACAAACATACTGTTCTCTAAAATGGCTACACTGGTTTACCTTCCCACCAGCCATGTATGAGGGTTTCAATTTCTCCATATCCTCACCAGTACTCGCTATTACCTAACATTTTGATTCTCTATCATTTTTACAACTTCCTATATACGTATAATTACTTCAAAATAGAAAGTCTGAATATGTCAGTATATCTTATAAGATCAACAATCATATAAACAAGTAGTAACTTTGTTCCTTCATTTCCCAAGGTAAGTATTTTGGTTTTATTTTTATATCTTAAGTGTAATTCTTAGGCTGTCCAAGACCATGGGATAGCACAATGACATAGTGGCCACATTTGTTCTGATTCCAATTGTTACAGCTTTCTCTCCAGCATTTTTTGTTAAGCGTGATACTGATGATACATTTGAAACATACTCTATCATGTAGAGCAAATACATTTGTATTCTAGAATCTTAAAGAAATCTTTCTAAAGAGGCGATGTTGAATTTTATCAGCATCTTCATATAAAATGATCATATGATGCTATCTTATTAAACCTACTAATGTCATTGTCAAGGTTCATTAATTTGTAACATTGAGTCATTCCTAAATTCTCAGTTGTACTTCTATGGTCAAGTAAATTATGTTTATTAGAGAAAATTATAAAATAAAATGGCATAATAGATGGGATCATCAAGCAAAAAATTAAAATGAGCAAAGTCGCATTAATATTGTACAAAGCAGTAAGAAAATATGAAATGATATATAATTATATATAATATATAAAATTATATCTATAACATATATACTATAATAAATTATTTCTATATTTATTATGCATACAATTATATATAATTTCACATTAATTTATATGAATAAAAGTGATAAGTGCTACCTACTATCTTGACTCCCCTCATCAAAGAGATGTAATTTAAAGAAAAAGAAGAGAAGGAAAGAGTGGAGTGGAAAAGGAGGAGTGGAAAAGGAGGAGAAAGAGGGAGAAGAGGAGAAAGGAAGGAAAGAAATTTCTATCACTTTCTTGTTTTGCCTTAAATGAGTTTATGAAAGCAGGTTTGACCAAATTTGTAAGACTGCTGTAACCGGACACTCTGTGCTGTCCCTCTAATGATACTGCTGACCACCCACAGACTGTTCTCAGGTGCTAACTTGTCTTTGGAAAACAAGTTTATGTTCTCTTCAATTTGCTAGTCAATGCTTTTCCTTTCTATTTACATATAGTTTTCTATGTAATTTGCCAACCTGTATACAAGAGGAACAACACTTTAGCACATCACAGGACACCAACTCTACATCAAGTCTAAAGTTAGGGGAAGATGATGTGAATTGAATATCAGAGATGAATTTCATACTTGAAAAACTTCAGAAAGACTTAAGAAAACAGACAGAAATTGGTGGATGTCATAAAAACGTGTCAATGTTTGTCCTGTGAGATGCTGGA
Source organism: Heterocephalus glaber (assembly GCF_053883595.1). NCBI lineage: Eukaryota > Metazoa > Chordata > Mammalia > Rodentia > Bathyergidae > Heterocephalus > Heterocephalus glaber. Next base: position 5,629,216 of record NW_028258414.1, on the reverse strand, counting down.
ACTCATAGAATACTGGTTATCCTTCATTAACAACAAATGAAAAGCACCCTTCTGACACGGGCAGATCTTTTCTCCCGTGCAGGTAGGACCTGGGGGTGAGGAAGCAGGTGTCACCTCTCCAGTGGGGTCACTCCAGGTGAGGCAGCACAGCCAGCTCTTGGAAGAGCTTGTCAGTCAAAGAGCCCTGAGTTCAAGTCTCGGCTCCTTCAGTTACCAGCCTTACATCCCGGGATGAGTCAGGGGATTCCTTGGGGCCTCTATTTCCTTCTTCATAAACAGGAAGTAATAATAGTAGCTCTTCCACTAAGTTGCTGATCGATTTGACTGAGAAATGCCTGGTGTAAAACTCCTGACTAAATATTCTATTTTTTTTTTTTTTGGTACCAGGGATCGAACTTGGGACCTTGCACTTGTGAGGCAGGTGCCGGAACCACTGAGCTAAATCCCCGGCCCTTCCTGACTAAATATTTCGTTATTGTTAAATGAAGTCATAGATGGCAATCCAGTATCATTCAAAAATCCATTTAAAGTTTAAAACTTCCACTCAGTGTAGAAGTTTCTTAAAAACTAAGTTATTGACATGGGCTTCCTTGGCAAGGGTCCCAAGTTTTCTGGTGTATGACTAGGAGCTGATTTAGTTGGTGTAACTAATGCCCATGAAGCATGTGCCATTGTGAAGATGTATGACATCTTGATTCTTCCTCTTCCTAAAGGAATTCCAATATGGAATGGGATCAAAAGAAGCATCCTAGAGGGCACAAGGCTCATCTTTCCACTCCAGTCTTGGACAGCAACTACAATGCCCTTGGTTCCATCCCCATTTGCCATAAGCAACACATGAGATCCCACTACAGGGAAGAGCTTTCTCTGTGGCCAATGGCAACAAGCAGAAAGCCTAAAGTCACCATGAAAGCAAGAGGAAATCAGTGAAACCTAACAGCTGAATGACTAAAATCGAGTAGCTAAGGTCCAGAAAAGCAAAGGGGGATTGAAGCCAATGGGTGAAGTTGTCACATGACTGAAAAAGACACCCAGAGAGGGCCTACCTAAGTTTGTTCACAAGTTGCATTTCAAAGACACACTTCTTTAGTTCTAGTAGGAGGACAAACAATTCCCATGAAAACAGATATAAAGGCTACCAAAATCCCACAACCCATGGGTCTTAAGGGACACGAATTCCTATACTGGTGACATGAATTTGGCTTGGTTTACAGTGACCAACAACGTTTACTTAGGTCAGAGGATCTGGATGCCCATGAAGAAGACAGTGTCAGGGGACATGAGAATCTTCACAGCAAGCTCCCTCCTTCCTGACTTTGTAGTGGCAACAGTGATCCAAGCTAAGGTACAGCTGTCCAGAGGGCCATGCAGGCAGCCAGGCTCACTCATCTCCAGGCCACAGTGAAACCTGGGTTACTGCTGGCCACTACATCTGCACATGCCAGGGTATACGTGTGACAAACCAAGCTTGTGGCAAATGCGTTACTGAGAGCAAAGCGGGGGTAGCACGGGTAAATGCCTTCTCCATCCTTCCCAACTCACCTTCACTAGGAAAAATGACACACCGTATGTCCGGAGGGACCGCGCCAGCTTCACATACTTGACCTTGGCTTCTATTTCACTCATCTCTCCACAGTTCTTATGCTCCTGCAAAAGGGACAACAGGGGGATCTGTTACTGCAGCCCTGCCAGCAGGTAGACCTGGGGGAGAGGTGGTCACTGCAAGTGGGGTACACAGGGGCTATGAGCATACAGTGATACTTGTGTCTGAGATTTCTCTACGACACAGGTATCTGCTGATCGAGGAACACAGCAGCTAGAAAGTTCAAGTGCACAGCTATCAAACTAGAGCTAGAACCCAGGCAGTCTATGTGTTTCACAACCAAGTGCAACAATTCACATAGATGTGAAATGTGATAGAACAGGGACAATGATTGCAATCAGAATTTCAAAGGACGCCACGTCCCAAAAGATTCAGCACCCACACTTTAAGTAATACACAAAAAAATGTTCTTCTAAGGAGGAGTGTCATTCTAACATCTATTCAAACTGGAGGGGCCGGGGATTTAGCTCAATGGTTCCACTGCCTGCCTCGCAAGTGCAAGGACCCGAGTTCAATCCCCGGTACCAAAAAAAAAAAAAAAATTGACAAACTGGAACTTTTCCAAAGAGCAAAAAAATGTATGTGTATACATCACAATGCTTACAAATAACACTGGGTGAAATATTTTATAACAAGAAATTTCTATTTTTATTTCTCTATTTCAAGATTAATTTGATCTCTTAGACTTACAAGAGTGTTTCATGGTGAAATAGCCCTTTTCTTAGTGATTGCCTAGAATGGACAAGTCTCTGATTTTTAAAATAGCCCTGCATTGTTCCCCAATTCTACTTTCAAAAAAAACACATCGCAGGAATAAAGAGCTCTGTGTAGCTTCTCCCTCAGCGTGGTTTAATGGTCTATCACCTTGTTTCAGTGCTACCAGGAAAAGGCCTTTGGAATGAAATGTATGCACGTTTTTCTCAGAAGGGCTAAGTAACCTTTAGTGAGAAAATATGGATTAAGATAATAAATCTGTCCAAAATAGAACTGTCAGATTCTTTACTCTTGAGTGCCCATTTATTACATAAGAATACATGCACAGGGTGTGAAGCCATCAGTGCAGAGAGCCCTCGTGTTAATAAATGAGGACAAGGAGTGAGCAGAATAATAAATGTCTGTACATTTCCAATACCTGAAATATCCTTTTTTCAGCTCCTCTCTGCTTGATGTATTCTTTGGGCAGGAATTCCTTTAGACTGAGAAAGAGAGAGAAAGAAAAAAGCTAAGCATTTATCATGTTCTGTGATGAGAAGCAAAGAAAAGAGACTGTTAATAAAACCCACAGTTAAGTCACTAACACTCCCAATATTTTATGGTGTAATTAATAATAGGCTATAATATCCTTCAATCCACTTAGATCTAAGGGCAAGCTAAAACTAGTCAGATTTTCAAAAGTTGAAACCAACACATTTAAAGGAAGAATTTCTAGAATATACCGTGAAGTGAAGGGCCCAAACGTAAATAGTATGCTACTGGTGGGAGTGCAGACTGGTGCAACCACCGTGGAAATCAGTATGGAGATACTGCAAAGAACTAGGGCTAGAGGTCCCATTTGACCCAGCTATTCCCCTGCTGGGGATCTTCCCAAAAGAATTAAAAGAATCATACCACAGTGATATATGTGCACCCATGTTTATAGCGGCACAGTTTGTAGTAGCTAAAGCTTGGAAGCAGCCAAAGTGCCCATCAACTGGAAACCGGATAAAGAAGATGTGCTTTTTTTTAATAAAATGGAGTACTACTTAGCCATAAAGAACAAGAAACTAGAGACATTTACAGCTAAATGGATGCATATTGAGGCCATACTCTTAAGTGAAATAAATAGGACACACAAGTGTAAATACCGAATAGTTTCTCTAGTGTGAGAAACTGAAAGTGTAAATAAGGATTAAAATGATTAAAATGAATAATTCATAATTTGAAATAGGAAAAGGTCCAAAGGTGTAGGGGTGGTGGGAGGGGAAGGGGAAAGGGAAGAAGGGAAAGGAGAAATTATGAGAAAAGAAAAAAAAAATGGAAACAAAATCTATGTAAATAGGGAAGGGTGGAGGGGCTGAAGGGAGGACAGTTAACAGGGAAAAAATAAGAATATTTTTCTTTTTTTTCCTACATATTTTTCTAAAGTAATAGGAGGATAAATATTTAATATAAATGGCACTCCACGGGAAGAAGGGGAAAACAAGAAGAGCAGAATGAAACTAGAATTCTCTGAACATTCCTTGTATTAGAGTTTTTCCTTTTGAAATCACATGAAATTACAAAAGAGCAATACTTAACCTAAGCAAACTGAAAATAACTGTGTATGTTGACACTGTTACTACAAGAAAATAATTATTTTACATTGCTTTGAAAAGCAATGTTTGATTATACATCCTTAGGGGGATGTATCTTAAGAATAAAATGAGTCATGGAAGACATGTAAGTAAAACTATTGGTATCAATATTTTAAAACCAATACCTCTTCTCTCTCCTTGCTCCACAAATGCACATAATATAAAATTAGGTTAGTAGATTATGTATAGCTGGGATACTATACATAACTAGGATAAAGTAAATGAGTAATTATTTTCACTGTTAGAAACCAAGATTTTCAGCATAAATTAGATAAAAATAAATGTAAAGCAAAAAATATTTCATTAAAAACCCTGTAATCTTTTATCTGCATTGGAAATATTGACCAAAGTACTTGACTCATTTTTCTTTTTTGAAAAGCATTTTCTAGCTGTGTCCATGGTAGAAGCCAGGAGGAAAGACATCCTGGGGGCAGCCCGCCTTCCCCCAGTACCTCAGCCAGTTGGTCAAGAAACACCATTTTCACTAGAAAAAATCAGGGCATCTTGAAGAAGTGACTCAGTCTACTAAGACTTGGGCAGATAACGTGTTCAATACTTCTGGGGACTCTTGCATCTTAGGTCAAGAAATCTACCAAGATGACACTGGAGCCAATATCAAGGGATTCCTAGTTTCCAAAATGAGATGCTTTTTAACTCTATGTAAAACAAGAGAACAATAAAATGACCCCATCACCAGGCTTTGACAATGATCAGCTCGGGGCCAATCACATTCATCTACTTCTTGCCTCACAACCTGCCCCTGGATGGTTCTGAAGCAACCTCTAATCATCATACAATTAATTTCAGGTGATGGGAAAGTGTGAGCATCAGGAGGATGACTGCAATAGGGCAAAACACATATATAAAAAAATCCCCAAATATATGAGTAACAGTCTTGTAGTAATATACATGATTCTGCATGGGAAGAAGGAGAAAACAAGAATAAAGAGCAGATTTTATATATTCATTTGCCACTTAGTAGGTTAAGGACACCAACTAATACTGAAAACGAATACAGAGACGTATATAAGCATTTATTCTAACATTTCTAACTGTAGATGATGAAAATATTCGTAATTAATAAATGTAGAAGGAGTAGAAATCCAAAATCACTGGTTTAAAACTCTTAATTAAAACTCTCAAGGAAATAACCGATAGATCAAAGCAAATTCTAGGGACTGCTAAAAACCAATCAATGGCAGGTTGATGGGGAACTTTCATAAAAGATGGATCATCTGCAACGCTCAAACCCACTGATCAGTTTTAATATGAAAGCAGGATAACCAGACAATAGATGGCTCCTCACTGATCCAACAGGAAGAACACAGCAGCCCCTAGGAACTTATTTCTGGCAATAAAGAATAAGTACATATATAAATGAACCAGAATTAAGCTAGCTAACAAACAGGGACAGAAGAATATGTTCAATGATACCATCAGGATATCATTAGCCAAAGCCAAACATGAGAAAAACTATAAAACTAGCCTACATTTTTCACAAATAACTGGTTTGGCAGTCACGGTTTAAAAAAAGAGGACCTAGTAGTATATTATGAGATTTAATAAATATATTTACTAAAAAGTTACAGTAACATAAAGTACTGTACTGATTTTAGAAGAGACATAGAGGTCAATGGAATAAAATTCAGAGAAATTAACACTCATTCTCATTGGTCAATTGATTTTGAAAAAATGTTCTAAGACAACTCAATAAATATAGGGGTTTTTTTCTGTTTTAAATAAATGTTGCTGGGTATGTGGCAGCACTCTGGCAGGCCTAGGCAGGAGGGTTGCATTTCAAGTCCAGCATGGGTTATTGTTGTAAAATAACAACAATAATAATGACTGGGGATGTAGCTCAGGGTGAAGGCCCTGGGTTCAATCCCAAGAACCAGAAAACAAACAACAAATAAAATTTTAAAAACAGTGCTGAGACAACCAGATATCTACATGCACAAGAAAGAAATTGGATGCTCTACATAGTATACACTAAAATTACTTCAAGATGGATGACAGATTGAAATGTAATATAAGAAACCATCACTGTAAAATATAGCTACATTTGTAAAAATAACTATAGCTAAAACTATAAATCTTTCAGAAGAAAATAAAGGAGTAAATCTTTATGACCTTGGGTTAGGTAAAGACTTTTTAAATACCATAATAAAATCATAAATGGCAAAAGAAAAAAAATAGAAAAATTGAACATCAAAGTGACAAACTACAAGTGATACCATAAAGAAAATATAGCCCACAGAACGGGAGAAAATATTTGCAAATTATGTATCTGATAAGATAAATGAATTTAGAATACATAAAAACTCTTACAACTGGATAATAAAAACAAATCACTCAAATGAAAAATGGGCAGAGGATTCTGAACAGACATTTTTCCAAAGAAGATAGACAAAAGGCCAATATACACATAGAAATATTTTCAATGTCATTCACCATCAGGAATATGCAAAGAAAAACCACAACACAATTCTGCCACATACTGACTAGGACAGCTACAACCAAAAGGACAGCTAATTCTAAGTGTTGACAAAGGCATGGAGAATGTGGAATCTCGTATGCTGTTGGTGGGAATATAAAATGGTGCAGTTGCTGCCACACAGCATTTGCTAGTTTCTTAACATATCGAGCAGCGAGCCAACTTCTTCACATACATACACAGAAATAATGCAAAATGTCCACACAAAAGCTTGTACACAAACGCTCATGGCAGCATTATCCCTAACAGCCAAAAGGTGGAAATAACTCGTGTCTATCCATTGAGGAATGGATAAATAAAATGTGCTTTATGCATACTATGGAAAATTATCCAAAAAACATAAAGAATGAAGTACTGATACATGCTACAACATGGAAAGGCTGTCCTAGGGTCAAAGAAGCCAATCACAAGAAAAACTGTATGATTCTACCGACGTAAAATGAACAGACAGAGGGTTACAGGTTTACCCGGGCTGGAGACAGGAGCCATGGGTGGGTCGTGGGGAGTGACTGATAAGAGGCATAAAGGATGAGATTATGGGAATGGAGAACAATCCTACGAAAATATTTAAAACACTAATTCTGTACAGTTTTAAAGGGTAAATTGTTTTATTTATTTTTTATTTTTTTTGGTACCGGGGATCGAACTCAGGACCTTGTGCTTTCGAGGCAGGCGCCGGAATCACCGAGCTAAATCCCCGGCCCAAGGGTAAATTGTTTTAAATGTGAACTATATCTCTCAATAAGGCTATTTAACAAAAACATCTAATTAACCAAATATAATTTGTAGGCCTTATTTGGAATCTGATACAAAACAAGTACAAAATAGTGTTCTTGAGACAACTGGGGAAAATCTAACTCAGTATTAGACGATGTTAAAGGATTACGGTTAATTCTGTTCAGAGTTAGGATGGATCTGCAATGTAAACGTTTAATTACTTAAAAATTTTTAGGTTTATTGACTCCCAAGTACAAGGTCCTGAGTTTGATCCCTGCTACGAGAAAAAAAAAAGTTTAACATTTAGATTATTAGAAGTTATTGTCCATTGATAGAGAAAATTGAAGTACTTACAGATGAAGTGATACAATGAACTGAGATTTTCTTTTATTTTTTACATTTATTATTATTATTATTATTTTCTCCTTTTTTTTCAGACAGGGTCTCACTATGCATTCTAGGCTGGCCTGGAACTCACTATGTGGCCCAGGCTGGCCTCAAACTTTCATCCATCCTCTCGTGTCAGCCTTCTGAGTGCTGGAATTACAGGTATGTGTCACCCTAGCTTGAAAACTGCTTTTAAATGCTCAAGCAACAAAAAGGGGAAGAAGGGAAGGCTCTGTAAAGACTTGAACAACGTCTGATCATTCTGGAAAGTAATTCAGTCGGCAAAAGTTGTTAAGTATATTTCCTGTGGTTTTGGGGGAGGGGGTCTGAGCAGCAGAAGAATACTTAGGGCCTCCTCAAGAGACCCCAAGTCACATTGAATCAGGAGGAACACTGAATCAGGAGCACCTTAAACCTTATGACCATCATTAAACAACTTCATGGGCAAAAATGAGAGAGAACAAAATGGCACTGGTAAGAGGAGTCACTGATGCAAAGCCTTCACTGAGGCTACAGGACTATGGGCAGCACAGAGCTCTTGATCTGGCACACCAAGCTACACAGGGGCACACTTCACAGTGGCCACAGGGCAGTGGCTCCAATGCCATTCACAGAGAGAGACCTGCCTACAGGTGGTAAAAGCTCCCCAAAAGGCTCCACATCAAAATCCCAGCACACTGGCTGTTTTGATTACCAAGACCAAGTATGGAAAGTTCCTAAGCATGCACACAAAGGAAATCTGTCCATCTGCTTGAAGAAAATGGATCAGACTGTCAAACCTGATTGGAAGTTTTCTAACTAATCAAGCTCTGGCCAATGCCAAGGCCCTTCCTCTGCCTCCTTAAATCTTCCCACCTTTAAAGGGGAGCCACCTAAAGTCTTGCAGTTAGACCTGAATCCTCTTTCAAACCCTATGGCCAGCCTGTGAAGGACTGCCCTTTCTGAAGGCAATAATAACAATACATCCTCGATTCAACAAGTGAACAAACCACTCAGGTTCTTACTCTCCAAGATGCCCAGAAAGTTGCAAGTTTGCAGCAAATAAACTTCTCTCTCCCCAACTTAGCTTCTGCTCTAGCAGAATCAGTGGGATTGTTCTCCAGTCTGCTGCCGCTGGCTGTGTATTGGATGATCACATAATGCACACACCTAGCCCATCAAGGACTAGTGTAGGATAAAAACTGGGCTACTGGAGGCTTCCTATAAGTACATATTTACAGTCTTATTAAAAAAAATCTAAAAAATATTCTGTCCTTATATTGGTTTGTGATTGCTTTTAAATTCCCTCATACATGCTGCATTATGTGTAGTCCTTACAAGAAAGAGAACGTAAATTCCCAATCAGGGGCTCACACAGGAAGAAACCTTGGCCAACAGAAACAGCCATTCGGATAATAACAAGGACCATGCAGTAGCAGATGATTTTTTAGACATCCTAAGAAGCCACTGGAATCAGAAAAAAGGAATTTTACATTTAGTGCATTTAAGGGAACAGGACCTGGACTCAAATCCAGATGTTTCACTAAAATCTCATTTTCTTTTTTTTGGTACCGGGGATCGGACTCGGGTCCTTGCACTTGCGAGGCAGGAGGTGGAACCAATGAGCTAAATCCCCAGGCCACATTTTCTTTCTTTTTTAAAGATGACTTACAATTTTATTGTATTGTATATATTTGAAGGCATATCATATGATGCTTTGATACACACATACAGACTGAAGTTACTACAGTCAAGCAAATTAACACATCCCTTGTCTCGTGAAGTTACTATTTTGTGGTAAAATAAGCTAATATCTCGAAACAAATTTCCAGTACACAATATCATTAGAGTGCTCACACCTCAAGCTGGGCATCAGATCTCTAGACTCATTTATCCTACATAACTGAAACTCCGTATCCTTTGGTCTCCATCGCCCCATCCTCCCAACCCCTCCCTGGTAACCACCTTTCTACTGCTTCTATGTATTTCTGCTTATTTTTCTATTCCCCACTATAGTGAAAGCATGCAGGATTACACTGTGTCTGTTGTGCTGATTATAATGTCCCTGAAGTTCATCCACGTAGTCACAAATGGCAAAATCTCCTTAAAGCTAAACAGCACTCTATTGTACAGATAACAAAACCTCTCTTTCCTATGTAAAATTTAAATTGCCTGTGTAAGTAATTCCGACAGAGGTGTCCCAAAGATGTCTCATGGTCTGGAAATAAGTTACAGATATATGGAGAGGCTGCTGTCATTTGGGGAAATGTTAACCACTTCTTATCTGTCCCAGAGCTGCCACCTAGCAGCTGCATGACCTGAGGCACATCACCGTCTCTTTAAGCTTGTTTTATCACCTGAAAAGCAGAGAAGATTCTGGCTTAGGATTGTTACTCCTCCTATGAACTGATAATAAGTGATGTGCCCTCGTCTGTGAGGATCTGGGGCATCACACACACAGTGTGGTACAGAATCTGCTCAGAAGAGAGTGCAGGGAGAGATGCACCACGGACAGTGCCACCCATAGGACCCAGGAATGCTCAGGTTTTCTGACTTCACCCTTTATGGTGAATCACCTAAGAACTGACAGTAACACCTCAAACGTGGTATCACGTGAGGATCTCTAAGTGTGGTCCCAGGAACACTGGTACCAACACCATCTAGGAGCTTGCTAGAAATGCCATTTTTCAGGCTTGACCCCTGACACGCTGAGTAAGATGCTCTGGGAGTGAGTCCAGCAGTTGGCTCTAACAAGACCTCTAGATGGTGGGTTTGAATCTACAGTCAAAGAGCAACACATCTGTGTGACTGACAGCCTGACATGGGTAGTGCTGAGCTGGGAAATGTGTGAGGTGGCCAGAAAAGCTGAGGACTGAGTGAGACTGGCATGTATGTTAGTTCCCATGTGCGAGACAACAGAATACTAAGGGGTGTGTAATCCTGGGGTCCTGGATCCAGGTGCTGGCAGGATTTGCTCTGTTGCCTGCTGAAGCTGCAGGGTTCAGAAGGGAGGTGGAAACCTGTGTTGTCCTCCCACAGCTGAAGAGCAAGCTGGCCAAATAACCAGTGAAGCATCTTTTGTAAGAGGCTTGACCCCATCAAGGAGGGAGGTGTTTTCAGAGCCTAATGGCTGCCTGAAGGTCCACTGGTTACTACTATCGCCTGGGCAATGTGTGACTTTTGGAGGGGACACATTCTAACCACAGCAGCCTGGCACAAACATCGGAGTTGGGTCTATATACTTATTGTAGGTGCACAGTGGTTCTGTTATCCTGAACCAGTCCAAATACCCTTTGATATAAGCAGGAGCCACTAGGCATTAGGAGGCAGTGCTGGGAGGAAGCAGTGAAAGTGCCACCAACTGATTGTCACAACCCCAAACTGGTAGGAGAGCTCTGGGCTGTGAGGACCACCGGACAGAACCAACAAGGAAATCAGTGCAGACCAGGGCACAAATGACCTTTGAACCTGCATTTTAATTTAATTTAGAGAGGTAAATTAAAGGGAAGACACAGCAGAGGAAAAACAAAAGCTGTAATGCCTGCTTCCCTGTTCATTTGAAAACAGACTGGCTACAGCCCAATTACTCTGACAAAAGCACACAGAGGGTGAGTTCCAAAGGGGGAAGATGTGTTTGAACAGATGCCAGGTGGAAAACTAACTCGAGACCTCCTACAGAGTCAAGAGCTTTGCTTGTTGACAGTAGAATTATCTCGAGTTTGTAGGGGAAATTTCCCAAGAATACTCTAAAGTCTTTCACAACATAGATTTATATCCTGTGTTGCTTTGTTTTCTTAGTAAAATACATCCCAGGAATGCTCACATATAGGAAGTGGGCACCAGTCTTCAAGGATAAGGGGCTTTCTTGACCTGTCACCTGCCTGCCACCACTGGGCCTTTCCTTCCTGTAACAGGCAGAGGAATGCAACTTTTTGCCTGGCCTTGAATACCATTGAGCTTTTCCTTCACATATGTTATACATCCAACCTCAGTGAGTCCAAGCTCCTATCTCAGGGCCAGACTATGTGAAACTGTCTTTCAAAGAGATATGTTAACTGCAAAACACTTCAGATTACAGAAAAGTATATACCTCGTAATTTATATACCCACCACCAAGGAGAAATCCTGTTCATAGGGTACTATATTTGCTTTCTAATTGCTCTCTCCCCTTCTATTAAACACAGATACAAGTCTCTTCTTTGTCTGATGGCAGGTATTTTCTTGAAGTTACTTTCAATGAATATTTTAATGTTCCTGCATGTTCTTGTATCTACGAACAATAATACATCCTGTTGCTCTTTGTATATTTTTAAATACAGAGATGCATATTCTAAAATGTCTTGTTTCCTCTGTAAAGTACACTGGTGGTGTCATATATTTCAAGGTATGTCAATTTGATATAGACATAAGATTCTATGTCTACGTCTATGCTGCTTTTGCATTTTCTGGATTACTTATTAGGCTGAATATCTTTTCATACTTCAGAATCCAATGGATCTTCCTCTTTTCTAAAGTGCTTTTTGACATTCTTGTGATCTTTTTCTTAGATTTGTCTTCGTTAAAATCTTCGGGATATGAATTTGTCCTTGGTAGCATACATTATACATACACAAATTTCTTCTTCCCGGCTGAAGCCTCACACTTCACTTGCTGACATCTTTTGCCTAATAAAATATTTTAATTTTAATAAAGGTAGGTTTAACAATCTTTTGAATCACTACTATATTACCCTGGGGCAATGGTGTTTATTATAGTTTCACAAATTATCATCGTTGCCTTCCATATATCTTCATTTAACGTTGGCCTTTAATTTGTATTCAATTTTTTTTTTTTTGTACCGGGGATCAAATTCGGATGCTTGCTTGCAAGGCAGGTGGTGGAACCACTGAGCTAAAGCCCCGGCCCTGCATTAATTTTTGTTTTTTTGGTACCGGGGATTGAACTTGGGTTCTTGCGCTTGCGCAGCAGGCGGCGGAACCACTGAGTTAAACCCCCGGCCCTGTATTAATTTTTAATAGCATTATTGAGATGCCTATATTAACAATGTTTTCTTATTACTAAAAGAGATTTTTATTGAAATTGAACTGAATCTATAGATAAATTTGGGTAGAACTGTTTTATCTGCTATCAAGTCTTCCTATTCATTAACACAGTGAATCACTATTCAGATCTTTTATGCTCATCCATAAACTTATATTGTTTTATTGGACAGATCTTGGGGATCAGTAGACAGTTTTGTTTTTAGGTATATCACATTTTTTGTTCCTATTATAAAAAGTATCTTCCTTTTTTCAATTACATTTTCCATCTGTTGATTGTATCTGGGATTGCCACTTGATGTTACATTTGATCTTTTTTCTAGAAACCTTGCTTAAATTCTTAATTCTGAAAGGTTCTTTGTAGACGGAGTAGATTACCTCCACAGACAATCCTACCACCTGCAATGTGACAGTTTGTTTTTCCCATCCTGATGCCGCTGATCTCTCTTTCTTCATTGGACTTGTAAGAACATTTGGTATTGTTGACAGAGAGCACTGACTGCACCTGCCTCCTTCCTGACATTAATGGAAACGCTTCCACTATGAAATTATCACACTCCATACAGATATTCCCGTGTAGACTGAATAAGTTTCCCTGTATTCCTCCTGTGTCCTGAACTTTATTTTTTCCATTATTTTATCAAATTCTTTCTCTCCAATAATTCAGAAAAACCATATAGTCACACATTTTATATTCTACACACTTTCTAATGTTAAAAAGCTCAAATATTGTCTTCTTCATAGTGTTCCTTGCCTACCTATCCTAAAATAGCAAATTTTTCTCTAAAATATACAGAGTCCCAAATCTGTTTCTGCTTTTTTTTATCTTGCCATTCATTATTAGTTAATGTATCATGTATTTTACTATTACTTTGATTTGTCTCTCTGTGCTAGAATATAGAGTTCATGAGGAAAGAATGTTTGTTGTTCATGCTGTATCACCAGTGATATTCATATATCATTTGGTATATGAATCCTGGAAGAAACTGTAGTTATAACTTGCATAGAAAACATAAACATTCATATTGGGCTTTGTTAATATATTAACTTTTGTAGAGAACACATCTAAATTCAGTTTAAAAAACTTTATAAGGGCCGGGGATTTAGCTCAGTGGTTCCACCACCTGCCTCAGAAGTGCAAGGTCCTGAGTTCAATCCCTGGAACAAAAAAAAAAAAAGAAAAGAAAAAAACACGAAAGTTTATAAGATCTGTAGCTAGTTTTGGTATTATAATTTCGCTGAATTCAAATAAAGGTGATGAGCTTTTTGATCTATTCTCTGAAACAATCCAATTTTTTGTTTAGCTTTCTGATGGTGTATTTTAACTTGTCAAGACAGTATCTTTCAAGATTATACATTTATTCAGATTTCATAATTATTCATTTTGTCTAAACTATTTTTTTGCTCCAAGTTTTCATCACATTCTGTTTTGAAAAATATTTTTATCTTCAGTTTTGTTCCACTGTCATTATTAATAATTATGTCTTTTTTTTCTTGATCAAGCTTTTCCAAGCTTTACATAGGTTTATTGATTTTTCAAACCATTTTTTTGTTTTATTATTTCTGCCGGTGGTTGCTATTTCATTATTTTATCTCAAAAATTTTCTTTCTTACACCAATGTTTCCAAGAGTTCCACATAATCTCTGTTCCAACCGGTTTAGTATTTCTCTTTTAATATTTAGATCTTTAATCCATTTTGATTTTAGCTGAGTGCATGGTGAGAGATATAGCTCTAGTTTTAGTCTCTGGCAAGTTGAAACCCAATTTTTCCAGCTCCATTTATTAAAGAGGCTATCTTTCCTCCAGTGAGGGTGTTTGGCTTCTTTGCTGAAGATGAGGGGGCTGAGTGTCTGGAGTTGTTTCTGCATCTTCTAATCTGTTCCACTGGTCCTCAGGTCTGTTTCTTTGACAGTACCATGCTGTTTTTATCACAGCAGCATTGTAGTATAGTTTCAAGTTGGGGATTTTGATACCCGCTGCCATGTCTCTGTTGCCCAGAATTGCTTTTGCTATTCTAGGTCTCTTCGTGTTTCAAATGAATTTTTAGATTGTTTTCTCAGGGTTCCTGAAGTATGCTGCTGGGATTTCAATTGGGATTGCATTGAATCTATATAGCAGTTTTGGAAGTATGGCCATTTTCATTATGTTGATTCTTCCTATCCAGGAGCAGGGGATATCTTTCTATTTTCTGATATCATCTTCAATCTCTCTTTTCAGTGTGCTAGTTTTCAGAGAAGAGCTTTTGATTTCTTTTGTTAGGTTGATTCCTAGGTATTTCTGTTTTTTTGGATGCTATTAGAAAGGAATTGTTTGCCCTATTTCTCTCTGAGAGTCTGTTGTTTGTGTAGAGGAAAGCTATTGGTTTTTGTGTGTTGACCTTGTATCTGGCTACTTTACTGAATCTGGTTATTAAGTCTAGAAGACTTTTGGTGGCGTTGTTGGGGTCTTCTATATAGAGTATCATGTCATGTGCAAGTAATGACAATTTGACTTCTTCATTTTCTATCTTTATTCCTTTTATTTCTTTCTCCTGTCTGATTGCTGTGGCTAATGTTTCCAAAACTGTATCGAACAGGAGTGGTGATAGTGGACGTCCTTGTCTTGTTCCTGATTTTAGTGTGAAGGATTTCAGTTTTTGACCATTTAGAATGGTACTGGCTGGTTTTTCATAGATGGCTTTTATCAGACTGAGGTAGAGACCATCTGTTCCAATTTTTTGTAGGGTTTTTATCATAAATGCATGTTGGACTTTGTCAAAAGCTTTTTCTACATCTATTGAGATGATCATATGGTTTTTGTCCTTGGCTCCATTGATATAGTGTATTACATTTATTGATTTGTGTATGTTGAACCATCACTGCATCCCTGTGAACTAACACAATCAATCAACAAGTGGGATCTCTTCTTATTAAAAAGCTTCTCCACAGCAAGAGAAACCACCAGCAGTGTGAAGAGACAATGTGGGAAAATAATTTTCACCTGCTGTTCCTCAGACAAAGGTGTACTGTCTAGAATATATAAAGAACATAAAAAATTCAGACCTCCCAAATTTAAAAACCCAATCCAAAAAATGGGCATCTGAAATGAACAGACATTTCTCACACAAAGAAGTAGAAACAGCAAATAAACATATGAAAAAATGAAGAATTAAAAGAATCATACCACAGTGATATATGTGCACCCATGTTCATAGCAGCACAATTTGTAATAGCTAAAACTTGGAAGCAGCCCAAGTGCCCATCCACTGGAGAATGGATAAAGAAAATGTGGGGTTTTTTACAAAATGGAGTACTACTCAGCCATAAAAAGGAGAAATTAGAGACATTTATAGCTAAATGGATGCACATTGAGGCAATACTCTTAAGTGAAATAAATAGGACACACGTGTAAATACCGAATAGCTTCTATAGTGTGAGAAACTAAAAGTGTAAATAAGGACTAAAATGTATAACAGATAATGTGAAATAGGAAAAAAAGAGGGAAAGGGGAAGGGGAAATGGAAGGGGTAGAGGAAAGGACAGAAGGGAATGGAATTAATATGAGAAAAGGAAAAAACGGAAAAAAGTCTTTGTAAATAGAGAGGGGTGGAGGGGTTGAAGGGAGGGCAGGGGAAGGGGGAAAATATAAGAACCAAGGGAGATTATGTATAGGTGCAAATTTCCAACAATGAATGTCATTATATTGTATGCCTAAAATGTACCAAGAAAATCAATTTTTAAAAAATTTTCTTTCTTCTCTTCTGCTCTTGTTATGCTAATCACTCCCTGTGATGGGGCTGCAAGACTACAACACTAAAACTGTACATCAGAAGTTTTTCTAATACTGCTTTTTTCTTTTACATACATTTAAATCAATGCTAGGTGCATTTACAGGTTCACAATTATTCTATCATCCTCACGAATCAGTCCTCCATGTTTATACTTCTAATTATGCTTTTTCTTAAAGTCTGTATTTAGTGTCACCTCAAATATGGTGTCTTCAGCTTTAACTATTCACATGTTTATTTGCTGCACAGACCGTGAATCCACAAACAGCAAAGAACCAGTATACAACATCTCTCTGTGTCGTCCATATGCCCAGCGTAGCCGCACAACATGTGCAAGTCCTCCCTGTGTTAAAGAGGAACACACGCCATGTCTTCTCAACACGTTTTCTGAATGCAGAGGACTGTAACAAACATACCTGATTATTAGATTATCTGCTGTATTTCTTTCATGCTTCAGTAAAATATCTCTTTCTGGGACTCTTAGGTGAACCAAGGAAAAATGTCATGCAGATGAAGCACAGTGGACCCAAACTGGGAGGCCTGGCTTTCTTCTGGCTCCCTGCTACTAACAGTCGTCGACTTTCTCTTTGTCTCCGTCTCTTCATCTAGCACCTATTTTCCCCTCTGTGGAGTACAGAGGGTATATTATGTAACTCTTAAACCCCTGAACACTAAGTCTTTTTGCCTCTAATTGTCACTTTTCTAAGTCAGGACTTTCACTACGATGATACTGAGTTTAGAAATCACTGAAGAGTCTAGATAAAGTTGAAAAAGAATGTCATAAAAATGTCCCTTTTACACTAATATTGAACAAAAATGCTAAACAATTATTTTAAAAAATTGAAAGAAATAGACTTATTAAACACACCCCTACATACTTCATTTATCTACTATGTGAGTGAAATTTCTATGTTTTGTCTAGCTCTGGCACAAGCTCTTCTCATTATTGTTCTTCCTTGTTATTTTTTAAACTCCGAATTGTTCAGGTGTGGCACAAATAGAGGCTGCAGAACAGAGCCCTGACAGTCACCATGGGAAGTTTAGGCAAAAACAGGATCTGCCAGCCAACTTATAAACCAGGGTACTGTGGCCTGCCTGGCTCACTTTAATTAAGAGAAGACTTAGCTCCTTGAGAAGTTTCACCTGTACAGTACGAGCAAGAACAGGCACAATTAAATATCTACATTAAACGGTAATGCTTCATTACCTAGACTAGATTTGGTCTAATTAAAAGGTAAATCAAATTCCTGAAGAAAATAACTGCCACCAGGCACAATAAACTTATTTTAATTTAGAATCCAAGTAAGGTTAAGGGCACACGTTGCGTTGGAGGCATGGGCTTCATTTTTTAATCGTAGGGAAGAAAAATTGGTGCAGTACAACAGCTTAAACTTCTGCTATCGGAGATGGACGAGAAGGACGTTTTTATTGGAGTGTGAGTACTCAGCGTAAAACAGGACCATAAATGGCAGTGGACATTCTTAAGACCAATATGAATGCTCTGAGATTAATTTCTAATCTCTATACAAGCGGTCAGCAGCACAGTGACATTCGCCATGATTTGGTAGGTACAACTGATGACAACAGAAGAGAAACCCAAGAATTTTGTGATCACTTGTTTAAGGACCTTTCTAATCTTGGCCCAGGCTGAGAGGCCAGTGAAAGGGGCCATGCTATCTTGGAAGTAGAAATGTCTTTGAAAGTAGTCAAGCTCAGGGCTGAAAGTCAGAAGTTGTGTGCAGAAAAAGTCTTGAAGTAACTGAACAAGCTGCCCCTCTGTTTTATCTTTTACAAAATCCTGCTTTCTCTGTTCACAAGATTAGAAGCCCCTCCACCAGGCCACATCCAGTTGCAACTATGAATGCCTAAAACTAGGGAACCATTTGATTGTAAGTGTTTTGGCTTAGAAAGTACCTTCCCTCCCTCTATTTTCTCCTATTCCTCAGTCACTTTAGAAACAGAAGCAAAAGGTTGCTTCCTCCAAGGCCTAATGAGCTCTGGGTGTTTATTCATCAGTATCTGCAGCCATAATCCTCAGGTTTATGAGATCAGATGTACCTGAGGGACCAGCTCTGAGGGTCCAAGATGGGAATATGAGAAGTACGAAAAGAACACATATGTACTGTTTAGCGAGGGGTCTGCAGGGGCCCAGAACACAAAGGCAAGCTCCGGAGGCTCCTACGGAAGGAAGCCAGACCAGGCATTAGAAAAGGCCCCAAGAAACACCTGGCCATGTGACTTGTGTGAGAACACCGAACAGAGTGGGTGACAGGAACTGATCAAAGCCGCTTAACAGTCAAGGTCACTTGACAGGCGTGTGTACTGTAGCATAAAACATCACTGTGGACAGTTTCCTGGGGTTCACTAACCCATGGATAAAGCTTTCGGTTTTATTCTTTTAACAACCTCAGTTCAGACCAAACAGTATGTTGGCTAGGCACTGCCTACCACTAGGACAAAAGTCAGGTTTCTTGTTACTGAGACCCACAACTTGGTTCCCAATATTTTCCACCAATACGAAAGTGGGTTCAAGGGTCACATAAGCCTTTGCCTTACCCTTTCCTCTCAACGCTCCCTCACAGAAGACTCTGCCTCAATCTATCTCGTATTAGATGCAGCCTCAAGAAACACTCAAGTTCTCTACCTTTCAGCCAGCATTCATATTAGGTGCCCACTTGCAACCTTGCAGGTTGCAAGCTAGGGGACAGTGTGACATTGACCATAGTGAGACTGAGAGCCCGCCCTCCCTCCCTCCCTCCATTCCTTCCCCCCTCCCCTCTCCCCCTTCTCTCGTTCTTTTCTTTTCTCCCCCACCCCATTCATACTAAGTGGCAACCAAGAGAAAAAAGAGGACATAAAGAAAGAAAAGGAATATTACCGGGGGAAGGTATACATAATACCATAATACCCTTGCAAAAGGCCAGATCAAAAAGAGGGAAAGACCAACTCAGAAAAAAAGCAGCCTACTAGTGGCTGGGAATGTCCGAAGAATTTCCAGGAAACTCAATCTCATGGCCCATGCTCTGTGGATCCTGAGGAAACAGAAGGGCCAGCTCTCTCATGAAATCTCAGGGTCTAGAGCCAGGAAAATACATCCCCATTATTTTATAAAAGAGAACCAAGGACCACATGGAGGAAAAGAACAGAGCGAGTATTTCCCCTGCACATCACACTTCAAAGCAACAGAATTCATAAGATTGTAATAAAGCATGTAAGCCTCTTTCATGCTATGCTGCTCTAACACAGGAATCCTACCAACCATGTGCAAGACCCCAGGTTTGATCCCTAACACTGTAAGAAGTGAAACCAACAACAGAACCTGCCAAAAATTATCAGAAGTGTCCTAGTATGAAGGGGCAATGTGCTAATGGGCAGAGGTGCACAAAAGTGAGCTCAAGTCCACAGACTTCAGGACAGGCTGGACAACAGCCCGTGGGGTGCCACAGACACTCTGGTAGAGAGAAAATCATCCAGTGCTAGAACTCAGAAACTGCTTCCAGAAACTACCTTTACAGTCACTCCAACAATGAATTTCTACGCTTCTTGCTTTCCCTGCAAAACACAAATTTGGTGATATACTCAAACTGAATGAAAGCCAACATTCTCACAACGGATTGAGATCAGTGTGTGTATATTTGGGCACCTTGCTCAAAAATAAACAGGTGAAGGCTTACAGTATGCACGTGGGCCTAGGTTCCATCCCCAGAACCACAAAAAACCCCAGAAAATACACAAAAAGAAAAGAGCAGGAGAGAAAAGAGAAAAATAAAAGGTCATTTACTCTAAGAATCCAGGCTTGTGTTTATGCTCCACGTGAGGTCCAAATTGTATCTGGGCTTGAAATCCACCAAACTCGCAGGCTTTCTCAAAAGAGACGGGGTGGGAGCCGTTCAGGATGTCATCCCGAGCCTGAAACACACGAGGAAGGAACAGCCTCAGGGGTTTGGGGGACAATGTCTCTCCCCACAGACATGGCCCAGCCCAGCACATGCATGCTACAGAGCTGAGGACAGGTGCAGATGTGCTAAGATTGCAAGGGGTGGCAGATACTCCGCAGAGCAGGGTCAAATGGCCCAGGGCTGGAACACATGCAGGTGGTCTGGCATCCCAAAGGGAAAGTGTGCTGATAATCTAGGGAGGCAGAAGCAATTATAAAACATAAAGAGGTAAAGGAAAATCCTCATGAAATGACGAGATTCATATAATCTGAAACAGAAATAGTTTCTTTTTTATACACATAAACCATTAAGTTAACGGAAAAAACAGAAGTAAAACCAACCTAACCCCCATTGCAAAGTAAAGACTAAAGTATTATAAGGAGAGAAGGAGAGAGATGGATGCACACAGAGAGAAAAGAATTCCATACCCAAGATAGCTGAGGGAAGGACAAGCAATGTACAGTCCTAGAACCTTTGCTGTCTGAAGTCCTTCTGGTTTACAACCCAGTTGGTGCCATTGCTATTTATCCCTTTCCTTTTTGTCTTTCTTTTCTCTAAAACACACCCAGACCACTCTTACACAGACACTCATAGCCATCACCTTGGGCCTGAAACTCATAAGCATCTTCTCCTGCCCTGCCATCTCCTTCCCTTCCAGCTTCATTCCATACCATTTCTTCTACCCACTAACTTGGGGGTCAGCAAACATTCCCTCTAAAAGGCCAATCGGTAAACATTTCAGACCTTCAGGGCCATTAGGTCTGTGTGCCAACTACTGGATCACAAAATATATAAACAATTATATAACATGTAAGGGGATTTACCAATATATAATACATAAATAAAGGACTTACTATCAAAAACAGTGGAAGGCATGGTTGCCGTTTGCAATTCTTATATTATTTCTATGGGCAGGGAAGTAGATAGATGGAGGGGAGGAGGAAAGGAAGTTTAGGTGAAAGAAGATGTGAGAAATATAGACTGTTTTCGTTGAGCCAAAAGTAACCTTAGGGACAATCCAGTGCCAAGCCCACATCTTACATACTGGGAAACTACAAACTCAGATGTGTTAAATGGTCTGTCTGAATTTAAACAATTAGTTAATGGTAAAGACATAAAAGGTTATTGTGAAGAAAGCTTCCCGTTAATGGGAAATAATGGTTTTTTACTGATATTTTATGGTATTCTAAGGTGCTAGCTAATAAAGCTGTAGTGTCTTTGATATTTAGGAAGGCAGACAGAGTCCCAGAGAGGACCCCTCTCGATGGCCAGTGGTTCATGTCCAATGCCAACCTGCACTACCACCAGATAGGAGGAGCCTCGGGACGCACTCCCTGGACAAGAATGCTGTGAATAGTGTGGGAGATGCAGCCAGGAGCCTCCTGCACACTCCCCAATGTCAGTGTCAGTGTCTGACTACAGTGAAGGCCATACCTGGACATAAAGCAAGTTCAGCTGCACAGGGTCTCTGGAGTCCACATTCTGATCAGAGTAGAAGAACTTTCGTCTGAGCAGTAACGTCTCGTTTTCATCTACTCCTTGTTCTCTGAACGTTCGGCTGTGATCCAGCCAATTTACTGCAACACAAGACGCAGGAGAGAACTATGTTTGCTTCTCCTCTTAATTGAAAGGAATTTAACAAAACAGCAGTGTGACACAGATGCAGATTTCTCTGATGCTGACAGTCACAGTTACTTCTTATATTAAAACTGTGCCTTTTCACTTTGAAAAATAATTTGTAATCTACCATATGAGCAACAAAGAGGTAAAGGAAGGACAAAATTCCCAGCCATTCCTAAAGTTAGTGGACCTTCCACAGTGAATTGATAACATGTCCCCTCTTCCCCAGAAGGTAAGAATAAGGAAATCAGTATTGCTAAAACGAAATTGGAATTTTCCATAAAATCAACAGCAGATACTCGAGTCTCATCAAGTGAAATAATTCAGAGATACTGAACATAACAAGTTACCTCTGACCTCAAGTGGAAAAGTGGAAGAAAATTAAAGTCGTGGGGAATACAAGGGGGAGGGTTGAAAGGAGGAGAGGAGAGACTGGCCCTCATCCATGGACCAGCTGAATCTCAGCCATTCTATGAATATCGCCCTCACCTCTGGGTGCACAGACATGGACTGCTCCTTGCACACTTTGCAGAGCACTCTATCCTCCACTCCTCTCCGGGCTGCACACACGCACACTGTGGGTAAGTACTTATGATCCACCGCACTACGTCCTAAGCAGCTTCAGTACACACAATGTGGCTGACAGCCCTTCTCTCCTGTAGTGTCTGGGACAGTCTTGGGCACACATTAATAAATCCTTGGGATGTGTATAGTAAAGTCTCTTGGAAAGAAGTAGGTAACTGAAAAATCTAATGAGGCAGAAAGCAAAGGGACTAGAGAAGGAGTCAAGAGGAATGTCAGACCCACCAAAGATCAATAAACATAGTGACAATGATGATGTCATCCCAGTGCTACAGCAGGAGCAAGGAGAGGGGAGGCCTGAGCAGACTGGGGGATGAATCAAGTCCCACTGAGGAGGAGGGGCAGCAAGGTGCACACGACAGAGGTACTGGGGCGCATGGGGCTATATTCTTTTCCATATGTTAACTGTGTGGCTGTGGAAAGTGACTTCCCTATGACAGAAGCTTATTGCCAGTTTTAGCCTCTGACAGATGCAGGCAATGGTAACCCATGGCTGTTAGCATCCACCCACCAAGGACAAAAGAAACAGCTTCCTGATGGGAGCATGCAGCACCTCTGAAGGAGTCTTCATTAAACACACACACAACACACGCAGACACACATAAATCTAAGCAACCTCTATACATAAGAATTAAAAGGGAAAGAGGGCCATGTTACAATGACACCAAGGTATGCAATCACCAAAACCCACAGTGTAGGACATGCTATGCAACCAACAGTCTGGTTTCTTCACATACACAAATCTTGAGGGAAAAAAATAGAAGAGATGGAGAAGAAACATACTTAGTTAAAACAGCATGTCATCCAACCCTATTTGCACTCCAGTTCAACTATTAAAAGAATTTGTAGGAGATGATGGAGAAAATGTGAACACAATTTACATGTGTAATATTAAAGGAAATTTTTTTAGGGAAATAGTATTACTATTATATTTTATTTTTCTAGATGTTTTTCATCTTTTAGTGACATAAACCAAAACATTTACAGATTTAAAGAACCCAAAAGCCCGCTCTGGGTCACAAGGGTGGTGAGAAAGGACGGAGGCTCAGCAGAGGCCGGGAGCCTGGACGGCACACCCTCCCCCACACTCACAGTCATCATCTGTGTGAAGCTTGGCCTTCAGCTTCTCCATCTTCCTCTCATCCCGTAACAACGTCCTGTCCTTTTTGAGTGTGCCTGTTCCTTCCTCTTTCTTCTCTTCAGTAGTTTCTTGGATTAAAGAATATTCTTCATAATTTGTTATTCCTAAAAATAGAAATTAGGTTATCATTACTGTCAACTCCTTCCACTCGGGGCCTGGGATACTGCAACGAGCCTATTTTGGCAAAGGATGGAAAGAGGCTTTCCTGGTGTGAGGAAAGGGAGGCCACATGCCACGTAACTCCGACACAAACAAAAGGCCTTCAGCTAGGTAAGTCACATTCACAATGCCATGTGCAATTCTCTACTAATTTTTGAGAAACAAGAACAAACCAGATACCATGAAGAGGAAGGCAAGAGGATATCCAGTAAGAAGTATCTCAAAGAACTCAGCTCCTTTTGCATGAAGAAGAAACTAAGATAGGCAAGGCCACTTTTTTCAAGTATTTGAAGGCCTTCATGTGAGAAGGAGGCAAAGTTGTCCTCTGGGGAGACTAACAGAAGCTACAAGAAGAAAAATCTGCCCAACAGTTGGTCACACAAACTGTCACCATGGTATTTAGGGAGATTCTGGACATCAATGCGGGGTAGGGGGGCTGAGTTACACACATTTTAAAAATTCCTCTCAAATGAAAATATCTGTTATTTTCTGAAAGAGAAACAAAAGCTCTCAATGATGACCCAGTGAGAAGTGTGAGTGTTTACGATGCCATGAGTAGATTGTCAAATCAGGACAGTGGACCTACTCTCTTAGGACTGCTCGGAACAAAACTATGTAGACACCAGATAGAGTGGATAAAAAGAGGAGGCATGTCATTCAAAACAAAGCAAAAATGGAACTGGGGCGTGTGACTGCTCACCTATCCTGCTACAGATGGTCACCAGGAGCTCCCCCACCGTCTTGGAGTCATCCACCATCACCGTCTTCACAGATCCATCCAGCATCCGGATTTTCTGAGGCCTCTGTTTCTTTTTGTATTCCAAAATGTCCTAGAACACAAACCATACACATATTTTACACACAAGAGAAAACAGGTAACAAACCTGGACATTTTTCTTTAAAATCAGCAGGTGCTGATTTCCTCATCCTTCCAAAATTTCTTTAAAATCTTTCTTAGGAAGAAAGGAGCTTCCTTCATTATTATAGCAGCTTCTGTACTACAGGATCTCCAGGCCCCAGTAACTGCTTTGATAAAGATTCTTCAAAATATTACAGTGAAATTGCACCCTCCCCAAACAAGAAAGGAGCTCAATGATCGAAAATTACCCTGGAAACAATAGTAAAAGAGGCAGAAACCCTCATGGAGGCTGCGAAAAGCTGCATCAGTGAGAACTGGCAGAGGAAAAGGCCTCCATGCCTTTTTTTGTTTGTTTGTTTTTGGGACCGGGGATGGAACTCGGGACCTTGTGCTTGCGTGGCAGGGGCCAGAACCACTGAGCTAAATCCCCGGCTCTCCACGCCTTTTTAAAAGATAGTAGTGTCCATATGCAATTATCTGTACTCTGCCATGAGCAGTTTTTACTATCTATACATAGAAAATGACAATCTGTAAAATTTATCCTCAAAATGCTTATTTACCAGACATACATATATGCATACAAATAACAGTCATGAAACTGCCTCCACTGTCTCCACAATTCCTCGCAGTGGAGGCATATCACAATGGGTGTGGTGTTCTGCAATGGAACATGAGCAAGACCACACAGCAGGGATTAAGTTTGGAAGTTATTTTTAATAAGAGGCCTCTTTTTTAATTATACTTCTTCAAAACAACTATGGAGGGAACATTAATTAAAATTAATTAATCAAATCTTTCACTCTTGCTCTGTGAAATCCGATAGATCCAACTCATCCAATCGGCCAAAAGACCCTGTGTCTTGGAAGTTAGGCTGGATACAATGGTTAACGCAATATTTCTCCTCATATCCATTAACAACCATTTTAGTTTTGTTACTATTGCTAATAGTTATTAAGATCACATCCCCTATTTGAAATTTCTTTTCAAAAACAAAATGCTGGGCCGGGAATGTAGCTTAGTGGTTCCGGTGCCTGCCTGGCAAGTTCAAGGTCCTGAGTTCGATCCCTGGTACCAAAACAAACAAACACAAAATGCTAATTAATGTTTGGTCTCAGATTCTTTTTCGAATTACCTTTCATTTTCCCTCTCATTCTCATCTGACTTTCCATCAGGAATACACTTATCTCCTCACAGAATATGCCTGTACCTTGTCTCGTGAGTACCTCATCCAACATGACATGGAAAAATTGCTTAAAATACCCCAAACTGCATCAATTTCAAGAATTTAGATTGCTGGCGTTTTCTTACCACTGGACAGTACATTAATGGGAACTACTGATAAAATTCCCTTGAATCAAAACAGTGGAGTGATGTTGGCTTCCACAGACCCAAGAACAAAGCAATGAGGATATTAAGTCAGACCAGCAGCCTACCCCATTTCGCAACATGTAGTAATCCAGTGTTCTGCCTGCTTCCAGCCAAATTCCTTTCCTGGGATCTTCATCCGAAAGAAACAGCCCATAGTCAGAAGCTGGAACATAAAGAAAAAGACAGAAAGGAGGCAAAGTTTGGCAAGGCCATTCCTGGCTTCCTGGCCCTGAGCCTGCCCCCACAGCAAGCCTGTAGTGTCCTTCACCAGACAGGTGTTTCCTGCTGAGCCCACAAGCGGCTGACAGCAGCAGAGCAGGTAGGGAGGAGGAGACCTGAGCTGCAGAAGCAACAGCCACAAAATTGGTGCATCTTTCTGAGGATGCATGGGTTAGAGTTGTGTCTGAAAGTGAGGGTACCACAGGAATAAATTAGTCCAAATTTCTTTCCACCTGAATTTGAGTTTGTTCTCTAGGCCTTGCCATAAAAATCAAGCCAAAAAGCTGGGCGCGCTGGCACATGGCTGGGAATCCCAGTACTGTAGGAGGCTGAGGCAAGAGGATGGCAAGTTTGAGCCCAACCTGGGTAAATCACCAAATTTGCAAGACACTGTCTCCAAGTGAAAAATAAAAATAAATAAAGAACTGGGAATGTAGCTTAGTGTGCATACCCGGGGTTCAATCCCTACTACTGCAAAAGAACTTGGACAAAAAAACCAAAACAAAACAAAAACCAAAACCCACAACTGAGAAACTTAAGCACAAGGCTATTTGGGGACAGAGCAGGTGGGGGCTTTATACCTCGAAGGATTCAGCATAATACATCATCAGATTGGTAGGAGTTCCTCGTGAGAGGAAGTCCTTGCTTCCCATTTTCAACAAATTAGGAAAATACTTGGAAAATTAAACTCTGTGTTCTCCATAGAAATTCCTATTCTACCTAGGAATTCCAGGGGAGCAGGGAGTGGGGGCAGGAGGGAAACAGAGTCATGGCCCATCTGCACTTCTCTCCTCCTTAATGCCTTAACGTACAAACCAGAGACCCAAGGAAGGGTCTGAGCAACTGCTGCTTCTCAGCAAAGCTTCAAGGTCTTTAAAGGTTTACTCACACCCTCATCAGAGTTTACAGCAAGCTAGCCCAAAGAAATTTTGTAAAAAATCTGAAAGAAAATAACAAAACAGTAAGTTAAAAGTAAAGATAACAGAAGTAAACTGGACAGCCAAATCTTGGAGAAGGTGATTCTTTTTTCTTTTTTTGAGACAGGGTCTCGCTATGCAGTTCAGGCTGGCCTCGAACTCACTATGAAGCCCGGGCTGGCCTCCAACTTGTAGCAATCCTCCTGCCTCAGCCTCCCAAGTGCTGGAATTATAGGTGTGTGCCACCATGCCTGGCTAGTAAGCTGATTTTTAATGCTTCAATTTTTAAACTGAGTTTTACCCACTTTTACACTAAAGGTTTATCCATTTAAAAGTGATTCCTGTTTCTTAACCGTCAGATAAATCCCTGAATAAGGGAAGGAAATGTAGAGAGGAGACAAAGGGAAAGGGAAAATCAACTGTATAGTATATGAATGGCTTTTGTTTAAACTTGGATTAACAGGAGTCAGTAGTTTAATTAAACACAAAACAAAACATATAACATGCTCCCTGTGTTTTTCTAAGATTTGAGATAAAATTTATAAAGCTCCTTCAAAGGGCTTGCAGTGTAACACTTGCTTCAGGTCCTGATCATGATCAAAAGTGACCAGGCATGGGACACACATAACCAACATGTGCCAGGGCAGGTCCTCTGCACTTTACTGAGTAAATGGGATATGGATGTATGTCAAAAAGTGGTTCACAAACTGCAGCACATAATGGTGACATATGGGAAGGGCAGGGTGACGACATATCCATGCTGATTGATGACTTGGGGTTCACATGGCCGTCGTCACCACAGGGCTCAGAAGGGAAACAAGGTGCACCCAGCCTAAACGATATCGTATTTAAAACACTCAGGCTGCTAGGCATATGCGCCACTCTGAGCCTCCATCCCTTCTGCTGCACAGTGAAGAACACATCAGGCAACAGAGACCCACCTTGCCCCATTTGGGCCTCAGGTACCCGTTCCCGAATAACTCGACAGGCGTCGTACACGGCTGTAGATGGTTCAAACTGCATGGTCTTCACCACATTGCAGTGGCGGACGCAGATCTTTAAGGACAGTGCCACCATTTTCCTAGATGATTGGTAGGGTCTCACTTAGAATGTCTGGAAAACACAAAGAAATAACTCTGAAATTCACAGTAATTATTTGTCTTGAGGAAAGAAATTCTACAGACTCTCAAATCAACTTTAAAAATCATATACTATTCAGGATGCTCCACTGTAAAGTCATTCTGACAACCGCCTATATTCTGCAAACATTTTGTCTACGAAAACATTTTTTAAAAACTTTATTAATACATTTTATAGTACATAATGATTACACTCATGGGGGGGGTTGGTACAGCTACATAGCACATCTTCATTCTTTTTTTAAATCCCACCCCTACTCATCTTTTGGTCCCCTTCCCTTTTGCAAAAGATCTCTCTCCTTCTTTCCTATTTTTATTTTGTTCTTTAATTTGTTTATACTTTGGGTTTCTCACATAAGAGAAATCATGTCATACTTAAGCTTGTATGTCTGATTTATTTCACTTAACATTATGGTCACAAGGTGCATCCATTTTCCCATAAATGATTCAAGTTTATCCTTTATGGCAGAGTAGTACTCCACTGTGTATAAATGCCACATTTTCTTTATCCATTCATCTGAGGATGGAGACATAGGCCACTCCCAAGATTTAGCTATTATGAATTGTGCTGCGATATATATGGGTATGCATGTATCACTGTAGTATGATGACTTTAACTCTTTCGAGAGACTATCTAGAAGGTGAAAAGGTGGGTCAAAAGGAATTGTTATTTTTACTCTTGTGAGGAATCTCCATACTGATTTCCATAGTGGGTACACCAGTTTACACTCCTACCACCAATGTAGAAGGGTTCCTTTTGCCCAGCAGCCTCACCAGCATAGGTTATGATTTGATTTCTTGATGATTGCCATTCTTTGTGGAATAAGATAGAATTTCAGTGTTGTTTTAATCTGTTATTCTCTACTGGCCACAGATGTTGAGCAGTAAAAATATTTCTTATCTGAGAAATGCCAAGATACTTTCCTCCATCACCAACAGTGTTCACTAAGAATCTGTCCTGAACTGAATTAATTCACGACAGCCTGGGAGGTGGCTGGATTGCAGTACAGCAAAGGAGTTCATGATATCTGACAAGTTTCTACCCACAATACAAAGGGCTTTTAACCAACATACTCCCCAAGTTAAACTCCAGAGGTATGTGAACACTTGTAGATCATGCTATGGGCTTGTCCCCAGGGTTCCGTGAACTGCTAAGCTCTGTGAGCATGGCTGGTGCTGACAGTCAGTGGGGAAGACCACAGAGCTGGATGTTGCTGTGGATGCTGTTTATGAGATGCAGACAGCATGGGATCCCTTCTTTTCCCTGGGAAGAGTACTGTTAGTGTCACTGAATAAAGGCCACGTTTCCCAGGTTGAAAACCAGGCTTTCTGAAGAGCAGATGAATGGTTCCCTCTAGCCACGCAGGCTGAGATTCCCCATTGAAAAGGCTGACAGAGCCTCGGCGTGGGCCTCTCTTGGGCTTCAGAGAGTAGGATGCAACCGATTCCCAGGGACAAACTTCCACACAACTATTCCCAGTGGTTTCCCGTTACTCTTCATCTTAACTCTGCACAAGGGTGGTGCAGAATGGAGGTGACACTTCTAGTCCAGGGTAGATTAGGAGACTGAAGTTCTCAACTTTATCACTCCAAAACAACTACTGCAGAAAGGCATTGCTTCTACTGCATAGGAACATATCATAAAAGGAAAATGCAAACACCAACCCAGTTACTCTCACAGACCACTGCACACAAGTCCAAGACTGAAAGGCTCCGGTGGTGTCTTTTTTTTTTTTTTGGTACTGGGGATCGAACTTGGGTCCTTGCACCTGCGCAGCAGGCGGCAAAACCACTGAGCTAAATCCCCAGCCCTCCAGTGGTGTCTTCTTACTCCTGACTCCTGGTTTTCTTAGGACTCAGTATTCCCAAGCATGAAACAAGACCAATAATGTACCTCACATGATTTTTTAAAATGAAAATCATGCACCTACAGTACTGCTTAATAAATCATACGTTATATATAAAGGCAAGGTATTTTTATTATCATGCAACATGATCGCTCACAGCCAAACCTACACGAGGTCTGAAATCAAAGTGCGCAATGATTTAATCATTATCCCACAGAACCCACAGCAATGAGCGGCTTCTAACAGCACTCAGAAGGAAATGAGATTCTTACAAATGGACACTTGTTGGCATTGAGTAGCCTGCTTTGCCCCATGGCAAAAAAGATAGCAGGATGAAGTCATATAACAATCTAGAAATGTCAACTGAAGTCTAGTCTGTATTTCAACACTTGTGAGAAATTTCAGTGTACATCCACTATACATCCTGAGCAAAGGGCACAGCTCAGACAACAGTCTTGGTAGAGATGTACATCCCTTCTTCACTGTGATGTGTTCTGGACAGCACAGAATGGCTACACCCTGCAACTGATGCTTGCCTCCACTTCTGTATCCCACGCCCTCCGCTAATTCCTGCTCCTCTATGCTTTTAATGGAGCAGATTTGGCACTAAGGAGAGCTGATCAGGTTTCTTTTGTGGGTTTGGCTGCAAGTAAACTCAGTGCCAAATCTGAGTACAAGTTCTTATGGCATTGTTACAGTCCAATTCCCGTCTATTTTATGACCCTAATCTGGTTCTTCTATTTTCTTTTATCCCAATTTGGATATATGCTTTCATAACAGATCTTAAGTTCGTTTTCCTTTGGCTAACAGACAAAATATAAAGCCATCAAATTCGCATTATTTTCTCTTGCATAATCTCTTCTTACTCTGACTATTTTTGCCGTTATGTGTGTGTGAAGGTCACCTGCACCGACCAACACAAAAACTCTCCTGTGGCAGCCAAGACAGAAGATGAGACAGTGGAACCAGTAGGCGAAACCCAGACATTCTCCTTTTAAAATAAACACTTTCCAGTTCCAGGGAGCTGTAAACAGCCCAGGAGGCTGCCTAGCTTCACCCCAGTCTGCCCAGAGACAAACAAACCCAGCTCCAGCCAAGGCTGCCTCATCTGCAAAATAAATGTCCATCATTGGTCAAGGTGAGCAGCCACCCCTTGGACCTCTGCCTGACAAGTGAGGGCCTCGAGATGCTCCAGTCCCACCCCTGTCTGACCAGCTATGCAGCTCTAAGCTGGTTACTTTTCTACCATCTACCTCAGGCTCCTTCTCAATAAGATGAAAGAGAAAAGGTCTACCTATCAGATTGTTACAGAAGTAAAGGAATTAAATATGTCAAAGGCAGATACAAAGTGCTAAGCAAGGTCTTGTCATTAGTGATAGTTGTTGAAGAAACACTGGAAGCAACGTATTCTATCCAGTCATTACCTGTGCTGAAAATTCATTTTATTTTGCATCTGTTATGTCCTACACATTGTAAGAAGAATCAGGGAGCAAAGACAGAGAAGATTCTCATCCATATAGAGCTCATCTTCCAGTAAGTCCTTATTCACTACCTAGGTCCAGTGTCCATTCCTATGCAAAATGTACAACATGGTTTTTACTACACATCAAGCTAGTTGAGTATGAATTATAAGGCTTGTAAGTCTTGCTAAGTCTTAGCACCCAGGTCACTGTCTTAGAGACCAGTAGGATTCCTTCAATGCAAGAGCTCAGGAGGAAAAAATGTCACTCTTCATGGGTGAGGGCTGGCATCACAATGGCCTCCTGCCCTGCAGCCTGTCACAGAGCTCTGCCCTGGGGCAACCTATAGGAGGTTCTGCAGGCCCCCTTGTGAAACTGGGGTTCTGTGCCCACCCACCTAGCAAGACCACAGGCCCCTGAGTCTCCAGGAGAGGGAGCTGGATACCATCTCTGTCCTCTCTCCACTATGACCTCCTGGAAGTCCCCGCACCCAATTATGGGTGGCTGCATGCATCCTCCTTCTTTATGTTCCATTCCTGCTCTGGAGGTGATCAACAGCCCTATTTGATAACTGCATGTATCCCACATCCAAATGTCAACATAATACATGAGCCTTCATAAAATGATCCTTCATCTGTGTTTACATCTCAAGCTCCAGTGAGCAATTCGGCTCTCTCAAAGCAGTGGCCAGGAAAGAGCTTTCCTTTCTCTCCCCCTATCTGCTCCTCTGGAAGACAGGCAGCTCTTCTGCCAGGTAAGATCCTGCCATGCACCGGTCACAGCTGCCCAGAGCTGGCAAAAAGCTAAGGTGTTTCCCTCCATGGGTGCCAGGGCTCAGTACAGTGGGGCTCACCTGGGACATTCAGAATCCACACTGAGCAGATCAAGCATAAAGAGCTGCCTGTCACCACTAGGCAGGTGAGTCAAGTAAAGCCTTTCCAGAGAGCCAGCTGTCTTTCATTCACGGAGAGGCTCTAAGAGCAGGCAGCTGGGGTCTCATTTGGTCTTTTCCACCCAGCTCCTTATGAAACCACATTTTCTGTGAGTTACCAGGCCCTCCTTCGTAACCTTGTCCCTCCAGGGTGCCCTTCTTATCCCTTCCTACCTGGTGAGAACCCAGGGTAGGGTCTGAACGGAGAGGGTCCGTTGTCCTTACATCACAACTTGTGAAGGTGCTGCCTAATTGTAACTCCCTCCCAAATAAAATCAGCCATGAATGCAGCTGATGTGATTTTTCCATTTGGCTGCTGTCTACTTAGGAAAGCACCACGATGGCCACACTCCCCTCTGCAGCGAGAGTGGGGACACCAGAACACACAAGAGAATATCACACAAGCATACCTCATTAGCTCTCTTTCAAAAAGGCTAGGACTATTGTTTAACTTTGAATACTTCATCTAGAAGTAACCATCATTAAAAGTAAAAGGTCAAGTGCTGAAGGAACACAGCAGAAATGATCAATACACATAAAGTGTGAACTCAGCAGTAGACCAGCTAGCTAGGTCGATACAAACTTAGCCAAGTGGTTGGCTCTAGGTGACCCACAGGGCCACCTGTGTATTCTTGCCTGTTCCCAGTATAAAAGCAATAAGAGATTTATCAAGCTGGTATCAGGAATACTTTTGCCTTTAGAGGGCCATTTCCCCTCCAGGTGTCTGAGAGCAAGGGCTGCCTCATAACTGTCACCTTTCATTCTCAAGGCCCCAGCAAAGTGCCCAGTACTCAGTAGATGGTCAATAAATATTCATGAATTAATATGTACTCCATGGAAAGATTTAACCAGTTATTTCAACTTATTGGGATTATCCACGCTAACATCAAGACTAAAGGATAAGCAGAGGGCCAATGTCTCCCAGATCAAACTATGTCTCTACTTGTCAACAACAGTTCCAGAGGGCTGGGGATTTAGCTCAGTGGTTCCAGCCCCTGCTTCACAAGCGCGAGGTCTAGTGTTCGATCCCCAGTACCAAAAAAAAAGAAGAAACAACAGTTCCAGAGCCCAACCTCCTGTTTTACACGATAAAGTTCTCCATCATGCCCAATGAGAAACTCCAAAAAGAACCAAATCCATGAGCCAGGAATCACTGGCAGCTCTGCGAGGGTAAGAACCATGAGTACTGCCCATGATGAAGTACCTGCCATGGAGAAGAACTCAATGCCTGTTTATTTAATGCTGGAATGGACTGGGAAGTCAACATTCCTAGCTCCATTAAGAGACCCACATAAAGAAGACTGAAAGTATGGAATATAGAATGATAAGAAAAGACTGTGATATTGGTTTCCATTTTCAGATGAAGAAACTTTAACCTTGAGGTCAAAGATTATCACAAGGTCACTGGGAGAAGTATCACAGGACTTTCTCACACTGCAGCAGTGGATAGAGAGGGCTGTGCACATGGTGTGATTACAGCCCTCCAAGGAGCCCTCCCATTTACCTTCCTATTGCCAGGCAGCTCTTGGTACTGGCACCTGAAATTCCATCATTAAATATATCACCAGTCATAAAGTTTTGTTCCTAGCTAAACTCTGCTATAAACATGCATATGTGCGTCTACCACATCTCACTATCCTAGAATTGTAAGTCCCAGAATCCTTCAGCAAATTAGCTGAGAGCTGCCCTTTAGTAAAGATGATGCCAAAGTCTGAGGAAATTCTGCAGAGGGAAGGGGAATGCACTGTGGAGAATCCAGAACTCTGGGACAGCTGAGAAGGTAAAGTGAGTGGGGACACAGGGGAAGGCCTGTGGAAAAGGGGCACAAGCTTATGTTTCTCCCAATCTGTAGCTCTGTCTGGACTTGATTTTGAATGCAGAGAGCACGCTGAAATGCAGAGGCAATCAGGTTTCAAAATGCTCAGCCCAACCATCAAGGGCCCCATCCTCCGCCCAGACCATCAGCCCACTTTCTGTCTTTCACTCGTTTGTCAGAATTCTCCACACTGTTGCCAGGAACGCACATTCAATTCCTATACAACTGCCTGATTATTTTAGCCTGTGTGTCCGAAATGTCCCACCCTCCTCTCCAGCTTGTCTCTGTCACTCACCCTTCCAACCTAGCATCTGATGTGGCTTCCACTGACTGGTCTTGCCCACAGCCACAGCCAGCAAGGCCTGCTCTCCTACACTGGTTCTCAGGGTATCCAGCCACAGCACCGATTCTGGCAGTGCCCTCCTGGGCTCAGTCACCACAGAAACAATGGGAGATGCTATCTCCTGATAATCCTTTGCTACCCAAGCACTCCATGGCATTTTCTCATGTGTGTATGGTCAACGGCTATGTTAACAGCCTAAAGAGTAAAATGCGTTTGTTTTGTTTGGTGGCAGCTCCCTTTGGAAGATAAAAACAGAGGATCTAAAATGTACCTCTAGCCTGTGTGTGAAATACACCATCGTTTTCTGCTGGATCACTAAGAAGGGTAGGTCAGCTCCCCAGCAATCTCACTATTTACCCCTAGTAGCCACATCCGGTGAGTAAATCATCTGTACACCCCAGTCCCCATGGAGTCTGTCAAAGTGTATGTTGTTTTCTCCTTTGTTACAGGCCCAAAAAGCCGGTGGCTTAACTGAACACTGGTTTTCAATTCTTTTGTACTTTAATTCATTCAATGATTTAAAACAGGCTGTTTATCAAAACAGATTTCATAGAAAAATAAAAGGTCACATCCAAGAAAAAACCAGAAAATTAAAAGCGAAGGTCAAGACCAGGAAAATTGTGAATTATTTACCATTCATTTGGGAACTTGGGAATAACTCTTCCCATTATTTGCTTTTGCGGAGCCTTGGTGACAAGCCTATAAAATCTCAGGACAGTAGATGCTCTAGGCTGCTGGTAAGGCTGATAAACACAAGCTCTGTCTTCAAGGCACACACCATTATGATGGGCACAGATATATTAAGTTTTTACTTGAAAAAAAAATACAGCTTTGATCTACAGTGATCTTGGAAGGGCAAACTGGTATTTTCCAGACAGAACCTGGAGAGAAACGGGAAAAGAACAGCACACAGGTTCTTTATCAAGTGACCTTCCTCTGCTTGTGCTTAATTTGATGCCAACGTAGTGTGGACCCCGCTGACTATCCTCCTGAGCAGCATGGATTCTGATTGTAAAGTCACCATGCAAATCCACAGGAGCATGTGTGGTTTCACTTAAGAAACGGAAGAAATCTCTGTTCCCTTTCACTGAAAGGACCAGGGGATAAAAGGCTGCAAACCTGAAATACACATCACTCCAAAAGGCAACACCGCATGGTTTTTGCAAAGAGGAATTCTGAAGGAAAAAAAGCAAAGAAAATTAAAACTGTATTCTTGCCACCTATCTATGCTACACCATTAGCCACAAATCAGAAAGGCATCTGTTAGAGACTTGACCTAAAAATCTGGCATATATTTGGAGAGCTGAAGCAAAACAAGGAACATGACTCAAGTTTTCATTTTTGTAGATTTGAAGTCCATAAGCATCTCATCACATGGCCAGCCCAGCACTCACAGACTGGATTAGATTTTTCCAAAGGAACCTCCTTTTCAATGGTGTCTCACTCTAAAATCACCTCATTTGATATTTAAATATGGGAATATTTTAGTTTAATGACATATCAATAGTGGTATCCTTTATCTCAGACTTGGAAGCCATTAGGTATATATCTCTACACAATATATAATTTTCCCATTCTCCAGGTGTAAGAAGCAATACTTATTGATACACAATCTTTAAAAATTTGTAATAGCAGTAATAACATAAGGGAAATGTGCCTAACACTGATTCTAAGGCCTTTTTATAGGTCAAGGACACTGAATCTTCAATATAACCGCTAGACTAAGGGTTGAGATCTCACCCAAGCAGGGCAATTAAAACACAGTGGATGTGACTTCACAAAGATCATGTGTGATGGCTTCTATGTAGGTGTCTTCCCAAAGCCTCATGGGCTGATAGGTGGGGCTTTTCAGAGCTTGCTGGATCTAGGGTATGATACCCAGATTAAGGGTGTGTGGTACTAAATTAGTCCACTGACTGGAATTAGCATAGATGTGTATATGGCTGAATGGATTTACTGAAGACAGAAGCCCCACCCTGGGTATGGGTGGTACCATAAAAAGGCTTGTAGCCTGGATGGGATAAAAGGGAAAGGCAGGCTGCAGGGTGCTTCCTGCCTGCCTTGCTGTGGACTGTTTCTCCTCTGCCGTGTCCCTATGCCACGCTGCCCTACCCTGGAGCCAGCTGACTATGGACTGAAACCTACAGAATGTGAGCCAAAATAAGCTTTCCTCCTTTAACTTTGGGTCAGGTATTTTGCCCTAGCAATGAGAAAAGTAACTAAAACACCACGGTAATCTGTGCTCTTTGAACAGGAAGAAACATGACAAAATGAGTATAGCACTTGTATTAAGTCCATCAAAATGGGAGAAATATTTATTATTGATAATGTTTTTATTACTAATTGAATTTGCATGTCTTGCATTATTGTGTCATACATTGAACTAAGCACTTTGCCTAATGATTCTGTGAGAGCTATCCTATTTGCCCTGGATAACGTAGGCTTAAAAGAGGTTATGTCTCCTATGTGACAAGCTAACCCAGAGACAGGCTAACCCAGGAGGGAAGGAAGGCTTAGACTTATGTCTATCTAAATACAGACTTCCATGTCTGGCCCCAACTCACTTACAGATAAGCACTGCCAACATTCTAACACATCTCTTTCTCTGTTTTGCATATTTTTTGTGTAATTCAGATGATACACTCTATATAACTCTGTAGCCTCAGTTCTCCCCATTCAAATTCCATAGTAAACATTTTGTATAGTATTACAAACTCTGTAGGGCTTTATATAGAAATATAATAATGCAATGTAAGGTCCTATAATTTACTTAGCTCTATGTTTGTTACTGTGAATATCAGCTATTTGCAAGTTTACACTATCACAAACAAAGCTATGGTAAGGATTTTTCTATTTGAAACTCTTCTGTATTTTGACTCAGAATTTCCTAAGTTAAATATTTTCTCTTAAAAAGAAATCATCAGTTTTTTTACAGAGCAACCGAGAAGATATGAAGACAATGAGAAATATATGTATAGATACCAGTAGTTTGATTTGCATGTTAGCTAAATGATTATATATTAACAACTGGGAAAGCCAATGATCAATCCAGCTTTTACAGTTCAATCTACCTCATAGAACAATCCTGCCAACCAAGACTCAGGCATTAAGGGAGAGATCAAAAGACAGAACTGACAAAGGTATGAATAGGAGAAAAAAGCATCTGGCATGAGCAATAAAATAGATTTATAGAAGAGAGGCAGAAGAAAGATAAATGCTTACCATAAATTTTAAAATAATTACACATAGTAGAAACGAGAGAAGAAAGGACTGAACTAGACTTTAACAAAAGTGTGGCCATGCCTGGTAGATATACCTGCTCTACTTTCTGTAGACCCAAGTTGCTAGGACTGCCTACCAAATCAAAGTAGAATCACAAAAAAGAACTGAACTACACTGAAGTATTCAGATGGTATATCATTTGTCTTACACTTAATCAAATGAAGCCAAACCATAAGTCTTGCCAATTTCAACCATGAGTTATGGATAAGATTTATATTTCCAAATAACGAAAACAAATCATATTGAAGTCTATGCATATAAATTTTACATCAAAAAGCACAAGGAAGAACAAACATGTCCCCATGGGAAAGAACATGAAATGATGAACTCCTGACAACATAGTTGCTAGGTGTGGTGGTGCACACTTGTAAACTGAGGACTCAGGAGGTTGAGGTAGGCAGACTGCAGTGAGTTTGAGGCCAGCCTGAACCAAAAAGAGAGATCCTGTCTCAAAAAACAAAAACAAAAATAAAAATTGTTGAGACTAGTAGAACATTTTAAGAGATTATTTTGTGATACTGTCACATTTATTGTCTCTACAAACTGGGCTTATTCTTACAAGACAATTCCAAAAAGAAATATAAAACTCAAGATAAAGGTGGAACAATAACAGAAGAAATGCAAAAACCATTCCAGTGAGGAGGAGGCAAAAGATGAGGAGCCCTAAGAAATAGCAGGACTTAAGAATTCAACTTTGCAAGTGCATCATTAACAGAAAGTGTGATGCAATCTTTTGTCATCTGTCAGAATTGGCTGGTAAAGCTGGTATTCATCCTGTTCCACTACAGAATCTTGCAAGCTAAATTGTGCCACCTCCAAAACTCACAGAGAAGTCCTAACCCCAGTAGCTTAGTTTGTGATCTTATTCAGAGATGGGGTCTAAACAGAAGTAATCAAGTTAAAATACATTCAGTAGGGGTAGTCAGAGTTTGGATCTTGAATGTTCAAAGCTCATGTGTTAAAGGCCTGGTGCTACTGGGAGCTGGTGGAACCTTTAAAGGTGAGGCTTAGGGGAAGGAAGTCTAGTCACTGGGGGGCATGCTCTTAGAGGGGATATTGGGACCCTGGTCCCTTCCTGCCTCTCTCTGCTTCCTGGCAGCTATGGGGTGAGCTGTCTCCTCTGCCCTGTTTGTCCCCTATGATCTACTGTGCTGCCACAGGCTCAAAGCAACATGGCCAAGCATCCGTGGAATAAAACTTCTTAAACCATGAGACAAAATAAACCTTTACAGTTAAATATCTCAGTAGTTTTATCACAGCAATGGAAAGGTGACTAACACAGACTCCACCCTAATCCAAAATGACTGCTATTCTTATACACAGAAGAAATGTGGAACCAAGAAAGACAATGTAAAGATACAGGGAGAAGATAGCTAATTATAGGCCCACCAGAGAGGCCTGGGGTAGATCTTTCCCTGATATCCCTCAGAAGGAACCCACCTGCCAACACCATGACTTTGGCCTTCCAGAACTGTGAGATGATAAACTTCTGTCATTTGAGAGATATAGTCTGTGGTACTTTGCTTTTAAAGCTCTAACAAACGGATATACTTAGCCAGGTTAAATATTTAGCCAGGCTAAATATGGCCCAACAAGAATTTTAATTAGTATAACTTTACTAAATGTAGGTTTATTTGACATGAATTGACCAACAGTGTTGTCAAATGTAAGTAGTAATCTGTGAGGAAATTATAAACATGCAAATACAGTTATAGACACAGATGTTGGTACAGGCAGTCATCTGTATCCACATGTTTTGGGCCCAAGATCACAAAGCTAATTAAGTGACAGGGGTGGGAGCTTAACCTGGGCACATCTGCCTCTAGGGTCCACGCCTTGCTACAAAACCACCATTCTGCTGACCCAACAAAACTACCATGCAACATGGAAAATGTCCTGCAACAGTAGGATGAATGAAGCCATGTAGACTTAGTCTTTCCTATATTTGTCTGTAAGCATCCTTTGTTAGCATTTCATTGGAGCAGTAGAACCATACTATGTTTGTGTTTAATTTATTTTGGCTTTTGCTAGAGTATACACTTTCTTTTTCAGGAATTAAAATAAATAAACTCAAGTACAACAGAGGCCCACTTTCAGTATGCAAATCCAGACAAAACTGAATAGCTTTCTTGCCCGGGAGATCACCCCCACCCCATTCTGTACATGAGAGGAAGCCTCTCTATCAATTCTCCCCCCCACATTGTGCACAACTACTCACATTGCAGACATAAATATCTAAGGCCCAGGTGTCTCATGGACACAGAAAATAAGATTCAGATTCCAGGGCTGTGATAACAGCAACAGAAGGGGAAGCATGACTGGCCAGTTGACAACTATTTAGCTATTTAGTGTAGCAATACAAGACGCTACACTGAGAATTTCAGCAGGAATTGATAGGATGAACTAAGGCTACACCCAACTAGCCTTACTTCAACCTATATAGAGTCCCCAGTGACATTTACTATACTGCCATCCACAGGGGAGCCTAGCCTTGCCCTTCAAACAGCAATACAAGGTGCCAAGTCTAGAATTAGACCCTAAATTGCGCTGATTACAAAAGTCCTGCCATCATCCGTGTCATTCAAATTGAAGTCATGGCTCTAAGGGTCTAAGTGGGTGGGAGTCTTTCAGACTCTTGAAGGCCCCAAGATTAATCTAGAACATTCTGGACGTTCCAGTCATGATCCATGTGGGTGACATTCAGTTACGTCAGGAATGGCTTCCAGTACAAGCAAGCAAGAACTCTTCAACCTCAACAACACCCCACCCAGCAGCACAAGTCCCCAGCATTGTCCTTTGTTAATTATTGGTTGATAATAACTGAAGGTCTAAAAGAAGTTGCTGTCATTGTCTTGAAAGCTGCAATGGTACATTTCTGTGCAAGATGGAGGGGAAAGCTCAGCTAACTTCTAATTAGCACTAATGGAGATTTCGTGGCTGTCCTCGTGTGGGCCAGGGGCTGCAGCCACAGTTATCCATGTGGGCTCTCACATCCATGGTTCCCAATCAAACTGGAGTTGACAGGTTTTTATCACTATTGGCATCAGATATAAGAGAAGGCCATTTAAAAATACCTCATTGTAAAGCTATCAAGCTTATTGAAAGATAGAGGGGTGAGGATTAACGCTATAGATGGCATCAAGTAAGAACTCCCTGAGCAAGCTCCCTGCTATGGTGGTTTGAATGCTTGTGTCCTCTCCCAAATTCATGTTGCAACAACAGCAAGAGATGGGACCTTTGGAGTGCATTAGGTCATGAGCATAACATCCCTCATGAAAAGATTAATGCCCTTTTGAATGGCTTGAGGAGACAAGTTCGTCCCTTCCATCCCTTCTGCCATTGAAAGCACAGCGTTTGTTTGGCTGTTCTCGAGGACGGGGCATCAAGGAACCGTCTTGGAAGAAGAGAGTAGCCCTCAAAAGGCATTCAACTTACTGGCCCTTGATTGTGAACTTTCCACCCTCCAGAATTGTGAGAAATAGTATTTCACTGTTTATAAATTACACAGTTCCAGGTATTTTGTTACAGCAGCACTAACAGAAAGACACTCCGTTAAAATTCACACGTTGACTCCCACTGTTTGTTATTGCGTCTTGCAAGGACCACCGCTCTTAACTCTGGGTCCCTCACCAATGATGGACAGCTATTACGGGCTTGGTCTTCTTTATTACTTCACTCGTCTCCACTTTTTCAAGGTCAGTCCTCATTTTTTAAAAAACATTGCATGACTCCCATGGTTCAAAAAATTTATTTACCCCCAAACTGCATGCAATTATAGTAATCAGCATTCCTATTTATTGTAATACTGAGGATAAAATCAGAGGCACATCCCCAGTGCTTTTTTTTAAAAAAAACTTTGAAATAGGAAGACAGGCTCTCATTAAGTTTCCCATGCTGGCTTTAAACTTGAGATCCTCCTGCCTCAGCCTCTGAAATAGCTGGGATCACAGGCATGTACCACCATATGTGGAAATATTACATTTTCTAGTCACCAAAGGCCTAACCCTGATCAGTGAGCACAACCACTACTCTTACAGCAGGATGCTGCCACTCAAGCCAGGCAAAAGGCCAGAGCTCTCTCTTAGCTTGCTGTCTGCCGGGTTCTTACACAAAGAAAATGTGCTCAAGGTCTACCAATCGGGGAAGCACTGCTTTGCTTCTCTACTACAACCCTCCATCCTACCTTGCCTGAGAACCATGACAGAACGAACCAGCTCTCAGGTTCCCTGCCCAGGCCTCTGCTGTCACTAGGAAAGGGAAGCAGCCCCTACTACAGTGGGTTCTGGGAGGTTCTCTGCATCTCTACCACAGCTGGCTGGACAAGAGGTACCAATCTTGGCAGGCAAGGCTGAAGCCAGGATTGGGAGAGAGGAGGCAAAAAAGCAAAAGAGAGAGACTGGGAAGAGAGAGAAAAGGAAGCTGCAGTACTCATGGGAAAATACAGTGCGGCCAAGTCTATTTGGCTTGTGGGGACCATTCCGTTCCATATTCATATTTCCCAACTGTTAGCATCCTAGGCGAGAAAGGTAAGTATTACTATACCCCAGATAGGGGGACACTTAGCGGAATGGAAATTTCCTTTTTCTGTGTTTTCTTCTTTTTTGTTTATCTTCTGAAAGACATCTAGAAAATTTACTGGGGGAAAAAAAGTACTTTTTACCACAACCCTCAACAGACAGCACCACCACAGAGATGAACCTCTCACTGAACCAGTCTGAACGTCACAAAGAAAAAGGCATCTCGGGGAAATATAAATATTTATAGACATCATTACTCCATCACCTCCAAAATGTTAAGCAGAGCCATTGTCCATTCTCTTCTTTATTGATTTAGTTACATGGTGCATCACAGTCAGAAAGCAGGAACGTAAGGGTAGCACTCAAGCCACCAGATCATGCATCAAATAAATGCAGACCAAAAAAAATACTCATTAAATTTCTTTGTGATATATCCCCAGAGAGCAGTGAGAGAAACAAGAAATCAATGTCAATGCAAATCCAAGTCTCCACGCACAGGGAAGTACTGCTGCTGAAGGCCTCCCGGTATGAGGAAAGCCTCCTCCTGAAGGGCTTTCCCCCTCCATCATGAGGCTGCTCCCTCCCTGGGGGCTTCCCCTCCCCAGCCATGCATTCTTTGGGCAAAGTCCTACCAGCTATCTGGGGGGCTCATGGGAATAGGGGAAGCGCAGTAGGACAGACTATGAAACAGAAGTCCCAAGGGGGTCCAGTCCTCACTCCTTTTTGGTTAGCCCCTCTCAATGTCCCTGTTTTAGATGGACAACTTCTGAGGTGGGTATATGTCACACAGTCTAAAACCCAGGCCTGTTTTCTGCATTTTTCTTCTGGCACCTAAAGTTTGGCCTTATTTTCATGGCCTGACCTCTTTCCAAGTATTTGGGCTCACAGTTTTAGAAGTTTCAGTACACAGTTGCTTGGCCATTGCTTTTCTCCTGTGGCAAAGTAGGACATCAAGGCAGCAGTTACGGCAGAGGCAGCTCACCTCAAGTCAGCTGGGACAGGGAGGTCCCAATGTCCCCTTCAAGGCAAGGCCTCAATGACCTAACTACTAGGTTCCACCTCTTACAGGTTCTATCGCTTCCTGATAGTGCCACAGGCTGATGGCCAAGTCTTCAGCCCAGGAGTCTTTGAGGATACTTATCCACATCACAGTGATACAGGAGAAATATAACTCCAAACCTGCTAGATGTCAGATACGTGAATTTGTGTCCCCTAAAATCGAAGAAAGTATTCCAAGAAACAACAGAGATTAAGAATAGGAAAGATTTATTGAGAGAGCTCCTGGGAGACAGAAGGGGTCCCAAAAGTGGGTTGCTACCAAGGTCATTTCTCTAAGAGTACTTTATAGAGCAAAATTATGAGGTGGGTACAAAATCATGAGTTGAGTACAGGGTGGGTCAAACTATAATCAACCAATAAGATTACAAGTATAGCTGCTTAGCTAGTCCTGATTCAATAGGGAAGTGGGTCATGCAGCAAGTGTACAGGGTAAAAACAAAGGCATTTTGGGGAAGGGATAGACCTGGATGGTCTGGTCACCCACCTGGGTCACTGATGCCCATCTGGACTTTACTGGACCAGGGGATACCAATTATACTACAATCTCAAGTGACTGTTTATCCCTTAGGGAGGCTTGAGGCTTAGTCTCCTTTAGTTGCACCTTCAGCCACAATTCTGATGTCTTTATTTTTTCTGCTGACTTCCTTGAGAGCCCAGTACCTCTCTGATTGCATATTAATTTCTATCTAACTTAGCTGCCTATAATAATAATACCAAATGATAGTCGACCTGGGAGTAAGCAAAAGTGATATTGCCACACGTTTCTCAAGATGTCCTATTATATTAATTAGGTCTTTTTGTTCTTTCCTTGAGGTGAAATTCTCAAAATTCTCTTCTCTTGGGAATATATGCAGGATGGACTCACTGGCTCATACAATGATCTTATTAATCTTCTGAGGAACTGTCAAACCAGTTTTCCAAAGCAGGTCTCAGTTACTTTCCTAGCAGGTGCATATGTGGGTTCCATTTTCTGCACCTTCTCCCAACACTTCTTATTATGTCTTTTATTTAGCTATTCTAGTAGGTGAAAAGAAATCTCACTGTGGCTTTCACTTGCAAGTCCCTAATGATTGGCACTGTTGAGCATCTTTTCATGTGCTTATCATCCATTTGCATACTTTCTTTAGAAAAATATTGACTCTAATCCTTGAACCATTTTCTTGAAATAGAATGGATTGCTGTGTCTTTTTCTCAGTGGAGTTCTTTACATACTCTGGATACTAGACCCTTGTCAGAGAAAGGATTTTTATTGTTTTCTCTAATTCTGTAAATTGTTCTTCACTTTCTTGATTTTAATGTCCAAAAATGTTTTAGTTTTGATGAAGTTCAACTTACCTACTTATTTCTTTCATGATTTCTGCCTCTGACCATTGCCTAATCCAAGGTTAAGATTTATACCTGTTTTTGTCTCAGAGTTTTATAGCTTTAGTTCTTAGAACATTTAAGTCTTTGATTAATTTTGAGTTCATTGTCATATATG
Source organism: Heterocephalus glaber (assembly GCF_053883595.1). Lineage (NCBI taxonomy): Eukaryota > Metazoa > Chordata > Mammalia > Rodentia > Bathyergidae > Heterocephalus > Heterocephalus glaber. The sequence continues at coordinate 5,584,220 of NW_028258414.1, read as the reverse complement.
GCATGAAGCAGGGGTCCAAATTTATTTTTCTCTATCAGCTTTTAAAACTAAGAAATAACTTTCTCCTACTACTCACCTAATGGTGGAGGTGGGGGAGAAAGACTAGGGAATGTCAAGCCAAACATTAACTTAGGAGTGAGGAGAGAAGAATGCAAATGAATTTTCCTGGTGGGTCTAAAATTATTGTCAATGAGGGTCTAAATGCACTGTTTTGAGATCAATTGGGGATCAGTGACTGACTAGCCAAGTAAAAGGAAGATTTCACAGATTAAGGGTAACATCTTTAAACCAACTAGATCAATTAAAAAATTACTGAATACCAGCAACATGGCTTGCATTCCACTATAACCCACAGTATAGTCTAAAGATAGTGAGACATGGTCCCTCAACCCTAAAGAGCTCATCAGCTGGTTTGGGAAATAAAGCTGGTTTCCCAGGAAACAGTTCTAACTCAAAGAATAAACAGCTAAACTATAGGTCTTTTAAAAAGCCACACCTTTCAAGCTACATAGTTCACCAGCCAATAGGACTAATGAAATATCTGAATACTGTAAGAGCATGAACTAATTTTAGTAGTAGGTGTGACTTTACAGTGGGTTAATGATCATTCTGGAAACTTTTAATGTACGCTATACAGTTGACAATCACTTCCCCAAAGAAACAACAACAACAACAGAAAAGAATGCTTCCTGACTTTAAAGACAATGAAAGACTGTCTAAATGAAGAATGATGGAAAGAGGTTGCTTAAATAGTCTATGAAATTTCAATCCCCTTTAGAATGTTCGCATAATTTCTAAGGGATTTTTCTAAGGTTTACACAGATTAGAACTCTGTTTTAATTCCTGCCTGGGGCTTTATCCTATTTTTAAATAGCTTAAAATTTGGATTTTATTAGGTTTTCAAAACAGAGCAAAGATGGAGAAAGGCAAGCAATATTAAAAAGCATACATTTAGGAAGATGAGTAGAAAATATGCCGAATGAGTATATCTCAAGGGAACAAATAATTTACTAGTACCTGCTCTAAGCCAAGCTCTTGCAAACAAAATAAAATTTCTGCCCCTATACAGTCTATGGATTAGCTTCACATGGAGTGCTTCAAAATGTGAGGACAAGTTTAGAAAATGCCTCATTTAGGGAAAAAAGACACAAACTAATAGATGCCAACACAGAGGGTAGGTAAAAAATATGAAGAAATATCACAATATGAAGAAAAATCAAAGTTTATGACACCAAGATACTTTGGGAAGCTAGATTCAGGCTCTTCTCTTAGGAGAACAATCAGCTGGGAATCAGTACTACTAGAGAAACTGTGACAGGTACTTGACATGGAGGCACAATGTTATAAAGAGATGGAAACACATTCATGGGTCATCATGTGCCAGGTATGTAACGTTTATCCCACTTTTTTTGGCCATCCAAAATCACACAAATTAAGTGACACCAGAAAGTGACAGAGCTTAGGTGAGACCTTCCACCAAAATTTCTGATGTGAAAATAGAAAACTGAGAGGTCCACCACTGAATTTGTCCATCTCCAGGACTGTCCAGGAAAACTCTGCAGGTGGTCAGGGCAGGACGGTCCTGGAGGGGAAGCTGGTACAGTGGAAGACATCATTTTCTCATGGAATCCTGTAAGATCACCCAGGACTCTGTTGTGATTCTACCAGGAATAAGCAAGCTTCAGCTGAGGGGTTTGGTATGGTAAACAGACTGCTTTCTCCAAACTGTGCTCCAAATCTCTCCCTGAAACAGCAGGTCCCTCTTTTACTTAACCACAACAAACAAACGCTGATTAAAAAGGGTCTTGCAATGTCCCATTAACCTTGCCTTTTGGACTTTTCTTTCCCCATGCTTAGTACACGGGAACATCCAACCCTTCTTCAAACCTAGATCAAAGATTTTACTTAATATCCCAATTTTCCTTTTAAAAATGCCTCTACATCACCACAGACTTCGAGAGAGCACATGATCTTTAACTGCAATTTATACATGCTTACAATAATGCCACTTAATTCCACAAAACACTTACTGAAGTTCTACCATATACAATGTTCTAGTATAAAGACTGTTTCAATAGACTTGTCTAACTGAAACTTTGCCTATACAAGCCACCCTACGATGACTACACAGAGAAACCAGAGTCTGCTGCTTTGAAAGCCCAGAAAAGCCCCAGGGGTAAGAGAATGGCTTCAAAACTTAGTCACTTTATGCTCACCCCAGGATTATAGAACGAGTTATTAGTAATGGAGAAAGAAAATTATAGTCCTCACCTCAGCAACAAGTTATTTAGTCTTGCAACATGAAATTTAAATAAAGCAATAACTACCAATTAACATCAGTCTTAATCAGATTTCTCAGTGTAAAGAACCTAAGTGTGCTAATATAATTTTGGAATTCTGAATTCAGAATCAGGGGTATAGTAAAAGAGAATGTTTGCTTTCTGTGCTGGCAGTTTACATGTAATTTCTGGCCTTTTTGTAATTTTCTCTATTGAAAACTTAAGTCATAACATGATGTGAATCCTAATGGAATAAATTCCATTGCTAAACACTTCAAAACTCTACATGACACCAGGTACAGGAAACATACTGCAAACCCTACCTGGAAGGAATTACCAGAGGGGAAAACAAGCAAACTGAAAATTACCTAATAAAAACTTCCCATTCTGGAGGTCTTAACAAGATGTTTTCTAAAGAAAAAAACTTGGGGAAATTAGAAAAGGCAAAGGAAATTAATATACTTGACACTAATAATGTAACTACATTATGACCAATTTTTAAAACTGAAATAAACAGAGGTAATTCTGCTATGGCTAAGAGACAAAACCTCTAGCACACAAGTGGTGTGGGTCTTTCTATTTTTAAAACAATGTATCTCACACACAGCAGTTCAATTTCCACACTGCCCCTAAGAAGCACACATCAACCTTTTGCAATACGACTCTGAATCCTTGCTTATCTCAAAGAGAATTGCAGCTATTAAATATAACTACTCTATGAATACAAGGTAAAAGCAAAAATACAGGCTTTGCTTACCTAATTCCCTCCTTGGCTGGCTCCCCAAAATCACAGACTTCCTCTATCAGGAGGGACAAAGAGATAGCAAGGGAGAAGTGGAATACCTATAAATTCTCCTCATGATGAAACCAAAGTATTTGGGCATGGCTCCTCCCTATCCAAAGGCAGAACAATATAGAGAATTTAGTATCTAACTTTCCTTCCTGCACTTACAAGCGGATGGATCATCCCCTTAAGAATTCTCTTTTGCCAAGAAACAAAATGGTCTAACTACTACAACTGCATTAGTCTTCAGTGATAATGAAATTTTAAAAGGCATGTGCAGTAAAGGCGTGGCTAGCACTAGCGAGCAAAAAGCAAGATGTTCCTCCATTCTCTTACTGCCAGCGTTTTACTTGAGTCCTTCCAACCCCCGAAACATGTCCATAATCCTATTTTAACAGAGCAGAGTATAAAATACCTATGTTAATGTAACTGAACACCTGCCAAGAGGAAATACATTGGTCTTTGTCTTCATGTTCAAACTAACCCTACCCTCTTCAAGTTCCCCTCTTTGTGTTCACTGCCCAGCATCAAACGCGATTCACATCATCTTTGGTTTCATCTGTAAACCAGCCTCACAGACAGCTGATCTCGCTAAAAGATCACCTTTGTAACCTCTCCCATAGCAGTGTATGGTTCTCTCGAAGCAGTGTGTCCTTGGATGAGTCCTCCTCTGGAAAGTAAGTGGTGAGGACCAGGTGACCTTAGAGTGGCCTTTCAGCACCCAGTGTCATGATAGCTGGGTGAACGTTCTTGCTGGCAGTTGGCCACAGCAGGGACAAAGCTAACTATGGTCCAGGTTCTTGGGCTCAGTGGTCTCATGGTGTGCAGGACTTCATAATTTGGGAAGAAAATAATGCAAGGCAGTACTGAGCATTTTTTATTTACCAAATGAAAGTCACAATGCTCTGGCCTGCCCGAGTCTTTGGAATCTTCCAGGTACAAGAGGCTACATCTCAGCAGATATTAGTAAACTATTTGTTATTATTCCAGACAAAGTGTACCTTAACTAACAACTTTTTAAATTTGGATTTTGTTCAGCTGGAAGAAGAGTAACAAAAATAATCACTTATATTTTCCTAAGCCACAGACAAGACAGTTCGGGCAAATGCAAGATAGAATTGTTGAACTATAAAATTATTTGAGTCCGTAATTTAAAAAACCTCAAATGCATGACCAGCTCTTGTTTTATCTTCCATATGCTAATGTCTTGTGTATTCTTACATGTGCTAACATCCCAAACGCTTCAAAGTCATTATGATGGGAAGTTTGAAGTCAAGGGTGTAAGAGGACATACACTCTTTTTTTATTATTTGTTTTTTTAATAGACAGGATCTCACTATGTTGCCTAGGCTCGTCCCAAACTCCTGGGCTCAAGTGATCCTCCTGCCTCAGCCTCCCAAGTAGCTGAACTTACTTGTGGCTTAACACATACTCTTGCACTTGCCCTCTGGTCTATGGGAGAATGTTCTGTTCAGCGCGGAATGCAAGCAGATTTTGTAGGGAACTTAGGCCTTACCCACCTGTAGCCCCACTGTCTGCTGCCTCCCTCTCCTGCCATACACCCATGAGCAGGCCTGCAGTCCTTCCTCAGCATTGCGTCCCATCTGTCCACTCACATCTTGCAGGCTACAGCAAAATGACATCACCACAGCATGTCTGAAAGCCAGGCTGGTGACAAGGAAGCACAGAACAGGCTGGGTTTTAAAGTATCTTATTCTCTAAAGATAGGTGGCTCCGTTTAAAATTCCTCCCTGCCCACTGGGCCCAAAACACATGCAGTGGGAGTTCCTGTCCTCGCCTTGCCCTTCCCAGGGCATGGGGCCAGTGATGCCCAGCAGCTGCGGGGCTTCCTCTGGGCTCACCAGCAACCCCGAGCTCTAACAGAGGGAGGCTGTGACTGCGGAGTCCATGTCACGGCACAGGGCATCTCCTCAGATTTCCTGCTCTAACCACGGCCTCTGCCTCTTATCTTTAATTCAATTATAAAAATGACTTAATTAGATCCCTGATACGGACAAATCCGCAGCTCACACTGCAGTCACCAAAGCTGGGCGGAAACCCAGTGGAGTGGGCGGGGCCACAGGCCAGGGCTTGGAAGGTTCCAGTTGTGATCCGGATGACTCGGAGGGAAAGCGTTCTCCTAACAGCTTCACTTAAGCTTCAGTAACCAGAAAAGTAGGTCGGGGGCCTGAGTCACAGTTTGAAACCTGATGTGCACACTGGGCAGCAGAAAGCTGAGTCCCACAGCTCTACGGCAGCTCCACGAGGCAGCAGTGGTACTGCAGACGGGTCCCTGACAAGAGCCTTCACGGCAGCACAGTGACAACACACAGCCCTGTTTCTTCCAGTCATCCTGAAGGCTCCACAATACTTCCCTCAGGGAGAAAAAAAATAGGCAATCTGAGATGCTACCAGTACAAGTAGCTTCCAGGTCATCATTACCTCTCTTAGATGCATTGTTTTTCTCTTATTTGGTCAGTAGATGTCACATGAATGTGGACGTTTTAGTCATTAAACCTCCTTTTAAAAAAAAAGTCCCCTCTGCCTTTCCCCATCACGAGCTTATGCACATCATCCTACACACAGGCCCAGACACCTTCCTACATCACGCTCGGGACTGCTGAGGAATTAAGTCAGGGCTCCAGCACTGTGAAAAGAGCATGTTAAGACAACTTGACAAAGAACCACAGGAAAACTGTTAAAGCTTAGTCCCCTGCTGTTCTTCCCTCTTTACTGTGACCTTTCCCCCTCCTTACCACCAAAAGAGACAATCTTAATTAAGGCTATCAATATCAGTGATGAACAACGGAGCTTCTGAGACAAAGCTACCAAACTGCATGCTCACGTATCCCATCCTGGTTGAGACTTCAAGGCCGCGACAAACCCTAACAGGGCCAGAACTGTCCAGCCTTCTGTGGGATCCCAGGACGATTTCCTCTGAAAGGCACGGGTGGCTTGTTCAGTCAGGTAAGAAGCAAGGAATTTCTGCGTGCTACAGTAACTTTTAAACTCATCAGAAAAGTATATTCCAAGGCTGCTAAGTTGGATTTTCTTAAACTTAGAGCAAATGTGGAAAGGAACCATGACCATGTGCGAAGAATGAGAAAAGATGTAAGTCAAAAAGCATGGATCTTTCTGGATCTCAGGAGTTAGACTTAAACTGGCTATTTGAAACTGACAGTAATATATTTTTCAGAGTGAAAAACAAGATTCAAAAATATCTCTATTAGAAAACCAGTTGGAATAGGGTCCTTCAATACAATCCCCAGGCTCCTATGAGGTATCAGATCTGCCACGCTCCTTCATTGATTAGTAAATCAGTTAAATATCCTGGATCTTAGGCATCATACTGTTGGCAGCCAAGGAAAAATTACAATAATATTCCAGAGCTAAGAAACAAAGGACTAGAAGAAAATACATACTTTTAAATTTTTGGCCAAATAAACATTAGCAGGTCTCTACATCAAATGGTGATCTCAGTTTGTGCTGAGATAGATTAAACATGGGTTAAACTTTAGTTTATCTACATACATGCATTAACATTCTACAAGGGTCTATTATTTCATATAAGAACCAATGGTGGGTAAACTAAATATCATTACACATGGCATAAATGTACCTCATAAAAGTTTACACTTGTTATCTGTTAATTTATAAAACAATCATGGGGGAAAAAAGAATCACAGAGTGAACTTGCAATCATTATTGAAGCAACACAGCAAAAGTGTGTTCATAACTTGGTTTCAAGTAAATGTAACTACCACTAGATCGCCAGGTGAGCTGTATAAGAGAAGTTCCCTTTCTCTTTCACTTCAGAGCTTTGAGATTTTCAATGAAAAGAGCAAATGACTTTCCATGTGTGTACAAGCCAACAGCTTCCCTCCAGCTTGACCATGGAAAATCAAACGTAGGTCAGTTCTACAGGCTATCATGCCTACATACACTAATGTGGTGTGGGACACCCCATCCCCAAGAGCATCTGTTTTTATGTGAATGATAACATTTCATTCTTTTCCACTACACCACAGTTTAAGGAGCAAAGGGTTTAGTTACAATCTCTACTGTCTAAACAGTTATTTCATATGGATATTAAGTAAAGTAAATCCATTTAGCAAGTGTGCCATGAGGAGTGGAGGCCATATTGATCATCCTGATTAGCCCTGTCAGCCAGAGTAGGAAAGACTGGCCGGCGCTCAGGGCCAGCTGTGCAGGGTCTGCAGACAGCACAATGGGCAACGTCGATGGTCTCCGAGCAATTGGTCTGGGCAGTGACGGATGCTCCGTGGGCAGCTGACAGCTTTATTAAGAATACACAACTGCCCAAGAGAAACCCAAACTCCATCTTCTTTTATTAAGATAAAGCTGGATTATCCATGATACAGTGCAGGACTAAGGAAGCTCTTCTCTCTCTAAGTTTATCACCAACATAGGAAAAAACGGCAAGCAAAAATTCAATTTATATATTAAGAAAAAGGCAACTTAAGTAAGTAAATATATACCCGAAGGAGATTATTATGAAAATTAAGAACAGGACATATAAAATCCTTCAGGAAGTACAAGCAAAAATGATTTCATTCTACGTTAATCTATTTATTACTAATTACATTGTTTAAAGGCATAAAGGGAAGAAAGGAGAACCGTGGCTGTCTCTGTATCTCCTTTGTGCAAATCAAGAAGCACCTGTTTAACACGTAATTGAAGTACAGATCACACGTCAGCCCTTGCCTTCACAGACTAGGCTGTGTAGAGAGTGGATACTGGCCCACAAGGCATCCCTCTGAATTTATAATTAAATGAATTAGAAATCATTGGGAAAACAATTCTTCAACATGTACAGACACATCCACACACTCACTTACTCATATCATTCTCCACTGCTTTTCTGTACCCCTCCACAAAGTCTCTAATAATTACTTCCTTGTAGGACCAGGAATGAATCATTTTAACTTATCGACCCTCAGTTTCCAAGTTGAGACTAATAATAATCACCACATTAATAATCTCAATGCTGACAAAGCAAAAGATGACCCTGAAGGGTCAATCAAATTGAGTATGTAATAGCTGGTAGCGTTCATGTTCAAAAAATCTTGTTGCTCCCCACACTCCAGTGATTAGTCCCTCAGACCAAGAAAAGCCTTGGTTTATGCCGGGAACCTCCTGGGAAGAAGGGTAGAGCGTGGATTTTTCAACTGGATACCAGCAAGGTCTTCCTAATTGTGTGGAAAAACCACCTGAAATTAGTCAAGTGATTCTCCTTTCCAAATTGGTTTTATGTCCTGAGCCCATCTGTGTTGGGAAGTCTCATTGGTAGAATTAGCTTAGAAATTCTGTGTGGAAAAACTGCCTGGATTTGCCAATGCCAGAGCTACCAGTAGCTGCTTTGCAGACGGGAGGTTCCATTTACACTGGGCCGATTTCTCCATGATCAAGGAGTTCTTTACAGCAAATGGGGGGCGGGGGGGGGGCTGTTCCAAGAAATCTAGCTAAACAACACATTAGAGAAGTATCGAGACTGAAGGAGCTCAGCAGCCCTTCTCGGCTATGTAAGAGCCTCCTCCACCACTTCACAGGACCATATCAACACTGCATAATTGAGTTTCACAGCATGACGACCCAAGCTATCTGGATTTACACTTCCAAAGAACATGGGGTTGGAGCCCACAAAGGGGCTGAATCAATGCCACCGAGATTCTGTGTATTTACCTCTATTGACCAAGAAAGCCATTTCCCCTTTGAAAGACAATGGTTTTCTTGTTCTCAGTAACTGTATATCAACTTTACTTCCCCATCCTAATAGCATGGGCCCCCATACTGTGCCCCAAACGCTGCACATCCACTGAACTGAAAAGACACAGCTGTACCCAGCATCACCCTCCATCTTTCACAGGGCTTTCAACTTTCCTGATGCTCTGACCTATATCCTTCAGAGCGATAACAGTGAACAAGCAAACACTTCAGAGACAACACTGATTCCTTAAGTCTCAAGGTGCTACCAGAAACAGGTTTAAGGAATTCGAAAATTCACTTAGAACAACAAAGGCAACAGGTCTCTATCCTTGTACACCACTTCCAAAGGATGAGATTAAAAAGACCAGGGAAACTTCTCCCAGTGGTACAAGTTTCTGGCAAATCTCCCTTGACAATCAATACACTGACCCAAATAATAACGGAAGGTATACCAGAAACAGAAACATTCTTGCATATGGAACAGTTTATGGCCCTGACTGTAAACAGTGTGGTTTAAAAAAACAAAACAAAACCAAAAAAAACAGTGTAGTTTAAGACCTAGATAAACCTGGAGTGCCTAAAGCTTGAAGTCAATAGAGATTGACTTTCAATCTCTGCCATCTGCCATCTGGGGATGGTTGTTGTATTAGTTCCCTAAAGCACCATATAAAAATTACCCTGGTGTATTAAAACAATAGGATTAGGATTTATTCTTTCATAACAACAGAAGCAGGAGTCTGAAATCCAGCTGCTGATGGGATCACATTCCCTTTAAAGGCTCTGGGGAAGAATATTTCCTTTCTTCTTCCAGTTTTCCTGGGGCTCCATCTACACATGGTACTCTGGGCACTTCTTTCTGTATGTCTTCTCTTCTTGTAAGAACACCAGTGACCACCTAGGGACCACTCTAATCTGGTATGATCTCGTCTCCATCCTTGATGAGTCATGTGTGCAAAGACTATTTCCAAATAAGGTTACACACTGAGGTTGGGGTAGACATGAATATGAGAGGAACACTATTCAACCCACTGCTCCTCTTAACAAAAAGTCAAGTGGAACTCCAATGGGAGAGTGTAGGATTAGGAGAATGCAGACCACTCTGCATGAAGCCATAACTGAAATTGGAGATTGGAGCATGCAATCAACCTCCCCTAAAGAGGGAAGCAGGAGGCAATCTAAGAGAAGCCAGGACAATGAGTGAGCCCATTCCAGCAGCTCCTCCAGCCTGCACCCTTCTCCTAGGGAGCAGGGCACTATCACCACCAGTAGACAGGGAAAGCAAATGGTATTTTTTTTTAGAAGTATGCAACATTGCCTTGCTTCCTACACCTTTAACCCAAGAAACATTTGTAGCCAACATATGCTTCCCCCTCCATATTCATTGTTATGCTCAGTTAAAAAACCAAACATTTTAGCATCCAAGCAACATTCATTAATTTCAACTGAGAACAGAAAACAGGGCACAGGATAGACCACAGCTATAAAAGCTAATTTGTTTTCCAAGCTATTCTACAAAAATTGAAAGCTCAACTCTTCAGTCCTGTAAGCTGGTTTGTAGGTCATGAGTTTCACTTGTAAATTAACTTGTAGCATGAACAGCCAGCTCTATAAAGAAAGCTGTGTGAACCAGGCTTGTTTCCTAATTGAACTTTCCTTCTGTGCACACAAAGCTAGGAAAGGGTTTTAACATCTTCAGTGCAGTATCATCCTAAAAACTAACATTGGGAGAAATAGATCAGAAAGCTTCAGAAACCCCTTGCATATTCACACATCTCTAGGTTTGAGGGTTCAGTCCTCCTCCTAGTGACACAAAGCATTTCCAAGAAGGAAACCACTGAAGGTCTGCCTCATTTGGACTGCTCTCCTCTACCATTCTCCAGTGAAGGGAGTTACAGGGTCCCTCTCTGCTTAGGTCATGAGGAGTAGGACACAGCCCCTGCCCAAGGCTTCCATGCAAACCTTTGTCCATCAGCATCTCCCCAACATGCACACAGGTGCCTTTTACCAGACAACCGACTCACAGCAATCACTTCCAGACCCTGTGACCAGGAGCTCCTACTTAGCGCTCAGTCACTACTCAGAGTCTACAGTTTATCACCAATTCACAGTACAGGTGCATATGTCTGTGGGCAGCATTTTCTGTCACGGACCAGAGGGAAGAATAACAAGTGGGAAGAGAAGAGTCAAGTAAAGCTAATCTTTCAAATCTATACCAGAAAATCATCGGTAAAGTTGGACATAGTTCTAACAGAATACCCACACAGATATGGATGAAGGAATAGGGGAAGATTTTCAAACTACATTTCAAGTTTACTGTAACACTATAAAAATATTTCCCAAGAGCTTGGACCAGTACCATCCACCTGGCTCCTACTATAAAGGCAAAGGCTTATCTAGAGACTCATAAAGTAGGAATCCACTAAGACAGCTGATCTCTTTCAAGATTACTTCTTTTCAGAAAGGACTTTCCATCTGGACAACTGTCTACAAACTCTACTCCTGGCTCCATCCTGCACTGCTACAGAGTGTGTATCTCCTTATTATTGGAAGGTATAAATTCCTTCCTGCATGTTTCCAACATGGACACCTTCCTTTTCCTTGCATTTGTTTTAAAAGCTTAAGGGAAACAAAAAAGAACAGGGCCCCACAGCCCCAGAAGAAAGCCACTCACAGTAACAGTCACATCAAATAGGTAGGTCGCAGCTAGGACACCTGACTGGAAGGTCACGCGTCGGGGTAGGACAGGGCCAAGGCCTTATGAGATGACTTCCTGGTCCAGGTGCGACAGGCCACACAGGGCAGCTTGCCCAGCCATGACATAGCGGGGAGGGCCCAGCAGTGGCCCTGTTACAGCGATGTCACTTCTTTCTTCAAGTCTCCCAGTAGCTCTGTGTAAATGTGCAATCGATGAGAGGTGAGTGGCCCAGCATATCAGATTAGAGGAGTAAAATGTCACCGTCAGCCAGACTGAGAAGCCAATGCCAGAAACTGGTATCACCAGGAGCCCAGGCGATGGCCGGAGGGGCAGACCATGCCAAAGACACAGCAGTCATCTCCTGCCCAGCCCTCCGGACTCACCCACACACAAAGGTGGTGACACCAAGTTGGCCTTGCAAACTTCTGCCTGCTGCCTGGACACATGTCAGCCACTGAGCAATTTCCTCCAAACTGCAGAAAGCTGACAGGCTAAAAAAAAAGCAGCTGACCCCACTCCTGACAATGCCCATGCAGAGGCATTTATAATGGACACTCTAAACAATCTGAGCTTGCATTCAACACCAAACCCCAGTGAGGTCTCTTTCCCATCATGCAGCATTGCCTGGCCAATTCTGAGCAGCAAGGAAACCCTACATGAAGACGTACAGGCAAACATCACCTACTGCTTTGCTGGGACAAGGACAGGGACACTTCTACACTTCTCTTTTGTTTTTGTTTTTTTGGTCCTGGGGATCGAACTTGGGTCCTTCCGCTTGTGAGGCAGGCGGTGGAACCACTGAGCTAAATCCCCAGCCCTCTACATTTCTCTTTTGAAAAGGTAATTATTATTTCTTAAAAGCTTTCTAAGAAAATATGATACTAAAGAGATAACTCAGTAAAAGTTAATTTTTTAAAAAAAGAGGTTGAATATCATGCAATATGTAGAGGTGGGATAGCAAAGCTTTCCAATTTCACATGAGAGTTCCAGTGAAATTATCCAGAGAATAAGAAAACCAGGGAGAAACTCCACCACAAGGAGCCTGGGCTACATACCAGCAAGAAAGAGTTCCTTCAGGAAAAAAAAAAATGAAAGTAATAAAGAAAATGTTGCAGCAGTGAAAATTTGCTTGTCAGACAGTAAAACCCACTCATAAAGCTCAAATAATTACATGTTCATTCTGGCTCAGGACAAACAGATAAATAAAAGATACAATGCCTAGTTAGTGTACATACAGCATTCATATTTATGTCTATGTGACTCAACTGTCCAAGTCCACTGGGGAGGTCTTTCTAAGTGAAAATAATGTGAAAAAAAAAAGTCAAGGAGATTTCACAATGGGTAAAACAAAAATATTGTACAGTAAGAGGATCAGCAGAGGGCCGGGGATTTAGCTCAGCGGTTTCGCCGCCTGCTGCACAAGCACAAGGACCAGAGTTCAATCCCCAGTACCCCCCCCAAAAAAAGAAAGAAATAGAAGATCAGCAGTGAACTTTAAAATCGTTTTTGTAGAATATAAATAAAAGACAGTAGGAAACAGGGAGACAGATCGTTTACAAATGGGAAAGGGAACGAGAGATGGAGGAGGAGAGGGGACATAAAAGGAAGGAAGATATGCCACGTACCAGCACCAACTCTGCACAATGAATATAATCATTATGCACCACAAACATATACTAATGAAAAGAAAAAAGGATCAAAAGAAAATATTATGTTAGGGCCGGGGATTTAGCTCAGTGGTTTCGCTGCTTGCTGCGCAAGCGCAAGGACCCGAGTTCAATCCCCGGTACGAAAAAAAAAAAAAGAAAGTATTTTTTTAGAGTATGACATAAGGTTACTGTCTACATGATAAGTTACTTTTTTGGGGGGTACCGGAAATCAAACTCGGGACTTTGCGCTTGCGAGGCAGATGGTGGAACCGCTGAGCTAAGTCCCCAGCCCTAAGGTAAGTTATTTAAAAATAAAAACGTGGTTAAAAAAAAAAGAGCAAATATTATAACACAAAACGGTTAAAAAATAGTAATAAAATTTTCACAACAGAACAAATGGAAATGGCAAGGAAATAAGCAGAAAAGGGTCATCCTCAGAAACACCTTTAAAGTGTAAATCCAAACAAGACAATCTCCATTGCATTACCAGGGGTCTGAAGAAGAAATATAGAGGGATACACGCCATCTCTAGAGCAGGTACTATCTCCTGGTGATTAGTATGACTACACTCCTTAAGGGTCATAAATGTGGTCACACTCCTGTGACTCATCACTTCATTTCTAGGAGTTTACTGAAATCAAAGCCATCACTGTTCTGTTCATAAGCCGGGTACAAAATGACCTGAGGCACACACCTACAGGCTAAAAGCGTAACAGACTACCTTTTAAATGTTAATAGTGAATTTTATTAGCTTTAAAATCTGGCTTTGTAAATAATTTGTGATTCGCTACATTTCGATTTTCTGCCACACACATATACCATAGATGGTCTCAAAAATTAACCCTTTCTTAACCAACTTGCCAAACTAAAAGCCACCCTTCAACAGGCAACCTATATCCAACACTGAATGGTAGGTCTACCAGGGTGAGCTTGTTTGTTCTCAACCTGTGCAAGTCATTATTCTGTAATCAGATATTCAAATATAGTATGGGCTGCAGAAACATGAGCACACAAAGGAAGGTCTGGTATGAACATTCAGTAGAAGGCTGTTGTGAATCACTAATATGGAAAATTCCTCCAAAATTGGATGAGAAATAGATATCAATCAACAGAGCAGAAGAATTTTTTTTTAATATTAAGGAAAGTGCTCGGATAATTTTAAAAAACCGTTTAAATACACATTGCACTTTAAAGATCCCAATCTAGAAATTATAGGTCCCATAACAAGACACTGATGCAGGATGGAAAGATGCTTTGGTTGTCCAGTCAGAACCACATTCAGAGACATTCAATTATGCTGTGATTGAGGTCAAGATTTAAATGTGCGTAGTTCAAGACTTTTTATGATTCTTAGTCTTAACTGACTAGTGAAAATTATAATTCTTTGATGATATTCAAAGATCAGTTGTGTCAAACAAGGAAGCTTTCTTATAAATCCCTTCTCTAATAGAAAAGGGAAGGTACTTTTGAGTACAAAAGTGGTGGAGTCAGGACAAGAAGGAAAGAGTGAGAAAAGTAGAAATCCCTTCTCCCCATAAAAGGCTACTTCAATTTCCAAGCAGCAAAATTGAAAACCTGCAAGTTTTAAATTCAGATGCTTCAATGGCTAATTATAAGATCAATGCAATAATTTAAAAAGCCTTTACCTGCCACAGAAGATGTGATCAAAGGACAGAAAATTAATTAAAATTCTTAGACATACTGTTCCAAATAAAACCACCTAGTAAAGCACTGTAAGTTCCAAAATAAAGAAAAATAGCTAATAAATAATTCAGCAAATGTTCTATGAATTAGCTGATGAATTTTCTGCTATAGCAGTCGAGCAAAGTATCACTTTTGGATACAGTGAGCTTAATTTTTTTTAAAGCATCATTATTGACATTCAATAAGCTCCACATAAGAAACATTTGTAAGCTTTTATATGTGCATATACCTACCTGTGGAATCACCATGACAAGTGAGATAATGAACACAGCCCTTACTCCTCAATTTTCCTATGGCCCTTTGTAATACCCCTCCTGACTCTTGCAAACACTAATCTCTTTCCTGTCACTATATGCTAGTGTGTGTGTTTCTGGAATTTTGCATGAAAGAAATCAAACAGCATATACTGTTTTCATTTGGCTTTGTTCACTAAGCATCATTATTTCAGGACCAATCTTTGTGTGTATACCAGTAGCTCGTTTCATTTACTGCTTAGTCTTATCCCCTTGAATGGACAGAATAGAATTTACTGACCCTTTCAATGTGGATGGACAACTGGGTAGTTTCCAAGTTTGGGCTATGTGTAATACAGCTCTGAGTACCAAGTGCATGGGACCAAGGATGCCTTTAGCATTCATATGGAAGTCTTTGCAAGGACAGAGTTTATCTGAGAAGTAGCACAGCTAAGATGCATGTTAGATGTATGTTTCACTTTTTTTTTGTACTGGGGATCAAACTCAGGTCCTTGCGCTTGCGAGGCAGGCAGTGGAATCCCTGAGCTAAATCCCCGGCCCTATTGAGAGGCTTTTGGATTTTGGGGGTTTTTTTTTGGTACCGGGGATAGAACTCAGGTCCCTCCACTTGCAAGGCAGGTGGCTGAACCACTGAGCTAAATCGCTGTCGGCCCTAACTTTTGAAGAAATTGCCAAACTGTTTTCCAAAGAGGTTTTCCAGTCCTACCAGCAGCAAGTGATTTCTGTTTGTTCCATACGAGCTGTATGAATGCTTTGTAAAACAAAGGATCCCTTCTTTGCAAAATATATAGTAAATGTAGACTTGTCTACTTCACAGGAACTGGAGCATAACTTGACCATTAAGGTACTTTTAAAATTTCAGCCTTCTCCCTACAGGACACATTATAAGAAAAAGCAGCAAAGCATATTGATAAAATTAAGCATGTACATTCATTCAGTGTTTATCATGGGCCTGATTCTGTGCAGTCCATCTGTAAACTCCCCACAAGAACCCTAGGAGGGTAGCTACTAAAATTAAACCAACTCCATTTTATAGGTGAGGAAAGTTAAAGACAGATAAATTATCCAGGACAATGAGCTAATTACCAAGTGGCAGGACCAGGATTTGAATGCAGAAGTCTGAGCCCTGTTCTCCTAGCTGTATCCCCTATGCCCATCTACGTATTCTTAAATGCTGGTTATCTGTCATACAGAACTATGACCCAACCCTAACATTCCTTTCCAGAGATAACTGATTTCGACCTTTAAATATGACATCATGGAATGAGGCCTGGAATATCATTCTGAGCAGAAGCTCTAAGTAAATGTTGAAACCTACAATACCAACATTTCTATATCATGTATTATCATCAGAGCAATGACAGAAGGGATATTCATTACTTCAATCCAGTGGATGTCACCTACTGAGCACAAAATCAGTCCTAAAATACAAAAAGACATTATTTCAAACAATATGGTCTACTTTTAAAACAGCACTTTTCTTGCAGAAAGAAGAAAAAAAAGTGGCACAAGTAAGCAGATTCATTATCCACTGTTAGGCTGCTGTGGTTTATAAAATCCAATGCAGTTACTAAAAGGCCTTACCATAAAGACCCAAGTCTGGAAGATAACCAGGTCAGCAATGTGTTGTGTTTTAAAAACTTCTTAGTATTTGTTGCCACAGTTTAAAAAGCATAAAAACAGAGGGTCATTGTGCAGCCACCTCTCTGTCTAGAGATCGTCTCAGAGTGCAGCAGGGACCAAGGATAGTGCTTACATTAAGAAAAAAGCAAGGAAAACAACATTTCCTAGCAGCAGCAGACTGTGACATCGACCGGATCATACAGACTATTGATTCATAAGCAAAAAAAGAAAAAAGGTTGGCAAAAAAATCGGCATGCTGACAAAAGAGAAGGAAATTGCTCTATTAGCAAGATCATGGACAGGTTGAGGGATCGTGAAGTGAAGGAGGATTGTTCAATGACAAATCGACATATGTTTAATACCCAGTGGACGCAAAGTACTGTATCAGGCTCGGGATGGGCATGTGCGTGGAAGAGTAGTTAGGTACAAAAAGTATAAACCAAGACTACACCATCAAGTTGGGGAAACAGCCTACACTTCAGAATAAAAATCATGACATACTCAGTCCGAGATGAAGGTTCACCACTGACCTTAGCTAATACAGACTGAGTGTGAGCACTACTTAAGTACTTCCAAAATGCCAGCTCACCTAATCTTCACAAAAGCCACATGAGTGTGGCAGATATGGCCCTTATCGCCACCTCCCTGAGTACTGGAATGACTAGGACAAGTTCCGTGACTTACTCCTGACCCACAGCCAATAAACGTTACACTGGGACCCCAGCGTGGCTCTCTGTTCAACTCCAAAGGTGAACTCTTCACAGCTTTTAAAAACACAGGAGGATGATCCCTTCTTCAGGTAGTGAGGGTCTGGAAGGCTCCCTGCAGGAAGGACGGGAGTGTCCCAGGAAACTCCTGGGAGGAGGCAAGACTATTATAGGAGAAGGAAAGGACATGGTCAGAGGTTGGGCAATGCTCCACAAACAAGCAAAGGAATAACGTTTACCAAGGCAAAAACTGGCCATTACCACCTCAATTGTGTAATGATGGGACAAACCGAGACTGTGCACCATCTGACAGCACACAAAAAGAACAGTGTCATTCGTGACAGTCCTGCCCAGACTGCTGCTATAGTTTGGATACAGACTGAACGTGCCCCCTCAAGGGTTCCTGTGTTAAGAGCGGAGACCTCCACATGGCAGTGCTGGAAGGTGCTGTGGGACTCCATAAGGGGCAGTCTGGTAGGCACGGAGGGTGGTACCCTGGGAAGAAATTGGGGTAGTTCTCCTGGTTAATTCTTACAAGCAGACTGTTATAAAGGAATAAGACTGGTTCCTCCTGCTCTCTTGCTTCCTAGCTTGCCATGTGACCACTTGCTGTCTTGTGGTCTCCTGCCCCAGTGCCGTATGCCATGATGTGTTGCACCAAGAGGGCCTTGCCAGAGTCAGACCCATGCTGTGTAGCCATTCAGCCCTCAAAACTGAGCTAAAGAGCCTTTTTTTTCTCACTATAAAGTACTCACCCTCAGGTGTTTTCTTGTGGGAATGGAAAACAGACAAATAGAGATGTATAACCTGAATTCAAAGAGGAAAGACACAAACTCAAAGTGAGAGATACTAGATACTTTGGAAAATATATAACTTTTCATCTTCAAAGGGGCTACATAAACTGTTCCAGGTGATAAGGAGATATAACACATGATTCTGAACTTTTTCCTTCTGCTACAAAGGACGCTACTAGGGCATTTTGTGAATCTCAAGTAACGTCTGGGGATTAGATGGTTGTACTTTTGATGATTGCACTGTGGTTATGTTCAAGAATGTCCTCTTCTAGAAAATATCTGCTAAAATAAAAGTAATTGTGAGTGATTGCGCATTAGGTCAGCAACTCAGACGGTTCAAGAACCACTCACTGCGCCCCTTTTTACGTATCCGATTGTTTAAAAAAGTTTTTAAAGTGCCCCCCCACCCGCCAAAGGCTGTATATAATAAAGCAGGAAGCATGGTGAGGGAGCATGCATAGGGAGACTATTTACCTTTGCTCCTTATCTACCACTAAAGCAAGCACCTCTACCACCACCCACAGCTCTGCACACTGCTCCCTGCTTCTGTCCATTCCTGCAGGGCTGCAATTCCTGCAAGAATGCACTGCACAGACAGACCTTTTGTACTAGTCTCCTACCTCATCTGACTTCTGCCTGGCACTCCACACAAACAGCTGGTGGCCAAGGTGACACACGTCTTCCCTGTTAACGAAGCAGGATTTCACTTTCTAGTCCTTACTTGTTGGCACAGCAATGGGCCAAGTAGCTACTTTAGTTGGGTCGCTTGCCCAATGGTACCTCTCTAATCCCTTCTTCTGTCCGAGTCACCTTTTCTCCTCTCCCTCTGTATCCTTCCCTGGACAGTTTCCTCTGCTTTGAGGGCTTGCATTCACCAGCTCTGTAGACAGAGGCCAGACTTCCCTCTCTACTTCTTAACCAAGTCGATTCCCGAACTCCCCAATATTGTTCACAAGCATACAAATTCATCATAGTCCAAAATGAGCTCATCACCTCTTCCCCTGTCCTCAAGCCTTCCAAACCTACTCCCCTTCTGGGGTCCTAATCTCAGTAGCACTGCCATTCACCCAACTGTCAAATCCAGAAATGGGAGAAACATCCTTGATACCACCCTCTCCCATCCTTCCATATCCAGTTACTCATCTTCTGGAAAGTTTAACTCCCAAGTAACTCTCAAGTATGTACCCTACTCCAGCTCTAAAAGACTATCAACCAAGATACTGCAAAACTCTGATAACTGGGCTGCACATTTCTTACTACACTTTATTTGATATACCCTCCATTGGTAATCTGGAAATTCAAATCTGACTTGAGCTCACTCAGCTACAACTATGTAGTGGAGACCCACCCTCCTTAGGACAAAGGTGAAACCTCTTACTAGATATTACAAGATCTACTACAACCCTATCTCTCTTGTCCTAAACACTCTGTACCTACTGTCTTGAAATGTTTCCTGTTCCCATCTTACAGACAACAACATTCCCAACATTTAGCAGAATGCCCAGTACACTGTCGAAATTCAATAAGCATTTGCTGCACAAAACTCAAAAAGATGGAGAGATGCTAGAGGAGCTTAACATTGTATACGAACTCAGCTCTTGAGCTATACCAAAGTATTAAGCACACAACTTAAATCGTTGGCAAAAGCATAACAAAAATGTCAGAGTCTGCATAAAATAACTGGCAGCATAAGTTCAAGGTCTTTCCAGTTAGACGTTAGTGAGGAAGAAGGGAAATACACTTGCTCACAGTCAGGCAGGCCGTGTTAGGCCCCAGCTTATTGTCACACACAGCATGACTCAACTCCACTGTACTTGAAGTGTGGGGTGTGCTGTTCATAGTGTGCTGATAGTAAATACAATGGGAAGAGGGAGGCAGGGGTTAAGGACACTCCCCACCCAGACACAGACACACAGACGTACACACACATGTGCACGCCAGCTGCTCCACAAAGGGGTCAAATAAACACTAAGGAATGAGGGGCAAGTTACAAGAGAAAAAAGGTAGGGTGACTATCTATAAAACCTCACTTGACACCCCACAACACCAAAGGATCATTTTGAATCTTTCATATATCATTCCTTCTATTTTCTTTAAAAGTCCACTAAGACACGGCCATTTGGAGGCTCTGCTGAAGAGCAGAGGTGAACATGCTCCCAGTGACCGTCAGCCCCTTCATCTTGGGTACTGCTGCAGAGTCAAAGGAGAGATAGAGTCAAGAAAGGAAAATGCAAAAGCAACAGAATTGAGGCCATTTCAGCTTAAAAGCACCATGGAATGGAATCAGTAACCTCATTAAGGAGGTGGGCTGCTGTGGGTGGGCTGCGGAGATCCTGTCAGGCCTCAGCACTGGGTCTTGATGTCTGGGTGACAAATAAAAAGCTTCCGTGACTTCTGTGACCTCGTGACTGCTCTGATGCCTATTAAGCATTAAAAGAGATGTTTTCCCTGAAGGAAAGAGAAAGTCTAACAGGACTCCAAGGGCAACTGAAGGGCAGGCTGAAGCCCCACAAGCAGAGGAAGAAAGCAACTTCCGAGAGACCCAGCATCATGGGTGAGGAAATTGCTGCTGTGAAGGGACACAAGTAGCCTCACCATATGGAAAAGGCATCGGGAGAGGAGAAAGGACATGTCCAGGCACCTGTGGAATGGTGGTGACAGTGGATCTCAAAGCGGATGTGCACCTCGGAGACCACAGGTGCCAGGAGGGTGCTGTGTGCCATCCCTCAATGGGGAGGTTACCACTAACTCCACTCTACAGAGCCAAAGTCACAGAAAGGGCAAAGCTTACAAACCTGTGAAGTGGTAGGGAGTGGACTTGTACCCGGGCCTCTCCTATTTCAAAATCAGGGACCTTCTGTTTGCAGTACTGTTTCCAGTACTGTTTCTGATTACTCACTTGTGACTAGCTGATTTCATCCACAGGACAAAAGGCCTCATCCCCCACGGAGGAATCCAGTAGTCAGGACACTATTGTTACCTACCACCTTATCTAGGGAAAAGGAAATTCTGCCCTAGATTCCTCATCACTGTTAAACCTCAGGGTTCCTTTCCTATGTCATCATAACAATTTCAACCCGAAAAGGAGATTTTTGAAACCGCATGTGATGCTTCCCTCAGTGAAATTAAATTAAGACCAGCTAACTAGTGACGGTGGTGTCACACCAGTTAGCCTCACTAGTAGGTGAGTCTATCAGACAGTATCAAACATACTTAAGGGAGGGAAATTCTGCTTCCATGTCTTTCAGCACCTCAGGAGCAGCGCATGTCTCTGCAAGGGTGTTTGGTGGAGCTGGAAGCTGGGCAAGCACAGTGGACTGGCTCACGTGTAGCAGGCAGAAGCTTCAGGGCTGACCTTCACTGGCCACCCAACTTCTGCGCCGCAGTGGTGCCCAGTGCGACTTAGACTCCACCAATTTGGGGAGGAGGACCCCCGAGGGAACTGTGATTTGGACCTGAGTACCAGGAAGGTCTCTTTGCAGAAGCAGCTCGGGGTATGAGCAAGCAGATCATGTACCAGGTTCCTAACTCAATAGTCAAACATCCTGCCTGATTCTAGGATGAAGACAGGGTTCTGGGAGGAGGGAGTATCCAGGCAGCTTAGCCTACAAGCCATTCCTCCCAACTTCGCAAGGGTGCCGGGAACACTCACCTCCTAGGTTAAATCTCCTCCAGCTTTAATTCCCTAGAGCCGACTGTGTGTCCAATACAGGAAATGTGATCACTAACGAGAAGCTTTCTGCTATTACTAGATTATTAAATTTGTAAAATATGAGGTATAAAATACTCAGCCACAAAGGACAAAGAAACAAACTCAATTTCTTTTAATTATATTTTGATATAATACTATTTGGCCAAGGATAATTCATATAAACTATAGTATCTCCAGATTTTATAAACCTAAACTTAACACTGGAATTCATCTCATTCATAAACATGAGAGAACTTGACCTACTTTCTAATATATTCAGCTTCTTTTTGTCTGCATTAATCTGCAGTGACATTTTAAAAGTTGCTCTAATAATTTCCATTATATGAAAATGCACTTTTCATTTATATCAGCTTTGATTATCCTCCTACAAACAAAATGTTATTTTCTCAATGGTTAGCCTACAAATGTAGTAAGAAATAAGATATACAATATCACTGATAGAAAAGCTCACCTTTGAACGGCCTCAGTATTGCATTTTTGGCTAGGGGAAGGAGGTAGGAGAAGGAAAAGTAAGCAAAAATAAGACAATTCTACCCTAAGTCCATACAGTGTGGGACAGCGGGTTTAAACTTTGTCTGTATACAATCTGTGGGAAGTCACTGAACACAGCTTTCAGAAATATATCATATTACAGAGATATGTGGATAACCATGTTTATAGCAGTACAACTCAAAATAGATAAATCTTGGAAGAAACTTTATATCCATCAACAGATGAATGGATAAAGAAAATGTGGCATTTATATACAGTACAAGGTAGTATTACTCTGAGATAAAGAAGGATAAACTTAAGTCAGTTGTACGATAATAGTTGCACCTTGAGAACAAAATGTTAAATGAAATAAAACAGGCACACAAGCTTAAATATCACATAGCTTCTCTTATATGATGAATCCAAAATATAAATAAAGAGCAAAGTAAAAGAGGAACTGGGGAAACAGATCTTTTGCAAAAGGAAAGGGAAGCAAAAGAGATGGAGGGAGGAGGGAATGAGGTTTAAAAAAAAAAAAAGAAATAGGCATAAATTCTGTATAAAGCAATATAATGCATCCCGACAGTTTTCTAATCTCTGATAATGAAGAAAAAAAAGAAGAAATCGACATTACATTTCCATGCCTGCTTTCAGCCACACCCATACTGTAACCACTGCCAGTCTCCAGAACGTACACTTTGCCCCCACAAAACCCTCTGTGATGGCTGTCTACAACCCTTTTGAGCAGGTCCCTTTTATGCTGAAGAATTGTGCATGGCTCCCAAATACCTTTAACAGAGGCTGGCACACTGTGGCCTAGAAGCTAAGAATGTAAAAATGGTTTTTACTTTTTTCCCCCTGGTGCAGGGAATCAAACCCAGGGCCTTGTGTGTGCTGAGAAATTTACATACTCTAACACTGAGCCACATCCCCAGCCACTATTATTTACATTCTTAATGGTTAAGGAAAAAATAACAGGAATCATGCATGACACATGAAAATTATCTTAGGTTCAGAATTCTGTGCCCACAAATCAAGTTTAACTGGAACACGGTCACACCAATTCACCAATGGACTATGGCTGCGTTTTGTGCTCCAGGAGCAGAGTAAAATACGTGCCACACATACAGTAGCCTAAAATATTTACAATTTAGTCCTTTACCAGAAAAGATTATAAATCCTGGCCTACAGTGCAAAACCCAGAGCCCTGAGCCTGCTGATGCTGGTCACTGAAAGCTGGATCTATCCAGACTTCTTTAAGACTATTTACTTCTACCCCAAGACATAATGTCTATCTCCCCAAAATGCTCTCCTATTTCTTCTAAACATTGCTCGCTCTCTCTTTCCTGCTCTAAAGCTCTGTACAGTCCCCACCGTCTGTGGTCATTCCTCTTTCCCTTTATAGAAAGAATATGTACATTTCATTTCCATGAGGTTAAAAAAGAATGACTTTAAGAGCACCCAAGGCTCAGAAGTATTCAGAATAGCAAAGGATGGAAACCACCCAAATGTCCATCTGTGGGGAAACAAGGTGAATAAGCTAGAAGAAATTCACATATGGAAGACAGGGCAGCCGCCAGAAGGAAGGAGTTCTAACTCTGTACACTGCCATGGAATAAGAACCAGGGGAGAGTAAGTGGAAAAAAAACCCCAAAACACACAAAGCTATTGTTCACCTAAGGGAAGGAGGCGAAAATATGAGACCATGCATGTATTTGCATATGTATAAACACTACAAGGAAAGACTATGAATTTTTCTCAATTACTACCTAGGGAATGGGAGGAAACAAGATGGAGAGAAGACTTGGGTAAAACCAAATCTCCTTTGGCAATAGACTGAATGTTTGTATCACTCAACAATTCATAGGCTGAAACCTAAGCCCCAGTATAGTGGTGTTGGGAGGTAGGGGCTTTGGGAGATCAGGGCACGAGGCTGGAGCCCTTATGAATGCAGTTGGTACCCTTGTCCCTTCTGCCGTGTGAGGGTACAGCTAGAAGGCACCACCTACGCACAGAAGTGGATCTCACAAGACACTGAGTCTACCTAAGCCTGCATTTCCCACCCCTCAGAACTGTGAGAAACAAATTTTTGTTATTTATAAGCCACTTACTTGATAGCATTTTTATGATAGCAGCCCAACTGGAGAAGAGATCTCTAAGTAAGCTTTATTTTATACATGAGGCTTTGGAGCCTTGACAATAGTGTACATAGTTATTTAAACTTAAATGAAAAAAAGGGGTGAGGGTGGGGGAGGACTGCATAAAACTGTACAACAAACTCAGCCCCAGCACTACTGACATTTTGGGTGAAATAATTCTTGGTTGAGTGCAGTCCTGTGCACTGCAAGGTGTTTAGCAGCATCCACAATCTTTACCTAGGAGATGGCAGTAACACCTCCCAATTGTGACAACCAAGTATCTTTCCAGTTATTGCCACATGTTCCTACATGGGAAAGAAGGCTCATCTCTGAGAATCTTGGTTCCAAAGGACAACAAACAAACAAAAAACAACAAATCAACTGAAAGGTGTGCCTGTGTGGGGGGTGAAGTGTTAGGTGAAGAGAAAACCTATAGATTGAAATAGGATTAGACTCTGCAAAGAGTAAACCTTATTTGGATCCCAATTCAAAGAACTAAAAAACATAATTAACAAAAGGCAATTTTGAAAATTTCAACATTAACTTGATACTGGATGATATTAAGGAATTATTGGAAATTTTCACATTTGAAGAAAAATGAAAAAAATCCTTACCCACAATCCCACAGTGCCTCAAATCCTAACTTTTAGACTTATATACCAAAATAGTGACTAGAACTCTTAAGAGAGCCAGGCACTATGACACTGCCTGTAATCCCGGCTACAGAGGAGGCTAAGGAAGGAGGCACATCAATTAAGGCCATCCTGGGCAACTTAGGGAGATCTTGTCTCAAAAAGGAACTACTAAGATAACAAAGATGTGCTTCAAATTACTGAATGGGGAGAAAGAAAAGTTTAGATGAAGTAAGATGGCCTGAGATTAGTCATCATTGAACCTGGATGGTTGCACATGGTGCACTGTGTAATTCTGAAACATATCTGAAAGTTTCCATTAAAAACAAAGTATACATAAACAAATCCTGCAGGCAGTTCTATTCCTGATCTTTTCAGGGAGATGAGAGCCTGAACCACCTCAGGAGAAAAGTTAAGAACTGGTTCCCTGGCCTTGCCTCTTGATGGCAGTGAGTCTACTGCTCAGGACACATCCCTACATAAGGGAGCCAACTACTTAACACTTAGGTAAGCACTTAGCTTAGCACTTTCCACAGCTGGAAGATACATCTGCCACTTTGAACAAATCAGGAGACAAGACACCAGTCCTTGAAGTGCACATCCTAAGGGATGCCCAAGAGCATTTGTGACTTCAAGGGATTTCTGCCTTGGGTGCTGAATTTAGAAGTTTACCTCTAAGGAAAGTCTGACTGCTCCCTGTAATCTTCCTCACCTGGATAAAGCCTGCATCCAACCCCACCATCTCCCCAGGCTGGCCCACATCCTCCACTGCCCAACTCAGGGCCTCACCCTACGGGGGAGACAAATGAAGTTCTACCTTAACCCACTGTGGCCTGCAGTGTTTTCGGATAAAAGCAGTAAAAACTCACACCTTATAGCCAAGAAATTCTACTTTCTCTGGAAACTTATACCACCCCACAAGAAACATCTACTTCCTCCTCTGAACCATCCACTCATGTTGCTCTGTGCCCAGACCCCTGCGCACTGCAGCATTTTTGGAAATGTAAACAAAAGAGAATGATGCTCATGTGTTTTTCTGCTGCACTGCAGATTTCTTTCCTTCCTCTTTCAGGGCATTGCATCTACTTCAACTGGGAAGAGCAGCCAACAGACAGAACAAGGGCCTTGCTCTCACTTTACACAGCTGGTTCTCTGAGCCTGCAGCAATCTCTCCATAGGGACAGCAAAGACACCAAGCATCCTGGGCCAGCTTGGTGCCAGGGCCAGAAGTCCAGCAGGGGACACTGAATCATTCTTCATCCCTCACAGGCAAATAAACTGAGGAAAATATTATGTGTGGGGCCGGGGATTTAGCTCAGTGGTTCCACTGCCTGCCTCAAAAGTGCAAGGTCCCAAGTTCAATCCCTGGTACCAAAATAAAAAAAAGGAAACAAAGAAAAGAAAATGTAATGTGTTAGGGGAATATTTAGGATTCAGTAATTTTTAAAAAAAGACTTTAAACTTTATTTGTTTCCTTCTCTGCAAGAAGAGCGGCAAGGGTGGGGGTTCTGTCTCCAACTTAAAGTGCCCAAATGCTGTCAATCAGCTGAGGGTTCCTTTATTCCATTCAGATAGAAATCATGCATTGGAAAAGTGCAGCTCTGTTAGCAGCACTGGGCTTTGATCATCAATGGCTCTCAGTTCACTGTGTTATGGCTCTGGGCCCCGATGGCCCTGGTCAGTACCGGTTAATACTGCCAGTTGCTGGCATCTGTTGCCCATCTGCTGATCTTTGTTGGCTGCTGGACTCTGGAGCTCTCCAGGGCTAACAGCCAAGGGTTTACTAGCCTTTTTTGGTACCAGGGATCGAACTCAGGACTTTGTGCTTACAAGGCAGGCGTGGTGCCGTTGAGCTAAATCCCTGGCCCGTTTACTGCTCTTTTTATTTATTTTTTTAATTTTTGGTACCGGGGATCGAACTCGGGTCCTTGCGCTTGCGCAGCAGGTGGCAAAACCACTGAGCTAAATCCCTGGCCCCTACTGCTCTTTTTAAAGTGACTGGTCTTGTCCACACTATGCAGACTAAGAATCCAAGTAGATTTATAGGACTTTTTGAGCCCATACTACCAGAGAAATAAATCATGAGAAGATTTATACGATTTATACGAACAAGGCTGTATTTGAATGGCACCTGTGCTACAGCTGGGGTAGGGGATCAGTACACACGAAAGAGCCCTTCTAGACCAACAGAAGTACAAGAGGAGTGCTGCTTATATAGCAGCTGCAGGCTCTGAGCGGCCCAAATTCGAGCCTGCTCATTGGCCCAAATTCAAGCCTGTGGTTGGTCCAAAGGAGAGCCTACTGATTAGTCCAAATTCAGTTCTACTGCCTGGTTCAAATTCAAGCCCTCCGGTCGGTCAAGCCAGATGCCACCTGGAGCAGGTGTGGGGTGTCCAAGATGGCTGCGGCTGCTGCGGCAATACTGAGAAGCACCAGATGCTTCACGATAGCTATATGGTCTCTCCATGAGATGGGAGGCTAAAACAGGGAATTTTAGAAGAGCTATCTCTGTTCACTACTTATGTGGTTTGGGGTGGGCGGGGATGTTAGTAACAGGCCCATGTCCATCCCTGATGTCTGCCACATTAGAGGTGGGGTCCTCACTGCTTCTTCAGCACCTGGGGTGGGAGTGGGGAAGAGGACCACAGTGACACCATCTGAACCTCCTGTCAGGGCAGCCAGGAGCAGCCGGGAAGTAACCTTAGGTGTGATGTGGGGAGAAGGCGTACACACTGAGGCAGACTGTCCCAGTCCCTCCTCAAGGGACCCTGGGGAAGAAGGGAAGTGAGGGGAAGGGGCAACAGCCGCCGACTGAACCACTGCCCCCTCCAGCCTTCATAGAAAAAAGAGGAGAGGCAGATTCTTTTCTGTTTCACAAATAGATTTAAACATATAAATTTAACATCTTCCCAGACCCTGGTAAGCACCCTTCTGTCAACTTCTATGCATTCAACTTCTTAGATTTTACATACAAGTCAGAACATGCAGTATTTCTCTTTCTGTGCTTGGCTTCTGTCACTTAATGTTAACTGCCTTTAATCACTTTTACTCACGTTTCACTGATTTATACATCTGTAAATATGAGAGATCTTTGTATAGCAAAACCAAAATTGCCTCATGAAGCTCACAACTCTATTGACTCAGCACTACATTCCGTCTTAAAAATTAATCAACAGAAACAAAAACAAAAAATGCCAAGTCAGAACTACGCTGTTTTAAGTTGACAGTAATCTTGTACTGCTGACCATGAAAATGCGTAAGCATCCACACCCTTGGCTACCCATGACTTCCACCTAAGCCTTAGGACTTGACTTTACTATGATTAAGTATCTGCTCCATAAGTAAATAAGGCCTGGCTCTAATGATTTTCTTTTTCTTCAATCCCTATCTGGGGGCAGAAATGTAACAGATCAAGATGTTTGGAACATTAGCACCATTTGCACAAAGGCAGCACATCTTAATGCCACCACTTTGACCTAACAGAGAAGTAACAAGGAGAGACTTTGTCCACAGCCAAGTACTTCTCAGTGTGCTGTTCAAGCAAAGAACAACTCCTGGGTGACATGTCTGTCTAGAGGCTCCAGGCTCCACTCCCAGGCTTTGTGTGGGATCTGCATGGTGAGGAGGGCAGACAGGTCAGAGTGAGGAGAGGGGAGCCACCACAGCACTGCAGGAGGGACTTGTCTCTCTAAGCTACCTTCCACATCTGTGGATACCATCCATAGTAGGGAATTTACCAAATACAATTATGCAAAAAGACTGCTAATGCTGCATTAGAGACAAAATGAAAGTGTTAAAACTAAAGGTGATTATTTTTCCAACCTTTCTTCCAAAATAACGACAAAAGTACATCACATATTAAAAGAATCAAATGTACTTCACTCGCACACAAGTACTTCAGGCTGTAAGAAAACACTCAGCACAAAAACAACCATTGATAAGGCACTTTTCCCCACATACCAGCAGGGCTGCTAAGAGGCCTTACTTCCCACTTCAGATTCACCAAGAGAACAGGAACAGCTGGAGGTTTCCAAGTCCACATACAGATGAATCATCTACAACGAGCTCCTGGTCCCCACAGCAATGATGAGGGTATGAATCAGGCAGGGGTGACTCTTTCCTAGAGCAGCAGCAGCGATCTTCTTCTTTTGAGAAAAATGTGTACGACACACCAGAGATAAGGAAGTCTCCTCCAGCCTGTGATGCTGTAGTTGGCCACCATACCCAGGCTGGCCCAGTACTCACGATGTAATTCCATTGGGGTTCTCAGAAAGCATTCATCTAGAGGCCACCTTCTTTGAGTGTGAAATGACAATGATCACAGTTGTTCTACAGCGGCAGTGTGGGGATTCCAAGAGACACTAGACTTTAGGGACCTAGGCAGCAAACATATCAGGTCCTCTGTAAATGGTGGTGAATTTGAAAGACACCTTCACATACCAGAGCCTGGCCTGTTTTGCCAATTACAGTACTGAGCTTTTTTGGTTGGCCTCTAGAAATTGTTTGAAGATGCACAGCATGTCTGAAGATCAAATTGCCTCGTTCTGGGAGGGGCAGGGAAGGGGGCTTCAAAAAGAATAGGGATTCCTAGGAGACAAGATGAGCTTAGAGAAGCTTGAGGCTGCTTTTGAGACAGCTAGTACTGCATAAAAAGAAGAATCCATACACACACACTCCACTGAGGGGCAAAGTATAAGGATATCAGGCTAAGAGGGTAAGGGACAGGGACCCAACTAGGCTCTGATGAGAACAGTAGCTAGTTAATTAGAATAAATACTACTTACTGGTGTCCCCCCTCCCCCCCACACACTGGTACGAAGGATCGAACTCAGGACCTTGCAGGCACAGTGCCACTGAGCTAAATCCCCAGCCCTACTTATTGGTTTCTAATATTCAGAATCTATAGAAAAGTCATACAAACCCACTGAGAGGGCAGGGGATTTAGCTCAGTGGTTCCGGTGCCTGCCTCGAAAGCACAAGGTCCCAAGTTCAATCCCTGGTACCAAAAACAAAAAAAACCAAACAAACCCACTGAGATTAAAGAACAGAATGCAAACAGGTATTATCAGCCCTTAGAATATAAAATTAAAAGCACAGTGGCCTAAAATTGAGAAGTTGGATTGAGACATGTTGGTGCACACAGAAATAGTATTTAGGACACAAACAAAATAAGAATCAGAGGCTGTAGGTATCTTGTGAGGTACAGAGGAGGACAGAGGTACGCCTGAAGTGCGAACCAGGCCAACTGATAAAATGAGAAATGGTGCTACAAGCATAATAGTTATACATGTGGAAATCACCAGTAAAGTTAAAAAGATCTACAGAAAAAGAAGTAGTTGCTTCTCAGAAGCAGGGCTAAGTGAAGGAAAGTATTTAGGCAAGACACTATTGTTTTTCATCATAAGATATTCTGAAATGTTTCCTATTTTTAGTCATTTGTATACAATATTTTGATTTAAAATTGTTAATTAAAAATGTTTTTTTTAAATTACTGATTTTTTATTGACAAATGAAATGGTATAATTATGTGAAAACTTTTTGAAATATGTATGCAATGTGAAATGAACAATTTGAACATTAACACATGCATCACCTCACATATGTAAACTCTATTCTCTCATCAATCTTCAAGAATATAATACACTACTAAGTATGTTAATAATGTCACCACAGTGTCCAACAGAGCTCTTGAATTTATTCCTAATTGAAATTATGTATCCTTTAACTAACATCTTTTATCCCCTGGTAACCACCGTTCTGTTCTTTACTTCTGTGACTTCAACATTTTTAGTTTCCCACATGTAAATGAGAACATACAGTATTTTGTCTTTCTGTGCCTGGCTTACTTCATTAACATAATGTTCTCTAGATTCATGCTGTTGTGAAAGACAGCTGTTCTCAAAGCCAATAGTATTCCACTCTTTATATACAGTACATTTTCATTACCCATTGTTGGACACTTAACATTGATTTCATCTTGGATAATGAATAATGCTTAAACGAATACAGGAGGGCTAATATCTCTGGTATTTCACTTACTTGGGATACATATCCACTAGTGGAATTGCTGGATCATACTTTTATTTTTAACTTTTGAAGAATCTCTATACCATTTTCCTTCATGTCTACACTAATTTACATTCCAACAGATGAGGGTGCCCTTTTCGCCACATCTTCTCCAACACTTGTTATCTTTTATCTTTCGGGTAACAGTCATTCTAATAAGTGTGAGGTGATATCTCATTGTAGCTTTAATTTGCACTTCTCTGATGATGCTGATTTGTGGCATTTTCATATACTTGTTGGCCATTTATATGTCCTCTTTGGAGAAATATCTATTCAGATCCTTTCCCCATATTTTAACCATTTTATTGTCTTACCGTTGACTTGTTTGAGTTCCTTATATATTTTGCATATTAACCCTGCACTAAAGGTATAGTTTGCAAATATTTTCTCTGAGTAGGTTTTTTCTTCAGTGTTTTGATCACTCTTTTGCAGTGGAGAATTATTTTAGTATGATGTAATCTCATTTGTCTATTTTTTGCTTTTCTTATCTTTGCTTTTGGGTTCACACTTAAAAAAAAAAAACTGACCAGACTGACGTCATAAAGGTTTTCCCTTTTTTTTTTTTCTAGTAGTTTTACAGTTTTAGATTTTGCACTTAAGTCTTTAAGACTATTTCTGTAGTACCAGAGGTTGAACCCAGGGTCTCAAAAATCCTAGATAAGTATCCTTCCGTGAGCTACATCCTCAGAACCTAATTCACCTTTGTGGATTTTTCTGTGTATTCATATCCAGTTGTCCCAAGACCATTCATTGAAGAGACTGAAACCTTGTCAAAAGCTAACTGATTGTAAATGTGTGGATTTCTAGGTTCTCTGTTCTGCTCCACTGGTCATCCTGTTTTCAACCCAGCACCAACCTGTTTTGATTACCACAGCTTTGCAGTATATTCTAAAGCATGATGTCTCTGGCTTTGTTCTTTTAGTTTATGAATGCTTTGGTTTGGGGGTCTTTTGTGTTTTCATTCAGAAATTTCCCATGTTTAGCCATCTGCACACAATACTTGGACTTAAACATTTTAAAATAACAGATCTTCTATATGGTCAAGGTATTATAGATAGGTAAATTAATTCGCTATCTTGTAGGCAGTAAACAGGGCTGGCTCCACTAGGAGCAAACAAGGAAGATAATGGAGTCAACAAGGAGGACAATCAAGACACACTCACTGAAGGCCAGCATTGTAAAGTGCAGTACACCCATGTGCTTCCCCTAAGGATGAATAGCAGTGATTGATATTCTAAATAGGTATCAATCACCTGGGTGGGGGACCAAGATCTTACCCACCCCTTCCAGGAAAAATCCCTGACCCACCCCTTGCTCATTCCTTATAAGCTAGCTACGTGACTAGCTTCCCCACTGGATCCCCATTTAACCAACATTACCTAAGCAACTATACTTGCCATAATCTTATTGTTTGTTCATAGTTTTGTCCATCTTGTGACTTCTCATTAGATCAATATTACCTACGCAACTGTACCTGTAATCTTACTAGTTGACTCTAGTTTTGTACCACTCTGAACCCGCCTCACCTCGTGGCTGTGTCCCATAAAATATCTTTGAGAAGTTGGGTGAGCAGGTAACCCATTTTCCGGTTCCCCTCTTGTCTCTCTTAGACATAAGCTATCTTTCTCTCAATAAATTTTTCCTACTCCTAACCTCCACTGTACCTAGAATTCATTCTTCAATTTTAGAGAACAGTAACTCATGCTTCAGATATCTAGCAGGTTTGGGAGTTACATCTGTTCTTCACATATCAATGGTTTAGATGATATCCATAGGATTCTTACTGACCTTTACCAGGCTACACAGTGGTATACTGACACCTTTGCCAGTGGCAGCACAGCGGGTTTATCGTAATCTTATTAAAGTTTAAGATCTGTAACTATACCAGTTATCTTATGAATTTGGAAAACTCTGCAATTCTGATTTGTTACAAACAATACAGAATGGCTTTGATGATCAATTTGGATCTTCTGGAAATGGAATGTCACAACTAAAAAGAATACTGATTTTTTTTTAAAAGGGTCAAGTTCAGGACTGGGGATTTAGCTCAGTGGCACCATGCCTGCCTCGCAAGCACGAGGTCCTGAGTTGGATCCCTGGGCAGGGGAGGGATCAAGTTTGAAAGGAGAATATTTAAATGTAGGCAGAAGTATTCTAGACTCACCAAATCCACAAAATTCAATTAAAGCTTAAATCTTGAGTTCTCTAGTGGGATTTTTTTTTTTAATTCAAAAGAAGTTAACTTAAGAACATAATTAGCCCCAAACCTCAAGAAATAGCACATCCTATTACACCATAGATTAATAAGTTTAATTATGAAAAAGTCGGAAAACTGCTATTGTTGTTGTCCTGAAATACTAAGAATGGAGACCAGAGCAAAGACCCCAGCACAGGCCCAAGACTCCTGACCCACAAGACAGCTAACTGGGGCTCTCAGTCATTCAGGAGCCTGCAAGTGGAAAGGTCTGATGGTGCCCACTGTCATCAGGAAGAGTAATCCTAAGAAAGTGACTAACAGGATGGCCAAAAGACAAAAGTACATAACAGACTACATTCTTAATGAAGAAAAGGAAGCACAGGAATAACTTATCTTTACTGATATCATAGTCCCGAAATGACTGGTACAGAGTGACAAACATCTACATAGATATTGCTTTAAATTTTCCAGATTCAATACCTTTCCCTAAACAACAGTGGGAACTAAAAACTCCCTGAGAGCCAAAACCAATGTTTTTCATTTCAAATAGGTTTTAAAATATTTTTCTTCTAAGCCTACAGGGAACATAGAGATAAGATCAGAATATTACATTTATTCTCAAATCCACAATACATCACAAGCCATTAAATAAAATGCTAAACAAATCATTTATCATTCCCCAAGCCATCTATCAATTTCTCTCCTCTACACACACACACACACACACACACACACACACACACCACTCACATGTATATATCCCTTTAAAACATCACATTTATTTCTGTGAAGCATGGCTGTCTCAAGTTGTTAATTGCTCATTCTTACAAGATCTCACTCAGAATGTCCTGGCCTTCAGAAAGGCTCCAGGATATGATTGATTGGTTACACTGTTCATTCATTAAATTTTATGCAGACTTGGGCTGGTCCAGATCCCTTAAAGCAATTCTCTTTCCTTTGGTTTATGTCAAAATAAAAGCCCTATGCCAGCGTTTCTCATGATTTTATATACTTTCAGAAATGTCAAGATTCCAGACAATCTCCTTATCGTATATATTGAAGACAAGTGTTTCTGCTGCTTCTGTGGATTGATATAGCTTTTTCCTAAAAGGGGCAGTGGATAAACATTCCCAGGGCAGAGGCAGCCAGTGAAACACACCAATCAGGCTGAAAACCAAGACTAGGGGACAGAATAGAAAACGACCAGGTATGTCTGTCAAATCTCATTTAAGTTTCCCAGGAAATGGGAATGTTAACATTATGCTAGAAGTCACTGAGGGAGGACATCCAGAGGACTGAACCACCATGCTGCAATCAACTCAGACCACATGGAACCTCTCTGGGCTCCACAAGCAGCCATGATGATGTGGCCTCCTGGCAAGGGGGTCTTGCTGCTCCTCCCTCACCTGTTTACTGTCATAGTCATTCAGTTCCTTATCTCCCCAACCTCCCACCCACCTCACAGGCTTATCCTCACCCTCCAAGGGAAAGCAAACAGAAACACAGCGTTTCATTCCCTAAAGAGCATGGCACCAGGTACCACCTGGCAGGCTCCTTTCAGATCTGTGATCCCAGGAAAAGCACGGATCTGAATCTTCTGTCCACACTCAGATTGGCCCTTTAGCCAGGCAGGACCACAGAGCAGCCTCTGCAGACACTGTCCACCCCAGGGGCCCCATGAGATCCTGTCAAAGGGGCTTCTGACTGCACCACCCTTAACTGTCCCTTGACCTCTGCCCAGCCTTGAGTGCCTCACCTGTGAAGCTGGCACTGATCTCTGTGGAGTCTGGCTCTCAGCCACACCTGCACCTCCCTGTCAAATATCACCGGTCAGGGGCTGGCTCACAGGGCGGGGAGGAAAAATCCTGTGCACGTTCACCAGACTGCTGCAATCACTGTCAAGTTTCATTTCTACATGGACTGCAGGGTAACCCACAGCTCATTTCATGTTCAGAGAAATGAACCGTTTTTACTTGAAGTTTCCAGCAGAACAATCCCTCCCCTTGTGTTTGACCTCAGACTTCTCTTAGTTTGACCATGTTAGCTGTCACAGTTTCTTCTGAAAATAAGCAGTGTGAAAACAGGGTGCATTTCTTTCTTGTTTGGGAGGAGTAGCACGGTTTTACAGGCACAAGAGTCCTTAGTCACGCACGCCAGGATTTCCCAAACACCAGACCTCAGACCAGGGCTGGTGACTCCATGGCTAACTGTCCCTAGTATGCAAAGAAACAAGGAAAAGGCAGGACCAGAGGAGAGCTTTTATAATGATAAAGACTAATTGGTGGCATTCCTACTCTTTTAATATCAAAATATTTCTTCTTTCATGAAACCATGTTACTAGATAGAAGTTATTTTATGACAATAAATCTTTTTTGATGAAACAATCCAAACACAAAATACACCAGTACATAAATACATAGTGAATTCCCGTGTACCCATTCAGCTTTAACAATCAATTGTTTAGGGCCGGGGATTTAGCTCAGTGGTTCTGCTGCCTGCCTTGCAAGCGCAAGGACCCGAGTTCGATCCCTGGTACCAAAAACAAAAAAAACCAAACAAACAAACAAACAAAAAACAATCAATTGTTTATATTCAACCAAAAGTAATACTGAAAATTGGTCTTGATAGGTTTTCCCTATCCCACAAAATCTAAAAGCATGGAAGATTAGGCTAGGCCAAGCTACAGAGGAGGAGAAGGAGAGTGGCAGAGATTAGGTGGCCTGTCACAGTGTTCAACGGAATAGGAACAGAACTGATACATCGGGGCAGGTCCTGGCATAGCCATGGGGGACAGTGATACAGCTGTGGAGAACAAGAGTACAAAGCCCTTCACATCTTGTCAGATTTCCACCTCAGCAAACCCAGGACTCACGGATGGGGCCCCTCCCCGACACAGAGTACTTCAGACACACAGCTTGGGACCATGTAATCCCACCCAGGACAACCAAGGGGGAGACCCCTCATCTATAACCACAGTCTACTTCATCTCACGCTACAGCAAATCCCAGAGTCTCTAGCAACTACGTGTTTGAGTTCAAAGGTCACTGGAAGTTTCCACATTAATTCCTTATCCAGTACCCCTTCCCCAAAAGAATTCTGAAGCAAACAGGTAATGAGAATTGATGCAATAAACCATAATAAAGTCAAACCTCGGCTACTCAGCCCCTCTTCTAGGCCTTTACAATCAACCCTCCCACCACCACTAAATGGAGAATCAAACAGCAACAGGAAGGAGTAAGAAGACCGGGCACTCGGCACACTGGTGCACAGAGCCACAGGCAAGGTCCCATGAGACTGAGAGGCTGGGACACTTTAGAAAACTGTACCAACACAGCAGGATGGTCAATCATCGAGGTTTTATTATTTTGTCTTTTAAGACTCACCTAAGTTTTCAGTTTATATGGAGTTGATTTCCCAGAAGAGATCCTGAAGCACGTGAGGAGCCTCCAGCAGCAATACCTAAAACAGTAATAAAAGTCATCAGAACCGAGCAATGCTATAGACAGCAGGTTTCAAAGAGAAAAAAACCCCTCAATGTATACATTTAGTTGTTTCCCCCACAATAAGCATGAAAGGAAATAACTCAGGAAACAATGAATTTCCGCCGCAACACATGGGCTGGGAATTTGCTGTACCCACAGGGAATTGAGCTCCCAAGGCACTTATTTCCAAGACCAAAATTATGTTACTGTTGGCAAAGAGGCAGAACACCTTTCTTTCCCCCTTCCCTGTGGTAGGTGGGCTTTAATGGCTTCAAACATAAACAAAGCCAAATATATTTGGCCCCTTTTCTGCACTTCCTAAATTCCTAAAACAATCTCAGCCCCCCATACCTGTTTTAAATTAGTTTACATCACTGTTTTTATGTTCTTTACTTTCCCCTTACTTATTCCTTGAACACATCTGTGAGGGGGTCCCTTCTTGCTTTAGCAGTTGCTATATCCTTCCCAGTTCTAAAGCACTGGGAATTCACCATCTCACAATTTGCTCCATGGG
This sequence comes from Heterocephalus glaber, assembly GCF_053883595.1. Lineage (NCBI taxonomy): Eukaryota > Metazoa > Chordata > Mammalia > Rodentia > Bathyergidae > Heterocephalus > Heterocephalus glaber. Next base: position 5,546,792 of record NW_028258414.1, on the reverse strand, counting down.
AACTCACTTGGAAGCAGAGAAGCATCCCACTCAACTGCAGAAACCCACAGAACAGCACAGCCCCAGTTAACAAACAGGAGACAGGATAAGAAGATATGTAGTGATACCAAGAATACTCACAGGATACACACCCCACTATGTCACCAAATCTGGTTAAGGGTGAGTGACTAGTTAATAAGTGATACTGGTTACCAATTTAGGGACAGAGAAAATCTACATTTCTCCCTCTTCAAAATTAAATCAGAGTCCTAGTATATGTACCTGAATAGTTTTATAACATGGGGATAATAAGAAAGACCTATTTAATCATGGCACCAAAATCTGAAACTATAAAAGATTAAAATATTTGGCTGGCTACATATTTTTTAAAATCTGAATTAAATGGTAAAAACAAGACAATTTTTAAAGACACGTATTTGTCAAAAATAAAGTAGAGAAAAAAATAAAGTAGAAAAAATATTTAAATATGAGGAATAAAGGTTGCTGTCTTTATTTTGCAAAAATGTCATAAAAATAAATAAGGAAATTAAATTTCCCTTCAATATTGACAAAGCCAATTAATAACAGTCCTAAGAAATCTAACAGAATGAACATATAAAAAGATAACAACAAAAAGAAATCACTTCAGAAAACTGAGATCTTACTTTTCTTCACTAATCAGATTAGTAAAGATATTAAAGATTGGTACCAGGCATGGTGGCGCATACCTGTAACCCCAGCACTTGGGATTCTGAGGCAGGAGGATCACCAAGAGTTCAAGGCCAGCCTGGGCTACATAGTGAGCTCAAGGGCAGCAAACAAAACAAAACAAATCAGATGTCAAAGACTGATAATAACACCCAATGCCATGGACACTTTCATGGTGAAAATGTAAATTGAGGAGTACTCTAGCCACTTGGGCAACTGGATCAGCATGTAAAATGGCCGCCCACTTCTAAGAGTCTACTCATGGGTCCACTGTGAGAGTAGAAAGATGGATATATAAGGCATTGTCTCTACTGTTATACCTTGGTACTCCACTGCTTTCAAACTCATTGGATTTGGTATTCAATGCATTTTAATAGAAAAATTCTGTTTCAGTCATGGCCATTTGTTGGGTATTTGACTGGAAAAGTAGAACTTGTTGGTGTCCATTGTCTCGCGCTTTGCTACCCTTTCCAGACTCACAACTTGGCACTTCTCATTTTGGGCACTCACTGCAGCTCCCAGAACCAATTAACAAGCACCAAGGTAACAACTATAATTACAAAAAGAAGGGCTAGGGGTGTAGCCCAGTGGCAGAGCACATGCTTAGCATGCAATTCCTAACATCACTAATTGTTTGAAAATTGTTTCATATGATTATGAAAAGAAAAACATCCATAAAGGGCCCACCAATATGTGAAATGTTAAGAAAACTACAAACATGAAAGTAATGATAGAAATCTATTTTTATTGATAAGAAAAGACATCTATGATATACTTCTGAGTGAACAAACAAGTAAAATAAATTATTATATGTACTATGATGGGAAGGTGGGGAGGGAGGGAAAGAAAGGGCAATGAAATCTGGATGTCTAGGGAGATAGCAAGAAGGATGTGATAGTTAAGATTGGTTATCAAGGGCCGGGATTTAGCTCAGTGGCGCCACCACCTGCCCCACAAGCACAAGGTCCTGAGTTTGACCCCTGGTACAGCAAAAAAAAAAAAAAAAAATTGGTTATGAAAAGTTTAAATGATTTCATATATATACATATGTATGAATTCCATATAATGAGCCTGAACCACTTTTCTGAAAACAGTGTAGCTATGTAACTTTAAATATCATGCTGAAGAGTTAATATACTGCATAAATTTCTACTTCTGTCCATTTTCCTCGCTAGTCTTACTAACATTGACATCACCTGTGTGCTCTTAACTGGAGAGTTGCTTTCCTCACTGCTAGCTCCGCTTCACTCCCAAGAGCCTGTTCATTCCTGCCCTACACACCCTAAATTACCCCTGGATCCTTATTATAAACATCTTCCCCAAGCTGACAGGAGTGTTACTCAGGACCAAAGGCATCCCACCTCACGCAGGGCTTCTCTTCTATCTCTTTTCCATCTCTTCAATCATCCTTTTTCACTTGAAAATAGAATAATAAATCTTGAAGCCATATGAATGAAGATTTACCACACACAATTCAATTAATGTTTATGACTTACACTTAAAGCATGCTAACAGCAATAAAAAAAGCAAAAAACTATTTCAAGAGACAGGTAGAATCATTTCTGACCAACAAGGGAATTGATGGAGAGACTGTTTGTATGAGAATAAAAATAAAGGAGAGATAATTGTCCAGATGAGCCATTCCTGTGGATAAATACTCTCCATTTTAATATGTTTAACCACTTCACAGATTTATTTTTATTGGATTATATTTATATATGAAAATATTTTTCTCTATTGAGATTATAAAATACAGAACTTTATTCCCATAGTTGGCCCATTATGTTCTCTTTATCTCTAGAAAACAAATTTATTCTTCTCGATGCCTTATTTGTAAAGGCTCCCGAGTCCCACCTAATACATGTATCCTCATAATGCCATAATTATAAACCTGGCTAGAAAGCCATAATTCCTCATAGATGTACAAATCTTTTCATAGGTGTGTTGGATGTAAAGCACAAATCTAATTAACCTCCTTCTTCTGCTGGTGGTTCCCTCTCCCCTAGAAAATTTCCTGGTATGTAGACAAAAAACCCCACTGTCCAACTTCAGAGATGGGCAATTACAACACTTCAACTAAATACCTGTGACTCCAAGGTACAACTCAGACACACCCAAGAGCCACCCAGTGCCAGGTGCTGGCCTGTCTCCTCAGTACCAAGCAGATACACATTTGGGACTGAGATGCATTAGGATTTATGACACAAAACACTGTGTCTGGGAAGGCAATAAGTAGCACAGTGGTTAAGAGTGAGGTGTTTGACAGTTTGACCATTTCCTAGTCATGTGGCCTTGAGTTCTCTGTGCCTCAGTTTCCTCTGCTGTAACAATGCCAATAAAAGGTTTAAAGGAGGTCATGCATCTAATGGAATCAGCAACGATCAACAGTCACTGAGCTCAGTTGAGCTCCAGCTCAGTGGAAAGCACAGCTCAGTAGGACCAGTGATAGGAAGGGCTCAGCAAAAACTCACTGTTGGCTGCATGAACCCAAATGGTCCTGGGGGAACACTGAGACAGAGCATGTCTCTAGGCAGTCACACCTATCTATTCAAAATGCTTTTGCTTGTGCTTTTCACACTGCTGGGGGTCAAACCCAGGGTTCCGTCCATGCTAGGTAAGTAGTGCTCTACTGAGCTATCTACCGTCGGCCCTAAAACTCTTATTTTAAATGAGGCTAAGAACTTTTCAAGTAAGTAGAAACTTATTTTAAAGGCACTTAAGAGTTATTTAAGGGAATCTTGCTCACTGGAGCCTTCTCTGGATCACCATAGGATAAATCACGTAGCAACTCCCTGTCTCATCTTTGCTGGAGGACTCCAAGAAGCACAGGTAGATGTGACCAGAAATCAGCAAAAGCTACTGTCTAAAGCGCCAGTCACCTCCAGCAAGACACCAGGGCTGGACTTAACTGTTTCCTATTTGCTCGAGGAATGTTAAACACACTCCTCAAAATCAAAGGTTGCTCTTTATAGGAGGAGAGATATCATTGTTAGGTATTTTGAGAGAGGTTAGGTAAAGTTCTTAGCACAACGCCTACAACCCAAGAAGTAATACGCACACTAAATAATCTGATTGAGACCACACAAGATGCCTTTTCATAGTGGGGTTTTATGGACTCCTGTTCTCCATGTTTCATTTGACATAATTACCATGGGAATGTGGGTCCAAGTTGCAGAGAATCTGAAGAGCATGTGACACACACGTGCCTGACACTTCACTTTGTACTACAGATCCCAAGTAGCCAAAAATGTGCTTGTGACAAGATTTCATTGAAAGGCAGCCAACAGGTGGGGATTTAGCTCAGTACTGCCTGCCTCGCAAGCGCAAGGTCCCGAGTTCGATCCCCAGTACCCAAAACAAAAAGGCAGCCAACAGTGTAACACCGCACCCACACTTCACCCATCTGCATGAGCTTAAAAGTCAGATAATGGCACAGATGGACCTCATGCCCATGCTGGTGCTGCCCCAAGTTAATGAACATGCTGTAAAACATGAAGCAGAATGCAGCAGAGAAGACCCACTGGATGTAATTAACAATGAGCAAGCTTATTCCTGACTTGGAGTTACCACTAATACTTGACATGTTTATCACAAATCACTCAAGATCATAAAATCCAAGAAGCAAAGAAATAAACAAAAGTGTTCTTCAATAGCCATACGTGGAGAGGGGAAGAAGTCAAAAGAGATGAGGAGAGAAACTGACAACAAAAGTCTCCCGATCTGCTCTAACTTCTACCACTCGTCAAGCATATGTCTTCTGCTTTTGCTGAAACCTCGAGGACATTTTCCCTGAAAGTGCAGCTCGGTGAGTACAGCCCAGCTCTGTTCAGTTAGAAGGTGTCTGACACCAAGGGGAGATGCCCAATGCTCTGTCCAGGGCTGTTCCTCAATGGCTTGCCAGTGACAGGGTGGGTGCTGGGCCAGGGCCAAAGGGATCTCAATGAGGAGCAAGCAGAGGACATCAACACCCAAGACTTTGGAGATGAGACATCATGATATGCCTGGCCTACACAGCAAGGCCTTGTCGCAAAGAAAAGAAAGAAAGGGAGGAATAGAGGAAAAGGGAGGGAAATGGAAGAGAAGAGAGGGGAAGGAACAGGAAGAAAGAGATGGGGAAGGGAGGGGGGAGAGCAAAGATGTTATCTCATACTTTACAAAGGAAAAAGAAGAGGGTCATACCTAGCAGAAAAGCTCCACAATCCCACTGTATTCCTCTAAACACAGCATTCCAATAAACAAGTAAGAGGTGTTACCAGCAGTAAAACATTCTCAATATATATGTGGGAAACGCTGATTTAAACAAAATTCATGACATTGGTTTCTCCATGTAGAACATTTCAGATGCTTTAATGTCCTCATGTTAATTATGAGTAAGTGGCTCCAATCGTTTACTCATACACAGATTTCTTTATTTTTGTGGGCAACATCTTAGGACAAGTGGCCTCTACAACACTGGAAAATAATGCTATAATTAGTTTTTTTATGCAAATGATTGAAGGCTCACTTTGCATCACTCACAAATGACAAAAGCAAAATCCCTGTAAACAATCAGTTAATGGCGCAAATGATTGTTAATGCAAAGTAGTGTAAAGTATGTGTTTACTCAGAGGCAAGACAAGTGCTATAATTACACCACTTTTTTTTCACACCACAACAAAAAAAGAAAAGAGGTGCCATAAATTCCTTATTGTCTATAATTCACTGCCCTTAAGCAGTTATAATAAAAAAATCAGTTAGTAGCATATACAAGTAGAATATAAATGCCATGAGAACATGGACACTACTTGGTAGAGAAGCCTTTGTACATCCCCAGTCCTGGATGTGGACCAGGTACAAAGATGTTCCGTAAATATTTGACTATATGAATACTACAAATAAATAAGCTGCTCCAAAATGCACCAATAACTCATTTTATGAACTGGCCAAAACACACATTCTGTAGTTTTATATTTGAAATTTACTTTAAAATGTTTACTCTTGTTTATCATTTCTCTTTTCCCAAAGAAGTTTAGTTTTTCCCATTTTCTTCCTAGC